>NC_047126.1:33096104-33418384 GCF_009829125.3 Periophthalmus magnuspinnatus
TCCTCTTGCATTGATGCTGGTAGAGTCTGACCACTGCACAAAGCCTTCTCCAGCACATCCCAAAGATTCTCAATGGAGTTAAGATCTGGACTCTGTGGTGGTGGACAATCCATGTGTGAAAATGATGTCTCATGCTCCTGAACCACTCTTTCACAATTTGAGCCCAATGAATCCTGGCATTATCATCTTGGAATATGCCCGTACCATCAGGGAAGAAAAAATCCATTGATGGAATAACCTGGTCATTCAGTATATTCAGGTGTCAGCTGACCTCATTCTGCTGAACCTAGACCTGACCAACTGCAGGAGGCTTGTATCTATTTGCTTAGTTAAATCCAAGTGGCGACTTTTTTTTTTGGCCAGGCAGTGTAGTTACATAGAGATCCTTGAATATAATTAAAGTAATATACCTTGCTTTAATGTGGTGTGGAACTAAAATCATGCCGCAGTAGAATTTTCCTCACCCCTGCACTCCATCTCAAATGTCAGCCTCGTCAAACTCTGCAGCATGAACCCAACCTATTTCATCAAATGCACAATGTAATATTGGATGACTGTACAAATGCCAGCGTTAACCGTAGCTTGAGCGGTCATAGATAGATGGACCAGTAGACCACATTGAAGAAGAGGAAGGAGAAGGGGAAGAGAGCACGTGCGTAGAGGTCGATGCGTTTTGCTGCTGCGGGGATGACGGGTTTGGGAGGGGGCGGTTTCTTGTTGGCTTTCTTCTGAGACTTGAGGCCTCCTGCTACTTCGATGGGTTTGCCGTAACAGTCAAAGTTGGAGAGCTCAAAGTCGCGCGGTAAAGAGCCCACAATGCTGAAGTCGTTGGACCGCAGATCCGACTTGGACGTGCATACTTTCTTACAAGGCTTTTCTGCCACCTGGAAAACAGACAGGAGATCAGAACTTCATATTCTCATCCTTCTCTCATTTTCATCCCAACATTTGGATCACACATTATCACTGTGCTTCTTATGAACTAAACGTATCATAATGAATCTTTCCTTCTGTTCTGGATTAAGGAGATACAATAAACATGCAGACTTCAGCCTTTACTTTGAAACCTTTAGATCCACTCTTTACTCAGCCCTTCATTTCATAACAGGTGAATTTAAACCCATCACTGTGCACTCTATGAAAAAGTAGGTTGGCCATCGCTCTGTCAGAAGAACAACACTGTATGAAATGTATTTATATGGCGATAAACTGACTCAATATCTCACTTGTTTGTTGAACTTTGATATGGGAACTTTTAATACAAGATCTAATGATTGTCTAGGTCTAAAAACTGGCCGCTCCAGAACTGAAATGTGGAAAAAAAGCATTTGGTTTGGTTCCACAAATACACTTTAATAATCTGGTGATAAACATTTATAATCACACCTGCTTCTGTTTTGAGTGTTTTAAATCAGGGGTGTCCAAACTTTTTTCAAAGAGGGCCAAATTTGGTGACGTGATAATTTGGCCTGATCATTCTTTGGCTTTCACCTTTCAGAAACAAAATCAATGATACACAGATTATAAATGTGAAAAAGTGAACATTTAAACTGTGGTTTTGACAATCACAATAAATTCACTCAGATTTTAGAATCCATTAACCTCAAAAGGATAATAAATAACTTGCCTGCACTAATGTGAAGGTGAAACTGAGATCTGGACTCGTGTGTTTTCTCACACAAATATGTCGAACAAAACAAACTCAGCATTTTCTTAGTAATGTTTGAATTTCATTAAACCTGTCTTTATCCAGTTGGTGATAAAAGTCAGCAAGTGGGAGTTGTTGGTGCCAACTGCGACACTCGGCTTCACACTGCAGCTCAATAAGCTCCAGCTGCAGGCGTCCTGTGGTGTTAACAGGGTCCACAAAAAAAGGAGACGAAATAAGTGTGATTTCCTTTTCAATTGCTGCAAAATCCTGAAAGCGCTCTCTGAACTCCTGATCCAGAGATGAAATGTCTGCTGCATGTCTGCTTACCGCTGCATTTTACCCCTGAAGACTTGTGTTAAGCGTGTTCAGATGTCCTATTATATCAACTAACAATCCAAAATCAACCTGCCAAGCAGGATCAGATCATTTTGCCATCGGTTGCCCCTTTTCTGCCAAGAATTGTGTGATTTCCTCCCTAAGACAGTAGAAGGGCTGAAGCACATATCCCCGACTGAGCCATCTTACATCGTTGTGATACACCACGTTCAGCTTGGATGTCAAGTATAAACTGCTGAAACTAGCAGTGGCACAGGGTTTTGCAGAGAATGTAATTAATAGTCTTTATCACTGGTTTCATAACTGCATGAAGTAAAAAAGTTCAGCAGTAATGATAAACTACAGTACTCCCCTGTGCACTACTATACGTTTCATTGTTTTTGTCTGCTATGTTAAAGAGGCAGTATTTTACTTCTGTAGGGTATTAATTGGGGTTTATTTTACTTATGTGGGGTATTAAAGAGGAGGTTTATTTTACTTCTGTGGGGTATTAAAGAGGAGGTTTATTTTACTTCTGTGGGATATTAAAGAGAAGGTTTATTTTACTTCTGTGGGGTATTAAAGAGGGTGTATTTTACTTCTGTGGGGTATTAAAGAGGGTTTATTTTACTTCTGTGGGGTATTAAAGAGGGTTTATTTTACTTCTCTGGGGTATTAAACAGGGGGTATTTTGCTTCTGTGGAGTATTAAAGAGGGGGTATTTTACTTCTCTGGGGTATTAAAGATGGGGTATTTTACTTCTCTGGGGTATTAAAGAGGGGGTATTTTGCTTCTGTGGAGTATTAAAGAGGGGGTACTTCACTTCTACGAGGTATTAAAGAGGAGGTATTTTACTTCTGTTGGGTATTAAAGAGGGTTTATTTTACTTCTGTGGGGTATTAAAGAGGGTTTATTTTACTTCTGTGGGGTATTAAAGAGGAGGTTTATTTTAATTCTGTGGGGTATTAAAGAGGAGGTTTATTTTACTTCTGTGGGATAATAAAGAGGAGGTTTATCTTACTTCTGTGGGGTATTAAAGAGGGGGTATTTTACTTCTGTGGGGTATTAAAGAGGGTTTATTTTACTTCTGTGGGGTATTAAAGAAGGTTTATTTTGCTTCTGTGGGGTTATAAAGAGGGTTTATTTTACTTCTGTGCTGTATTAAAGAGGGTTTATTTTACTTCTGTGGGGTATTAAAAAGGAGGTATTTTACTTCTGTGGGGTATTAAAGAGGGTTTATTTTACTTCTGTGGGGTATTAAAAGGGGGTATTTTACATCTGTGGGGTATTAAAGAGGGTTAATTTTACTTCTGTGGGGTATAAAAGAGGGGGTATTTTACTTCTGTGGGGTATTGAAGATGGGGTATTTTACTTCTGTGGAGTATTAAATAGGGCGTATTTTACTTCTATGGGGTTTTAAAGAGGGGGTATTTTACTTTTGTGGGGTATTAAAGATAGTTTATTTTACTTTTGTGGGGTAATAAAGAGGCGGTATTTTACTTCTGTGGGGTATCAAAGAGGAGGTTTATTTTACTTCTGTGGGGTATTAAAGAGGGGGTATTTTACTTCTGTGGTGTATTAAAGAGGGGTTATTTTACTTCTGTGGGGTATTAAAGAGGGGGTATTTTACTTCTGTGGGGTATTAAAGAGGGTTTATTTTACTTCTGTGGGGTATTAAAAAGGAGGTCTTTTACTTCTGTGGGGTATTAAATAGGGTTTATTTTACTTCTGTGGGGCATTAAAGAGGGGGTGTTTTACTTCTGTGGGGTATTAAAAAGGGGGTATTTTACTTCTGTGGGGTATTAAAGAGGGTTAATTTTAATACTGTGATGTATAAAAGAGGGGGTATTTAACTTTTGTGGGGTATTAAAGAGGGGGTATTTTACTTCTGTGGGGTATTAAAGAGGGTTTATTTTACTTCTGTGGGGTATTAAAGAGGGTTTATTTTACTTCTGTGGGGTATTAAAGAGGGTTTATTTTACTTATGTGGGGTATTAAAGAGGGTTTATTTTACTTCTATGGAGTTTTAAAGAGGTTTTTTTTTACTTCTGTGGGGTATTAAAGAGGAGGTTCATTTTACTTCTGTGGGGTATTAATAAGGAGGTTCATTTTACTTCTGTGGGGTATTAAAGAGGGTTTATTTTACTTCTGTGGGGTATTAAATAGGGTTTATTTTACTTCTGTGGGGTATTAAAGAGGGTTTATTTTACTTCTGTGGGGTATTAAAGAGGGGGTATTTTACGTCTGTGGGGTATTAAAGAGGGTTTGTTTTACTTTTGTGGGGTATTAAAGAGGGTTTTTTTTTACTTCTGTGGGGTATTAAAGAGGAGGTTCATTTTACTTCTGTGGGGTATTAAAGAGGAGGTTTATTTTACTTCTGTGGGATATTAAAGAGGAGGTTTATTTTACTTCTATGGGGTACTAAAGAGGAGGTTTATTTTACTTCTGTGGGGTATTAAAGAGGGGGTAATTTACTTCGGTGGTGTATTAAAGAGGGGGTATTTTACTTCTGTGGGGTATTAAAGAGGGGGTATTTTACTTCTGTGGGGTATTAAAGAGGAGGTTTATTTTACTTCTGTGGGGTATTAAAGAGGGGGTATTTTACTTCTGTGGGGTATTAAAGAGGAGGTTTATTTTACTTCCTTGGGGTATTAAAGAGGAGGTATTTTACTTCTGTGGGGTATTAAAGAGGGTTTATTTTACTTCTGTGGGGTATTAAAGAGGGTTTATTTTATTTCTGTGGGGTATTAAAGAGGAGGTTTATTTTACGTCCTTGGGGTATTAAAGAGGAGGTATTTTACTTCTGTGGGGTATTAAAGAGGAGGTATTTTACGTCTGTGGAGTATTAAAGAGGGTTTATTTTACTTTTGTGGGGTATTAAAGAGGGTTTATTTTACTTCTGTGGGGTTTTAAAGAGGGGGTATTTTACTTCTGTGGGGTATTAAAGAGGAGGTTTATTTTACTTCTGTGGTGTATTAAAGAGGGGGTATTTTACTTCTGTGGGGTATTAAAGAGGGTTTATTTTACTTCTGTGGGGTATTAAAAAGGAGGTCTTTTACTTCTGTGGTGTATTAAAGAGGGGGTATTTTACTTCTGTGGGGTATTAAAGAGGGTTTATTTTACTTCTGTGGGGTATTAAAAAGGAGGTCTTTTACTTCTGTGGGGTATTAAAGAGGGTTTATTTTACTTATGTGGGGTATTAAAGAGGGTTTATTTTACTTCTATGGGGTTTTAAAGAGGGTTTTTTACTTCTGTGGGGTATTAAAGAGGAGGTTCATTTTACTTCTGTGGGGTATTAAAGAGGGTTCATTTTACTTCTGTGGGCTATTAAAGAGGGTTTATTTTACTTCTGTGAGGTATTAAAGAGGAGGTATTTTACGTCTGTGGGCAACAGTGGCTCAGTGGTTAGTGTGTTGGTCCCCCAACCCTAAGGTCGGAGGATCGAGTCCCGCTCGGACCAAGTTCTGTCGTTGTGTCCTTAGGCAAGACACTTCACCCACATTAGTATGAAAAGTGGCGTGTGCGTGAATGATAGGTGGTGGTCGGAGGGGCCGATGGCGCACATTGGCAGCCTCGCTTCCGTCAGTCTCCCCAGGGCAGCTGTGGCTACAATAGTAGCTTACCATCACCAAGTGTGGAAATGAATGAATAATGACTATAGTGTAGCACTTTGAGAGGCTTTGACAAGCCTGTAAAGCGCATTACAAGTGTAAGGCATTATTATTATTATTATTATTGTCTGTGGGGTATTAAAGAGGAGGTTTATTTTACTTCTGTGGGGTATTAAAGAGGAGGTTTATTTTACTTCTGTGGGGTAGTAAAGAGGGGGTATTTTACTTCTGTGGGGTATTAAAAAGGAGGTATTTTACTTCTGTGGAGTAATAAAGAGGGTTTGTTTTACTTCCGTAGGGTATTAAAAAGGGGGTATTTTACGTCTGTGGGGTATTAAAGAGGGTTAATTTTACTACTGTGGGGTATTGAAGAGGGTTTATTTTACTTCTGTGGGGTATTAAAGAGGAGGTTTATTTTACTTCCTTGGGGTATTAAAGAGGAGGTATTTTACTTCTGTGGGGTATTAAAGAGTAGGTATTTTACTTCTGTGGGGTATTAAAGAGGGTTTCTTTTACTTCTGTGGGGTATTAAAGAGGGTTTATTTTACTTCTGTGGGGTATTAAAGGGGGTTTATTTTACTTCTGTGGGGTATTAAAGAGGGGGTATTTTACTTCTCTGGGGTATTAAAGAGGGGGTATTTTACTTCTGTGGAGTATTAAAGAGGAGGTTTATTTTACTTCTGTGGAGTATTAAAGAGGGGGTATTTTACTTCTGTGGGGTATTCTGTGGGGTATTAAAGAGGGTTTATTTTACTTCTGTGGGGTATTAAAGATGAGGTTTTTTACTTCTATGGGGTTTTAAAGAGGGTTTATTTTACTTCTGTGGGGTATTAAAGAGGAGGTTTATTTTACTTCTGTGGGGTATTAAAGAGGGTTTATTTTACTTCTGTGGGGTATTAAAGAGGAAGTATTTTACATCTGTGGAGTATTAAAGAGGGTTTATTTTACTTTTGTGAGGTATTAAAGAGGGTTTATTTTACTTCTGTGGGGTTTTAAAGAGGGGGTATTTTACTTCTGTGGGGTATTAAAGAGGGGATATTTTACTTCTGTGGGGTATTAAAGAGGGGGTTTATTTGACTTCTGTGGTGTATTAAAGAGGGGGTTTATTTTACTCATGTGGGGTATGAAAGAGGAGGTTTATTTTACTTTTGTGGGGTATTAAAGAGGGTTTATTTTACTTCTGTGGGGTTTTAAAGAGGGGGTATTTTACTTCTGTGGGGTATTAAAGAGGAAGTTTATTTTACTTCTGTGGTGTATTAAAGAGGGGGTATTTTACTTCTGTGGGGTATTAAAGAGGAGGTTTATTTTACTTCTGTGGGGTATTAAAGAGGGGATATTTTACTTCTGTGGGGTATTAAAGAGGGGGTTTATTTGACTTCTGTGGTGTATTAAAGACGGGGTTTATTTTACTTATGTGGGGTATGAAAGAGGAGGTTTATTTTACTTCTGTGGGGTATTAAAGAGGGTTTATTTTACTTCTGTGGGGTATTAAAGAGGAGGTATTTTACATCTGTGGGGTATTAAAGAGGGTTTATTTTACTTTTGTGGGGTATTAAAGAGGGTTTATTTTACTTCTGTGGGGTTTTAAAGAGTGGGTATTTTACTTCTGTGTTGTATTAAAGAGGATGTATTTCACTTCTATGAGGTATTAAAGAGGAGGTATTTTACTTCTGTGGGGTATTAAAGAGGGTTTATTTTACTTCTGTGGTGTATTAAAGAGGGGGTAATTTACTTCTGTGGGGTATTAAAGAGGGGGTATTTTACTTCTGTGGAGTCTTAAAGAGGAGGTTTATTTCTGTGGGGTATTAAAGAGGGGATATTTTACTTCTGTGGGGTATTAAAGAGGGGGTATTTTACTTCTGTGGGGTATTAAAGATGATTCATTTTACTTCTGTGGGGTATTAAAGAGGATTTATTTTACTTCTGTGGGGTATTAAAGAGGGGGTTTATTTTACTTCTGTGGGGTATTAAAGAGGGGGTTTATTTTACTTATGTGGTGTATGAAAGAGGAGGTTTATTTTACTTTTGGGGTGTATTAAAAAGGGGTATTTTACTTCTGTGGGGTATTAAAGAGGGTTTTTTTTTTTTTTTCTTTTGTGGGGTATATGATATAGCTACCATGGTGATTCAATGCACAAATTAGCAAACACTGACACAAATGTTTTAAGAAAGAAGAAAAAACTTAAGAAAAAATACAAAATGGATTTAAACACTTTCAGGAACCTGTGATCGATACGAGCATTCATGGTTCTATTTAGAAGGAGAAAATGGTGAGAGTGACTAACTGAAAAGCTGTTGGCTGATGCTAGCTAGTTTGTGAATGTGATTTTATGTGAGAGACTTGTTTAACAGCACAAATCAGCCCACCTGTTGTAGTGCTAACGAAGTCAGTTCTGTTTGGTGAAATTGTGTTAAAATAAAGCTCAGATTTATGTCTAATTTGAGTAACAGCTTCAGACGGAGCAGTGCCTTTAGTTAGCTTCACACCCCCAGGAAAGGTTGATGACATCAGCTGCAAAGTATCACAAATAATGCCTGAGCACTGTTATGAGGTTATGAGATTGAACTCACCTGCAGGGTGTTGACGTGGATGGGCGTTCCTCCGGTTCCGTTCACCGTGTTCTTACTGTTTTTCTTTCCCTCTTTTTCTTTCAAAGCCTTTTCTTTGGTTGCCATTTTGGCCTTCTCCTCTTCAATGAGCTTAGGACTGTTCAGAATGACCTATAGAGACAGAGGCAACACAACACAAGATAGTAAACAGGCATACACTACCGATTATTTTTTAAGGCTCCATATTCTCTCAAACTGAAAACACTCTGTTCCACCTTGTGATGTCATGAAGTGGTAATACAGGAAGTGCTCCACTGTGTTTTTAAACTCCACACACCTTCACTAGAATCATTTGGATGATTTTAGGCCTGGATTTGCTAATCTTCACTGAACTAAAGGTAAAAGGAGCTGTTAACTTGAAAACTACCACTTCATGACATCACAAGGTGGAACAGAGTATTTTGAGCTTTGGAGATGTAGACAGACTAATAATAAAGTGTTAGTCAAACATGTGTGAATGAAACAAAACACAAGGTCTGTTTTTGAGGAGGGAACATTCTAACATGGTGTGGAATACAGGACCTTTAAAACCATAAATCACCAAACCTCTTCTTCTTACACTCATTACACAACAATATTCTGAAAGATTTAACATGTAACCTTTCACCTGCTTCTTATTGCTTTGCCAGGAATGTTTCACAGTGTGGCATTTAATCTCTAAAATCTCTATTTTCGTGGAGTTATATCTGTGGAGAGGTGAGCCCACTCACTGTAAGAATACATGGTTTTGTAGGAATAAAAAAAAAAAAAAATATATATATATATATATATATATATATATATATATATATATATATATATATATATATATATATATATATATATATATATATATATATATATATATATATATAAATAAACACCCAGAATTGAATAAAGGGAAGATTTTAATTTCACATTTTAGATGCCACCTTTTTATATTCCACCTTCAACGCATTCAACAACAGCATTCATCTGTGGGAGCTGGGACTTAACTCCAAATTGGCCCCTGTAACTGCTCTAGTCTCGATGAGCTTCATTTGACTGGAGCTGAACACTATGGGTAATGTCTCACTCATGTTTCTTGCTGAGGGTCTAAGGACAGGGGGCGCTCTGGGACACTTCTCCATTTTCTGTTGATTCATTTGCTTGTCTGTTTCTGTTTTATTGTTGATTCTCTAACTTTCTGTTGGTTAAATCAATTCTCATGTTCAGCCCAAAGAGGCGACTGCTGCTGTGGCTTTGGGCTTTACAAAAATAAACTGAATTGAATTGAATCATGTCCACTTCTTTATACAGTCTATAATTATAATGTATCTCCCTATATTCAGTAGTATTCAGTAGTAATTTTGATGTTGGCCTTATAAAACCCACAAACAACTGTACCTGCACCACAGCGAACTCCACCAGGGACAGGAAGCCAAACATGAGGCAGGTGATGAGCCAGATGTCCAGCGCCTTCACGTAGGACACTTTGGGCAGCTGTGAAGCCAGAGACATGCTCTCACTGGACAGGGACAGCACCGAGAGGATACCTGTGTGCACCAGAGGAGGGGGCAGGGGGATTAAATTAACTTCAAATTGTAAAAAATAAAATAAAATAAAATAAAAAATCTGTCAACTGTGTTTCACTGCTTATCCAATTTTTTGTCCAGTGAACATCTTTGAATTTTTCTTCTACAATGCATCATACCTGCATGACTGAGGAATTACACAGATTTAACTTCAAATTACAAATCAGATGTTATGTACTGACAGTTACTCTTAAAGTTACTCTTACTTGAGTAGTACTTTTCCCAAATGCCTTTTTCTTCTTACTTGAGTAGTTTCTTGAACCACTACATTATACATGTACTTGAATAATATTATTTTGAAGCAGCGTTACTAGTTTTTTTTGCTACTCTACCCATTTCTGCTTAAAAACAAGAAAAACAGAACTAGTTAATTTTAAAGCGTTTTCAGTGGTCCAAAGTTATTCCTCACTTCCTTATGCATTCTGAACATCCTAATCCTAATGTTTATAAGCGCTGAGAGACCAGAGATGAGTTTTTCCATGATGGTAAAGCTAACAACAGCTAGATTATTAGATTATCTGACGTAATTTGACCTCTAGAGCTGCTTATAAAGATACATTTTGCTCAAATGCATGGGAAAAATCAGGTACACAGTCTTAAAGTGTGTAGTAGAAACAACAAAAAACACTGAAGACACACTGAACAATGTGCAGGACAACATAAAGATCGTACACAAATTTCTCTTTTAAATATAATTTTTTATAATAGATGTTGTGTTTGTACCATAACTCACCACTGTAATATGTAAGTGTTTGTTCTCTGGTCTCTACATGTTTTAAAGTAGGTCCCACCTCACTGTCCTTGGTCCTATTTTGTTTAGTCGTTTACCCCACGTATTAACTACATAGTGCATTACAGACCCAAGGGCACTCTGGCAGCCGAGGCATCCGGGTTAATCCAAAAGGAGAGCCAGGACAGGACCACTGTGAGTAGTGTGGGAGCGTACACACCCATCATGTAGAAGCCCACCTGCCGGCGAAGTGTGAAGATCACCTCTACACATGTGTAATGTCCTGCAGGAACACAAGGATCTGTGAGGAACCATCATCATAACATCCACGAGCAACCACCTAAAATACTGACCTGTGCCCTGGAAGTACAAGGTGCAGTACTGTGTATAGTACCTGAAGCAGCACTGACCTGTGCCCTAGTAGTACACAGTGTAGTACTTGGTGAGAATATGCAGTGTAGTACTTGGTGCTGAACTAACCTGTGCTCTGGTCGTAGGTTGTGTGGTACTCGGTGTAGTACCTGTTGCAGTATTGACCAGTGCACAGCTAGTTCTCAGTGTACTACCAGGGTGCAGTACTGACCTGTGCCCTGATAGTGCTTGGTGCAGTACTTGAAGCAGTACTTGTGATAGTCTTTACACAGTGTAGTACTTGGTGATAAACTTGGCAAGGCAAGTATAAAACAATTTGTGTGCAAAGTAATTCAAAGTGCTTTACATAATAAGAAAGACGTTAAAACCACAATACAACTAATCAAAACATAAATAATCACAAATAATCCCCATAAAATTAACATTAGAAGAGAAAAAGTGCAGAATAAAACCCTTTCAGTCATATGCACAGATAAACAGAACCATTTGGAGCCTGAATTTAAACATTGTCAAAGTAGAGGCCTGTCTCTCATTTGAAGACTGTTCCAGGTTTTAGTTGCACAAAACTGAAATGGTGATTCCTCATGTTTAATCGTGACTCTAACATCTGGGAGATGTTCTTTGGTGCTGGTCCATGGAGAGACACAAGCAGAGCTGCATTACAGTCTATTCTCTGAGCCACAGGAGCCAGAGACCTGAGCACAGGTGTGAAGTACTTCCTGGTTCTAATCAGGACCCGAGCAGCAGCGTTCTGGATGTACTGCAGCTGTTTTAAGGCTTGTTTGGAGAGGCTGTTAGAGTAGTCTAACCTACTATAGACAATTGCATGGATAAGTCTCTCCAAGTCTGGTTTTGACAGTATACCTTTAAGTTTTGCAATGTTTTTAGATGGTAAAAAGCTGCAGATGTTATTGATTTGACAAGTCCATTATTGCCCTAATTTCTTGATTTGAAGGTTTTAGAGAGAGAGACTGGAGGTGACTGCTGACACTTTCTCTATGTTTCTGTGGACTAAACATAATGACTTGAGTCTTGTCTGAGTTTATCTGGAGAAAGTTGTTTTGCATCCACACACTGATCTGTTGGATGCAGTGAGTGAATCCACTGGTCCATATTCACCTGCTGCCAGTGAGACATAGATCTGAGTGTCATCTGCAGAGTTGTGGTAGGACACATTATTGCTGCATATGTAAATGTAGAGAATGAACAACAGGGGTCCCAGGATTGACCCCTGGGGGACCCCACACACTTGGTGCAGTATTTGGCAGAGTACTTAGTGCGGTACATGATGCAGTACTGACCTGTGCCCTGGTAGTACTTGGTGCAGTTGCCGTACTTGATGTCCTCTTGGCGGATGTCAAACTGAGGCAGGGAGATCTCGTCCATCTGCACTGGGTCTGACTGCCACATGAACACCAGCTCTCGAGTGGTGTAACCGACTGCGACACACACAGACACACCTTACTCTGGGGACACTGAACTGTAGCTCCATTCGTGTGTCTGTCTTTCCTCTGTCTCATACCTTCCTCCCTTCTCTTTTTCTGTCTCTATCTCTCTTTCTCTCCTCTGCCTCTCTTCTTCCCTTCCTCCCCCAGTTTGTATTTCTGTCTCTTTTCTATCTCTCCCTTGTGTCTTTCCATATCTCTCTCCTCTGTTGCTCATCTTCATCGCTCCCTCTTTTCTTGTTTCTCCTTTGTCTCTCTTCTTTGCCTCTTCTCTGTTTCCCCACCCATCTCTCTGACCACTCCCCAAATATGAGCCTTGTCTTTATCTGTCTTTCCATCTCTCTCTCCTCTGTTTGTGTCTTTAAAGTTTTTTTTCTCTCTCTCTGTCTCTCTTGGTTTCTTCCTCTCACTCGTCTTTCTGTCTCTGTCTCTCCTCTCTTTATCTATCTTTCCATCTCTCTCTCCTCTCTCTTCTCTCCTCTCCCTCTCTCTAGGTCTCTCACTCTCTCCTCTGTCTTTCCATCTTTCTCTCCTCTCTCTGTTTCTCTCTCTCCTCTGCCTTTCTCTGTCTTCTGTCTTTCTCTTTTTCTTTCTCCTTTAACTCCTTCTCTCCTCTCCCTCTATCTTTCTTTCTCTCTCCCTCTCTCCTGTCTTTCTGTCTCTCTCTCTCCTCTGTTAATATGTCTTTCAATCTCTCACTCCTCTCCCTCTCTCTCTCCCCCTCTCCCTCTCTCTTTCCCCCTCTCTCCTCTATCTCTCTCTCCACTCATCTGTCATTCTTCTCTCTTCTCCTCTCCCTCTCACTCTCTCTCACTGTCTCATCTGTCTCTCTCACTCCTCTCTCTCCTGTCCTTCTCTCTCTCCCCCCTCTCTCCTCTGTCTTTCTGTCTATCTCTCTCTCCTCTCTCTACCCCCCCTCGCTTTCTCCTTCTCTCCTCTGTCTTTCTTTCTGCCCCCCCCCCCCCCCCCCCCCCCTCTGTCTGTGTTTCTTTCTGTCTTCTCAGTATCACATAGTAGTTGTGCCTCTGAGTTACTCACAGCTCTCCAGTTGCATCTTGCAGAACTGTGTGTCCATGGGGAACAGGGTGAGGTCCAGGGGACAGGACAGTGTCACCGACAACCTGCACACACACACACCCCCACCCCCACACACCCACACACACACCCCCACACCCCCACCCCCCCCCCACACACACACACACCCACACACACACACACACCCACCCCCACACACCCACACACCCACCCCACACACACACACACACACACACACACACACACACACACGCACACACACACACACACATACATCATCTTTTTCTAATCATTGTGATGAATATAGGCAGGATTAGAACACTGAATATATCATCTGTTACAAGAAAAGGCTTACTTATACAAACATCCTCCTCAGGCTTCTTCATCTACATAAGCCTAATAGACCTACTCATCCTCTCAGACCTACTCATCCTCCCAGGCCTATTCATCCTCTCAGGCCTACTCATCCTCTCAGGCCTATTCATCCTCTCAGGCCTACTCATCCTCTCAGGCCTACTCATTCTCTCAGGCCTACTCATCCTCTCAGGCCTATTCATCCTCTCAGGCCTACTCATCCTCTCAGGTCTACTCATTCTCTCAGGCCTACTCATGTCCTCATGAAACATCATCATAAGCTCATTCACATAGACCTTCTCATCTACATAAGTCTGCCCATCCACACAGGCCTACTCCTCCATACAGGCCTACTCCTCCACACAGGCCTAATCCTCCACACATGGTTCTACTACTCCGCACAGGCCTACTCCTCCACACCAGCCTACTCCTCCACACAGCCCTACTCCTCCATATAGGCTTATTCACCCATACTGGTCTAATCCTTCACACAGGTCACCTTCTCCACATGGGCCTATCCCTCCACACAGGTCTACTCATTCACACAGGCCTACCCCTCCACACAGGTCTACTCTTCCACACAGGCCTACTCATTCACACTGGCCTTCTCATCCACAAATGTCTGCTCACCCACTCAAACCTATTTGTTCACACAAGGCCTACTCATCCACATAAGCCTACTCATCTGTATAAAGACTTCTCATGCACATAGGCCAACGCATTCACTGAGGTCTACTAATCAACTCAGGCCTACTCATTCACATAATGCTTTCTCACTCACATAAGACCAACTCATCTACACAAGCCCACTTATTCCCCATAAGGCCTTTTTTGCCACGCAGGCCTTCTTATCCACATAAGCCTACTCATCTGCATTGCTCTTTTCATCCACATAGACCAACTCATTCATATAAAGACTACACATTCACGTAAGACATTTTCACCAACATAAAGCCTTCTCATCCACATCAGGCCTACTCATCCACATCAGGCTTACACATCTACATAAGGTCTGCTCATCCACATAAGGCCTACTCATCTACATAAAGCCTTCTCATCCACATAAGGCCTTCTCATCCACATCAGGCCTACACATCTACATAAGGTCTACTCATCCACATAAGGCCTACTCATCCACCCCAGGCCTACTCATCCACATAAGGTCTACTCATCCACATCGGGCCTACTCATCTACATAAGGTCTGCTCATCCACATAAGGCCTACTCATCCACATCAGGCCTACTCATCTACATCAGTTCTGCTCATCCACATCAGGTCTACTCATCTACATAAGGCCTACTCATCCACATCAGGCCTACTTATCTACATCAGGCCTTCTCATCCACATTGATCTACTCATCCACATAAGGCCTACTCATCTACATAAGGTCTACTCATCCACATCAGGCCTACTCATCTACATAAGGCCTACTCATCCACACCAGGCCTACTCATTTGCATAAGGTCTACTCATCGACATAAGGCCTACTCATCTACATAAGGTCTACTCATCCACATAAGGCCTACTCATCTACATAAGGCCTACTCATCCACACCAGGCCTACTCATCTACATAAGGTCTACTCATCCACATAAGGCCTACTCGTCTACATAAGGCCTACTCATCCACACCAGGCCTACTCATTTACATAAGGTCTACTCATCCACATAAGGCCTACTCATCTACATCAGGCCTACTCATCTACATAAGGTCTACTCATCCACATCAAGCCTACTCATCTACATCAGACCTACTCATCCACATCAGGCCTACTCATCTACATCAGGCCTTCTCATCCACATCAGGTCTACTCATCCACATAAGGCCTACTCATCTACATAAGGCCTACTCATCCACATCAGGCCTACTCATTTACATAAGGTCTACTCATCCACATAAGGCCTACTCATCTACATCAGGCCTACTCATCCACATCAGGCCTACTCATCTACATAAGGTCTACTCATCCACATACTGTAGTTGTTCTCATCCACTCAGGCCTATTCACCCTCGCAGGTCTACCTCATACTGATGAGCACATCCCCGTTCCTGAAGATGAAGAGTAGGATGTTGTCCTGGGTGACGTCGTGGAAGTTAGCGTTCTTCTCGTTGGCAAAAAACAGGTCTGGTTTCCACAGACACTGGAACATCTTGGGGTCAACTGTGAGGGCGTCGCTCTTGAAATCCGTGGGCAGGCGGAGACGCGGGTCGTTCCAGCGCTGACGCAGGAATATATTCACACGGTAGTCCTGCCAACAAGGTATTACCATTTTAATTTGTGATTTAAATGAATTACACTGCCCGGCCAAAAAAAAAGTTGCCACCTGGATTTAACTAAGCAAATAGGTTGGTGTTGCTGCAGTTGGTCAGGTCTAGGTTCAGCAACAGTCTGTGCTCAAAGAATGAGGTCAGCTGACACCTGAATATACTGAATGACCAGGTTATTCCATCAATGGATTTATTCTTCCCTGATGGCACGGGCATATTCCAAGATGACAATGCCAGGATTCATCGGGCTCAAATTGTAAAAGAGTGGTTCAGGAACATGAGATATCATTTTCAAACATGGATTGTCCACCACAGAGTCCAGACCTTAACCCCATTGAGAATCTTTGGGATGTGCTGGAGAAGGCTTCGTGCAGCGGTCAGAATCGACCATCATCAATGCAAGAGGTGAAAAATGAATGCAACACTGGATGGAAATAAATCTTGCTAAAAACAGAACAACCAAATATTGTATTAAATGTGTGAAAATGTTTTGGTGGTGACCTTTTTTTTGGCCTGGCAGTGTATATGTAGAATGCACTTTTACTGTTTTTGAACCTGAGTTGCCAGTGTCTAAACTTGCAGAGGACACATAAAAGTTATTCTTATTCTAAGTTTATGGATAGATCATACCTCATGTGAAAGCTCAGAACCTCTAGAACTCACTCCCAGAGCTGCAGAGGCTGCACTAGCACTGATTCATGATCGGCTGCAGGTGCTGGAGTTTAAGTAGTGACCATTATAAATCAGAGAGAGGCATTTCAGGTTTAAACCAACTGGCAAGACATGAAAGACTCATATAAGGTTCATTCTGCTTTCTGATTAGATAATGGTCGTATTGGTCACATTTGGTAAATGCTCACATTTTTATAGAGTGCTTTTCCACGCACTCGAAGCGTTCTACATCAAGGAACCATTCACCGTTCAAGTGTCTAAGGACACAATGGCATCTGTGGGAGCTGGAAATGCTGGGTCAGTGGATCTGCTCTACAAATGATGTTTATGTGAAGTTTTTGTTAATTAAGAATAAATCAGCCTTACAATTATTATCAGTAAAAGTTATATACTGCCTGGCTAATAAAAAAAGGTCACACACTCTAATATTTGGTTGTTCCACCTTTAGCTTTGATTACACATTTGTTGTGGCATTGTTTCGATTTCGCTTCTGCAATGTCACAAGATTTATTTCCATCCAGTGTTGGGTTAATTTTTCACCTCTTGCATTGATGATGTTAGAGTCTGACGCTGCACAAAGCCTTCTCCACCACATCCCAAAGATTCTCAATGGGGTTAAGGTCTGGACTCTGTGGTGGACAATCTATGTGTGAAAATGATGTCTCATGCTCCTGAACCACTCTGTCACAATTTGAGCCCGATGATTCCTGGCATTGTCATCTTGGAATATGCCTGTGCCATCAGGGAAGAAAAAATCCATTGATGGAATAACATGGTCATTCAGTATATTCATGTTTACCTCGTATTTGATATATGCAGGGCTAGGTATTATGGATATTTCAGCACAATCTTGCAGAGATCTGAAGCAAAGAGCTCACATGCCAGGTGCTCCTCACACTCACCATGGTGGTCTCCTGGATGGAGCCGAAGCTGTTGATGAAGATATTGACTTTGGATTCCACAGGGATTCCTGACAGAGTGAAACAATCAGAGCACATTCACATTACATGACTGTTTTAGTCTTGTCTCTGTGTTCTAAAACCTAAAAAAGGATTGAGTTTAACAGTGAAGCTGGTGATGGCTTTGTGGCCTACCCTGGAAGTTGGGCCTGATCCTGGGGTCATAGGTCACCATCAGGCGGTTCAGAATGTTGGAAGTGGAGTTGGCTGGAACGTGGGCCATGTCTTCAGGCGACAACTGACTGTGAAGGAGAGAGAGAGAAAGAGAGAAAAGACTTCAGAGGGAATGTCCTGTCTCATTTCTAAACCAAAGTAACAGAGCAGAGTGAGACAAGACTAAAGCAAAGAGACATAGGAAAGTCTCTTCTAAGCAGAAGAGGCTTAGAAGAGACTTTACTATGTCTTCAGAGCTCACCTGGCTCACCCTGGAGCTGCTGTGATGCTGCAGGAGACAGAGGACAGACACTTCTGTCCTGAGGGCTGCCCTGACACAGGATCTACTGACCCTACCTGACCAGTTCTCCTGCGCTGAACCTCTGTTTGAGTGTTTCTAATAAATAATAATAGTAGTAGTAATAATAAAGTGTTACTCAAACATGTGCGAATGAAACAAAACACAATTCCGAGTATGTTTTTGAGGAGGTAACGGCATTAGAACATGATTAAACCTTAAAAAGGTTTTGTAGAATCCCTCTAGTTTAAACAGAGCTGGACAACAGTTTAGACTCTGTGGTGGAGTTTGCAGTGTAACTGTCAGATTGCAGATGTGTTGTCCTGGTTTATGGTTAATATCTCTGTATAATATCTGCAATTATTGGACCTAGCCACATGAAACAAAAACTGGCACAAAGTTGAACGTCTTCTGTCATTTTAAATAAACAAAAGTCAAATGACCTTTTCACAATATCTTCATAAAGTGGTTCCATTATTCAACCCCAAAGATGTGATTGTTATCAGTGTAAGTACATCATAAGATTAATATGAAGTACTTACGCGGGACACACCACCTTCTTGCCCTTCTTGCCCTTCTTTGCAGACTTGCCCTCTTTGGCCCAGGCCAGGTCAGTGCAGCACAGCCCGAGCAGCAGGAGGACCAAGACGTGCCTGGCAGCCATCTTGCCTTCAACATACAGGGCACAGAGACAAGGATCTGATCTGACTGCTGTTTTATGAAACTCTTCAAAACATGATAAATTACAAACCGAACAGATCAATTCAAATATGTTATAAATGTAGATATAGAGATAAATGACAAGTCAAATGTTTGGACACTTTTATATGTATGGTTCCTCTTTACTTATACTGAAGATTCTCACTGAAGCATCAAAACTATGGATGACACAGCAAAGTAAACTCAAAATAACTCAAAAAACAGCCTTCACCCTTTAGTTTGATCTCTGATTTGCACTTTTGGCATATTTGACACTGACAGGGCACAAACCAGGAGACGCCATCATGGAGCTCACTTACTCTGAGGATTTGAATATAAAATATAAAAATGCTTGTTTTCTTTGCTGCAGAATTCCATACGTCTTACTACATATATTCCATGTCTTCTGTTTGTATATAAAATGTAAGTATTACTAAACATAAAGAAAGAAAAAACATTGAATATACTTATACTTACTTATATAAATTGTACTTTTTGTGAAGCTCAAATCATAGTGTTTTTAATGAAGAAGCAAAATAACTTGTGCCCTGTAAATTCAAAATGGTTGTTTATTTTTTGTTATAAAGACTTAAACAATCAGCATTTCGATATGTTGTCAGTGAATCATTTTACTTGGCCCTTCACTGACATTTAGGAGAGTCTGTTCAGGCATTAGAACAGAGGAGGTGAGTGAGGGGTGAAGGACAAGTCACAAACTGCACGACACAAGAGGAGGCCATGAGGTCCAGGAGAACAGCACTGTGAGGTCATTATGGTGAATACACTCATTCATATTTTGTCCACACTTGATGTGAAGTTGAACTGTTTTCAGCAGAGCTTCCCCCTTGTTAAAAGGAGCTGCGTAATGTGGTCTGAGCTCTGATTGTAAGAGGGTGTAGGGTGCCAGGGTGATTAGGCTCTCTGTGGAGTTAGGCTTTGGGTGCTCTGAGCGTTAAGCTCTGGGTGACCTAGGTGCTGGGTGTCCTGATGTGTTGCTATGGTGACACAGGATTCTCTAACTTTAGAGTCTAAAGCCATAACTTCATCCTTGTCTCTCAAGGCCTACATTCTGAGCCTCGTGAAGCAGCACCCCCTGCTGGTCAGACAGACTCACAGCTCCTCTGATGTTACATGTGTGAAGGTGAGGTTCTGTATGAGGTCTGAAGGTGACGTGGAGGATTCTCTCTGATCTGAATGGTCACCACCTAAACCCCAGCACCTGCAGCCAATCATGGATCAGTGCTAGTGCAGCCTCTACCCTGACCCTGCCCCTTCCACAGGAGGCCTGTACTATACTGAGAATGAGACGCACATGTGTCTGTATCTGCAGGTTAAAGCCCTGATCACCCAGGTTCAGTTGTGATTGTAGTACATTTTTAAAACAGTAACAGTGCAGGACACATACTGATCCTTTAAGTATCTTTTACAATTCTGTGCATTATTCATTCACTCCACACTAGGTGTTGGTAAACTACTGCTGTACCCATAGCTGCCCTGGGGCAGACTGACAGAAGTGAGGCTGCTGTGAGGGCATCAGCCCCTTTGACCACCAACAACACACACACACACACCACTTTCATACTAGGCAATGTGGTTGAAGTGTCTTGCATAAGGACACGATGGCAGAGTTGCCCCTGGCGCCCCCCTGTGGTCCCTGGAATTCCTGGCGCTCTCACATCCAAGTACTGACCAGGCCCAGCCCTGCTTATCCTATGAGATGTGAGGAATCAGGCTTTGACGAGGAGGTTTGGTCCTTTGCAGACTGGAGTGTTCCAGTATCTTCTAATTGTCCAGTTCATTTGGTGTCACGTTTATTTATTGTAATAGATTATTTTTTTCAGACCAAGTTTTAGTTTGTTTTCCTCCCTGACAGTGTGGACTGCTCATTATGGCTCTTCCTCACAGTGGTCACGTCATGTCACTGTGACATCAGCTGATTTAAGGTACACAAGCTCTTTCCATCCATCCATCCATTTTCTTCCGCTTATCCGGGGGCAGCAATCTGAGCAGGGACTCCCAGACTTCCCACACCCCAGACACGTCCTCCAGCTCCTCCAGTGAGACCCCAAGGCGTTCCCAGGCCAGCCGAGAGACATAGTCCCTCCAGCGTGTCCTGGGTCTTCCCCGGGGCCACCTCCCGGTGGGACATGCCCAGAACACCTCCCTAGGAAGGCGTCCAGAAGGCATCCTGAGCAGATGCCTGAGCCACCTCAGCTGGCTCCTCTCGACGTGTAGGAGTAGCGGCTCTACTCCGAGCTCCTCCTGTGTGACTGAGCTCCTCACCCTATCCCTAAGGGTGCGCCCAGCCACCCTGCGGAGGAAACTCATCTGCACTCATCCGCTCATCCGCACATCCCACTTATCCACGATCTTGTCCTTTCAGTCATTACCCAGAGCTCATGACCATAGGTGAGGGTAGGAACGTAGACTGACCAGTAAATTGAGAGCTTCGTCTTCCAGCTCAGCTCCTTCTTCACCACAACGGACCGATACAGCGACCGCATCACTGCAGACGCTGCACCGATCCGCCTGTCAATCTCACGCTCCATCCTTCCCTCACTCGTGAACAAGACCCCGAGATACTTGAACTCCTCCACACAAGCCCTTTCCATCTTTCCATTTCATAATGTGAGAGTTGTGGGTTCAAACCTCCGTGAAGGGCATACAGCTGTGTCCCTGGGCAAGACACTTCACATCGCCCACTACAGTTACATTCATGTGAGAGGGCATCAGGTGCAAAACGGCAGTATGTGAGCCAGTGCACGTAGAGGGTTATAAGGTGTCCCGGGAGCCTGAGAGGGGAAATGATGATGATGAATGTGCAGAGGGTTCAGAGGACAGGCTCTTTATGGACGCTGCTGATGGTGGGACGTTAAAGTGTCTCCAAAGAGCACGCCAGCTAACCTTGGGCTCGCGACAATGACACAGAGACGGAGATCGCTATAAGCTGGATTTTGAATAACTGTTCATTGTAATCTGGACGACACATAAAAACAGGAGCATTATGAAACAAACATGTCCAAAAACATAAAAACAATGTCCAAAAACACAAAAACAATGTCCAAAAATACAAAAACAATGTCCAAAAATACAAAAACAGTGTCCAAAAACACAAAAACAATGTCCAAAAACACAAAAACAATGTCCAAAACACAAAAACAATGTCAAAAAACACAAAAACAATGTCCAAAAACACAAAAACAGTGTCCAAAAACACAAAAACAATGTCCAAAAACACAAAAACAATGTCCAAAAACACAAAAACAATGTCAAAAAATACAAAAACAATGTCCAAAAACACAAAAACAATGTCCAAAAATACAAAAACACAAAAACAATGTCCAAAAATACAAAAACACAAAAACAATGTCCAAAAACACAAAAATAATGTCCAAAAACACAAAAACATTTCCAAAAATACAAAAACAATGTCCAAAAACACAAAAACAATGTCCAAAAATACAAAAACAATGTCCAAAAACACAAAAACAATGTTTAAATGTAAACTCAATTTTGATACTAAGAAATAGACTCGATACTCGATAATCAAGACTTACTCTCGATACCAATACCATGACTATGAGGGAAAAAAACGATTTTTCTAGACAATAGAATGTGATTTAACATCGATTAGGATTTGATTTACGGTGGAATAAAGGAGAGAGAAAGAAGCAGAAAACGAAAAAGAAAAGAGAAAGAGGGAGAAAGAGGAGACGGGGAAGATAGAAAGAGGGAGAGGCAGAAGACAAGAGAGAAAGAGGAGAGGGGAGAAGAGAGAAAGAAAGAGGCAGAAGAGGAGAGAGAAAGAGGAGAGGGGGAGAATAGAGAAAGAAGGAGAGAAGGAAGATGAGATAGAAAGAGGAGAAGGGGAAGATAGAAAGAGAGCGAGACAGAAGTAGAGAGAGAAAGAGGAGAGGGGGAGAAGAGAGAAAGAGGGAGAGAAGGAAGATGAGAGAGAAAGAGGAGAGAGGGAAGATAGAAAGAGGGAGAGGCACAAGACAAGAGAGAAAGGAGAGGGGAGAAGAGAGAAGTATGGAGAGGCAGAAGAGGAGAGAGAATGAGGAGAGGGGGAGAAAAGAGAGAAAGAGAGGGGGGAAGATGAGAGAGAGAGGAGAGGGGGAAAAAAGAGAGAAGGAGGAAGCAAAGGAGGGGGAAGATAGAAAGAGGGAGAGACGGAAGACGAGAGAGAAAGAGGAGAGGAGAAGGGAGAGGAGAGAAGGATGAAGAGGCAGAAGAGGAGAGAGAATGAGGAGAGGGGGAGAAAAGAGAGAAAGACAGAGGGGGAAGATGAGAGAGAAAGAGGTGAGTGGGGAAGAGAGAAAGAGAGCAAGACAGAAGAAGAGAGAGAAAGAGGAGAGGGGGAGAAGAGAGAAAGAGGGAGAGAAGGAAGACGAGAGAGAAAGAGTTGAGGGGAGAAAAGAGAAGGATGGAGAGGCAGAAGAGGAGAGAGAAAAGGAGAGGGGGAGAAGAGAGAAAAGGAGAGGGGGAAAAGAGAGAAAGAGGAGCGGGAAAAAGAGAGAAAGAGGGAGAGAAGGAAGACGAGAGAGAAAGAGGAGAGGGGAGAAGAGAGAAGGACAGAGAGGCGGAAGAGGAGAGAGAAAAAGGAGAGGGGGGAAAAGAGAAAGAGGAGAGGGGGAGGAGAGACAAAAAGGGAGGGACGGAAGAGGACAGAGGAAGAAGAGAGGAGAAGAAGAGAGAAGCGGAAGAGGAAAGAGAAAGAGGAGGGGGGAGAAGAGAGAAAGAAGGAGAGAAGGAAGAGGAGAGAGAAAGAGGAGAAGGAGAGAGAGGCAGAAGAGAAGAGGCGGAAGAGGAGAGGCGGAAGAGGAGAGGCGGATAAGAGAGAAAGGGGGAGAGGCAGAAGACGAGAGAGAAAGAGGATGGGGGGAGAGAAAGAGTGAGGCAGAAGATGAGAGAGAAAAAGGAGAGAGAAAGAGGAGAGGGGAGAAGCAAGAAAGATGGAGAGGTGGAGGGCGAGAGCGAAAGAGGAGAGGGGAAAAGAGAGAAAGAGGAGAGGGGGAGAAGAGAGAAAGAGGAGAGGGGAAAAGAGAGAAAGAGGAGAAGGGGAGAAGAGAGAAGGAGGAGAGGGGAAAAGAGAGAAAGAGGAGAGGGGGAGAAGAGACAAAAAGGGATAAATGGAAGAGGACAGAGGAAGAAGAGAGAAGGAGAGAGAAGCGGAAGAGGAGAGAGAAAGAGGAGAGGGGGAAAAGGAGAGACAGGCGGAAGAGAAAAGAGAAAGAGGAGAGGGAGAAGAAAGAAAGAGGGAGAGGCGGAGGATGCGAGAGAAAGAGGACGGGGAGAAGAGAGAAAGAGGAGAGGGGAAAAGAAAGAAAGAGGAGAGGGGGAGAAGAGAGAAAAAGGAGAGGGGGAGAAGAGAAAAAGAGGAGAGGGGGAGAAGAGAGAAAGAGGAGAGGGGAAAAGAGAGAAAGAGGAGAGGGGGAGAAGAGACAAGGAGGAGAGGGGAAAAGAGAGAAAGACGAGAGGGGGAGAAGAGACAAAATGGGATAAATGGAAGAGGACAGAGGAAGAAGAGAGAAGGAGAGAGAAGTGGAAGAGGAGAGAGAAAGAGGAGAGGGGGAGAAGGAGAGACAGGCGGAAGAGGAAAGAGAAAGAGGAGAGGGAGAAGAAAGAATGGGAGAGGCGGAGGACGCGAGAGAAAGAGGACAGGGGAAAAGAGAGAAAGAGGAGAGGGTGAGAAGAGAGAAAGAGGAGAGGGGGAAAGAGAGAAGGAGGAGAGGGGAAAAGAGAGAAAGAGGAGAGGGGAAAAGAGAGAAAGAGGAGAGGGGGAGAAGAGACAAAAAGGGATAAATGGAAGAGGACAGAGGAAGACGAGAGAAGGAGAGAGAAGCGGAAGAGGAGAGAGAAAGAGGAGAGGGGGAGAAGGAGAGACAGGCGGAAGAGAAAAGAGGAGAGGGAGAAGAAAGAAAGAGGGAGAGGCGGAGGATGCGAGAGAAAGAGGACGGGGAGAAGAGAGAAAGAGGAGAGGGGAAAAGAAAGAAAGAGGAGAGGGGGAGAAGAGAGAAAAAGGAGAGGGGGAGAAGAGAAAAAGAGGAGAGGGGGAGAAGAGAGAAAGAGGAGAGGGGAAAAGAGAGAAAGAGGAGAGGGGGAGAAGAGAGAAGGAGGAGAGGGGAAAAGAGAGAAAGACGAGAGGGGGAGAAGAGACAAAATGGGATAAATGGAAGAGGACAGAGGAAGAAGAGAGAAGGAGAGAGAAGCGGAAGAGGAGAGAGAAAGAGGAGAGGGGGAGAAGGAGAGACAGGCGGAAGAGGAAAGAGAAAGAGGAGAGGGAGAAGAAAGAATGGGAGAGGCGGAGGACGCGAGAGAAAGAGGACAGGGGTAGAGAGAGAAAGAGGAGAGGGGAGCAGAGAGAAAGAAGAGAGGGGGAAAGAGAGAAAGAGCAGAGGGGGAGAAGAGAAAAAGAGGAGAGGGGGAGAAGAGAGAAGGAGGAGAGGGGAAAAGAGAGAAAGAGGGAGAGAAGGAAGACAAGAGAGAAAGCAGAGAAGGGAGAAGGACGGAGAGGCGGTCACCATGTGTCAAAATGTTTTGTTTTTTTTAAACTCAGAATTACTTGACCAGTCGACCACTGACATAATTGTTGGCCGCAGCCCTAGTGCTCGCCCCCCAACCATTCATTCACCAGTTCACATCTCGCCTGTCTTCTTACGTATTTTTTTATTTAGGCTATGTGAATGTTCAGAGCGCACATGAGTCAGCATTTCTACCAAAGACCTGTTTACACTTTATTTATGATTATCCTGAAATGGTCATTTGTCATATTTTCTGAAGAAATAACTAAAGAATCCAATGTCCATCCTGATTATTTCAAAACAAAAGAATATAAATCTGCATTTTAAAGGGCCCATATTAAGCTATTTCCTCATCACAAACAGACCTGGAGCTCAGGTTTGTTTCATTCACACATGTTTAACACACAAACCTGCATATTTAGGCTGAGTTCTTCTCTTAAACTCAAAACACTCTGTTCCACCTTGTGATATCATCATGTGGTGATACAGAAAGTGCTTTTAAACTTGATACAATTCACTAGAAACATTTGGATGATTTCAGCCCAGGAAACAAAACACAACTCCAGCTTAAAAGAGCTGACACTTGCTGACATCACAAGGTGGAACAGAGCATTTTGAGCTTTGGAGATGTAGACAGACTAATGATAAAGTGTTACTCAAACATGTGTGAATGAAACAAAACACAACTCCAGGTCTGTTTTTGAGGAGGTAGCAACAGTATATCATGTCTTAAATCCATTTTTATTTCGTGCCATCCCCGCGGGCTCACAGTCCTGTAGGGTTTGTGGTTGTAGAGCGGCTACCACGCTCCTGCCAGGCTGTCCCGGGGCAGGCGCAGCATTAGCCTGAGTGATTGAACAATGCACCAAATCGTAAAAAGCTCCTTACATAGCCTCTGCAACACGATAGGCTACAGTAAGACTAACGCTCTCTCCTGATTGGCCTAAAGTGACAGTGACATATGAGAACTGCTGCGAGTGTACAGGACAAACGCGTTCTACCGGAGCACAGGGGGCAGCTGCGTGAGGTACCGGGATAACTGTGCACGGGACATACACTGGACACACACGGGGAGACCAACCTGAGACCGAGTAACTCATCCTCCGGGACTACAGTCAGGTCAAACGGGGCTGCGCACAGGCACAGGACCGGAGCCTAACTTTGGTCACGCGCCGGACCGGTCTGACACAGCACAATCACAGTCCCGCGTGTGCGCGCGCACGCACACACGCACGCACACACAGACACAGACGGGTTCACGCACATTCACACAGGCACGCGCGCACACACACACACACACACACATACAGGACCGTGCCAACCCTGTGCGTGCTAGTCCAAAAACGTTACCTGCGGAACGGAAGTGTCTTGGAGGAGACCCTGTCCTGTGCAGCCGCGTGCGTCCTCGCGTGCGTCCTCGCGTGCGTCCTGTCGCGTGCGTCCTCACGGCTGTCCTCTCCGCGCGCGCTCTATCTGCACTGCGCCGCGCTCACATCCTCCACCAAGTTGTGCTGCCTCTGCTCCTGCCTACAGGGCAATAAAACACTGTCAAGGAGCGGGCGGGGGAGAGGGAGGGAGAGAAAGAGGGGGAGAGGAGGGAAGAGAGAGGGAGAGAAAGGGCAGGAGAGAAGGACAGAGGAGAGAGAAGGGGGTAGAGGGTGAGAAGCAGGGAGAGAAATAGAGGAGAGAGGAGGGGAGGGGGAGGGAGAGGGAAGAGAGGAGAGAAGGACAGAGGAGAGAGAAAGAGGGAGAGGGTAAGAGAGAAGCAGGGAGGGAGAGAGGAGAGGAGAAAGAAGGAGGGAGAGGGAATAGAGGAGAGAAGGACAGAGAAGAGAGAAAGAGGGGGTAAGAGAGAAGCAGGGAGGGAGAGAAGAGAGGAGAGAGAAGGAGAGGGGAGGGAGAGGGAGAGAGAAGAGAGGAGAGAAGGACAGAGGAGAGAGAAAGAGGGAGAGGGTAAGAGAGAAGCAGGGAGGAGAGAGATGAGAGGGGAGGGATAGAGAGGGGAGGAGAGAAAGACAGAGGAGAGAGAAATGGAAAGAGTGTAAGAGAGAAGCAGGGAGGGAGAGAAGAGAGGAGAGAGAAGGGGAGGGAGAGGGAAGAGAGGAGAGAAGGATAGAGGAGAGAGAAAGAGGGAGAGGGTAAGAGAGAAGCAGGGAGGGAGAGAGGAGAGAGAAGGAGACGGGAGGGAGAGGGAAGAGAGGAGAGAAGGACAGAGGAGAGAGAAATGGGAAGAGGGTAAGAGAGAAGCAGGGATGGAGAGAAGAGAGGAGAGAGAAAGAGAGGGGAGGGAGAGAGAGAGGGGAGGAGAGAAGGATAGAGGAGAAAGAAATGGGGAGAGGGTAAGAGAGAGGCAGGGAGATAGAGAGAGGAGAGAAAGGTGTAGCGGGTGAGAAGCAGGGAGGGAAAGAGAGAGAGAGGAGAGGAGAGAGGGAGGGGGGAGGGAGGGAGAGAGAAGAGAGAAATGGGAAGAGGGTAAGAGAGAAGCAGGGAGGGAGAGAGAGGTAAGGAGAGAGAAGGAGGGAGGAGGGAGAGAGAAGGAGGGAGAGAGAAGGAGGGAGAGAGAAGAGTGGAGAGAAGGACAAAGGAGAGAGAAAGTGGGAGAGGGTAAGAGAGAAGCATGGAGGGAGAGATAGGAGAGGAGAGAGAGAAGAAGGGAGAGGAAAAGAAGGAGGGGAAGGGAAGGACAGAGTAGAGGGAAAGATTGGGGCAAGGGGAAGAGAGAAGCAAGGAAAGGAGGGAGAAGGAGGGAGAAGAGAGAGGAAGATGGGGAGGTGGGAAGAGGGGGGAGAGGGTCTGAGAGAAGGAGGGATTGAGAGAAAGTTGAGGAGAGACAAAGATGGAGAGAGGAGAGAGACAGAGAAGGGAGGGGAGGGAGAGATAGAGGGAGGGAGAGAAGGACAGAGAAGAGAGCAATGGGGAGAGGGTAAGAGAGAAGCAGGGAGGGAGAGAAAGAGAGGGGAAGAGAGGGGAATGATGGGAGGGAGGGAGAGGAGCAGGGAAGAGAGGGAAGGGGAGATAAAGCTATAGAGGGAGAAGAGAGAAGCAGGGAGGGAGAGAGGGAGTTGAATGAGAGAGAAGGAGGGGGGAGGGTGACAGAAGGAAGGACAGGAGAGAGAATAAGAGGAAGGAGAGTTGGAAAGAGGGAGGAGGAGAGAGAAAGAGGGAGAGAGGAGGAGGACAGAACAGAGGAGTGAGACAGGAGAGGGAGAGAAGGGTGGTGAAGGAAGGAGAGAGGGTGAGGAGAGGATAGAGGGGAGAGAATGGGTTGGAAAAGTGGGAGTGGAGGGAAGAGAGGCACAGAGGGAGAGAGAATAAACAAGAGAGAAAGATGGGGGAGGGTGGTAGAGAAGAGACTGGGGAGAGAAAGAGAGGGAGAGGGAGTGGAATGAGAGAGAAGGAGGGGGGGTGACAGAAGGAAGGACAGGAGAGAGAAAAAGAGGAAGAAGAGAGTTGGAAAGAGGGAGGAGGAGAGAGAAAGAGGGAGAGAGGAGGAGGACAGAACAGAGGAGCGAGACAGGAGAGGGAGAGAAGGGTGGTGAAGGAAGGAGAGAGGGTGAGGAGAGGATAGAGGGGAGAGAATGGGTTGGAAAAGTGGGAGTGGAGGGAAGAGAGGCACAGAGGGAGAGAGAATAAACAAGAGAGAAAGATGGGGGAGGGTGGTAGAGAAGAGACTGGGGAGAGAAAGAGAGGGAGAGGGAGTGGAATGAGAGAGAAGGAGGGGGGGTGACAGAAGGAAGGACAGGAGAGAGAAAAAGAGGAAGAAGAGAGTTGGAAAGAGGGAGGAGGAGAGAGAAAGAGGGAGAGAGGAGGAGGACAGAACAGAGGAGTGAGACAGGAGAGGGAGAGAAGGGTGGTGAAGGAAGGAGAGAGGGTGAGGAGAGGATAGAGGGGAGAGAATGGGTTGGAAAAGTGGGAGTGGAGGGAAGAGAGGCACAGAGGGAGAGAGAATAAACAAGAGAGAAAGATGGGGGAGGGTGGTAGAGAAGAGACTGGGGAGAGAAAGAGAGGGAGAGGCAGAAGATGAGAGAAGAGAGCAGAGGGGGATGAAATAAGGAGGGAGGAGAGGGAAAGAGAGAGAGGAGAGAAAGAGGTGAAGGAGAGAAGGACAGAGGCAGAAGTAGGGAGAGAAGGGGGAGGAGAGCTAAAGAGAGAGGTGCATGGGAAAAGATAGAGGTGGGAGGAGAGAGAGGAGAGAAGGAGATATTGGGAAAGAAAGAGGAGGGAGGGGGGTCTATAGCCTGCAGTGCACACAGTACACACAGTACACTGATCCTGTGAATGCAGTGAAGCAGAGACTCTTACACTGCAGCTGGAGCGCAACAACTATGACAATTATAGTACTACATAGTTACATAACAAGTACAGAGAGGATTTTATATCAGAGTATTTGAAAGAAAAATATTCTTAAAGGGCCAATATAGTAGTCTCTTAGTCTCTTATCTATTTTATAATGTTGTTTTCTCATCACAAACAGACCTGGAGTTGTGTTTTGTTTCATTCACACGTTTAACGCACAAACCCTGCACATTTAGGCTAAGTTCTTCTCTCAAACTGAAAACACTCCACCTTGTGATGTCATCATGTGGTAATACAGGAAGTGCTCCATTGTGGAGAATCATTTGGATAATTTTAAGTCCTGGAATGTCCAGTCTCTACTGAACTAAAGGTAAAATGTAGCTGCTAACTTGAAAACTACCACTTCATGACATCACAAGGTGAAACGGAGCATTTTGAGCTTTGCAGATGTAGACAGACTAATAATAAAGTGTTACTCAAACATGTGTGAATGAAATAGAACACAACTCTGGGTGTGTTTTTGAGGAGATAACAGCATTATAATATGGCTTAAAGCTACACAAGTCAATTTTGCATAATACAGGACCTCTAAATCACTCCTAATTATTTGGTTTTAAATTGCAATATTTGTAAAGTTTGGTGTATGTAGACAGTGCTGGTGCCGGGTCCCTTAGCTTGTATTTTGAATGGATCATGACATTGAAAGACCTTACAAACACCATGGGACAGACTGGGGAAAGGTGTCTTTGTTCTAATATTTTAAATGTGTTCTCATCTGACATTCATGATGGGAAGTCATTCCATGATTCCATTAAGTTCAGAGTCCAGCAGCACGCAGCACCATGGACAGCGACTGCCTCACACAGGGAGGCCACAGTGGTGCAGTCAATGCAGCCCTCAACATTTTCAGAAAGGAGCCTTGTAAATGTTGCACTTTTGAGCTCCTGATCTCATTATATCAATATGTGTTCTTCATTACTGCCAGTGAGTGTGGGTGTTGAGTCCGCAAGACACTTAGTTCACATTTCCTTCCATTTTCAATTCAATTTATTTTTGTAAAGCCCAAAATCACACGAGCAGTTGCCTCTCAGAGCTGAATGTGAGAATTAATTTAACCAAAAGAACGTTAAAGAATCAACAATGAAAGAGAAACAAACAAGCAAATTAATCAACAGAAAACAAGCAAATGGAGAAGTGTCCCAGAGTGCCTGCTGTCCTTAGACCCTCGTTCTCGGCACGAAAAAAAAAAAACAAACAAAAAAACGCCCAGTGGGAAAAAGAGAAACCTCAAAGAGAACCACAGTGAAGGAGAAATTCACTCTCATGGGCGGACAGCCACAGATGTGTCCAGGACTAATGTGTATCCAAGTGCCAGAGCCAGATTCTGTTTCTATCTGCAGCGTTTCATTGTCCTATAATGATGCTCTGTTAACATGCTAGTTGTTATATTAACTTGAAAGTTGTGAAAACTGCTTGTAATCTCATTGTGGTGAATAATGCTCTGAATGCATAAGGTAAGTGAGGAATAACTTAGGACAGCTGCACACTTTTTAAATTGAACTAGTTCTGTTTTTCAGTAATCAGGTATAGTGCCTTTAAGCAACAAAAACACCTCTGATCTGCTGAAGGCAAGCTGATGCACCCCGAGAGCTTGGTGTGTGTGTGTGTTCAGTGGATGTTTACAGTGCCACAGAATGTATCAGCATTGTGTGACAGAGGGCCAGCCTGTGCATGTTACAGCTCTCACCTCTCTGCTGAATGACTCTTCGAACATTATACTGTCCACTCAAAAGGACACAAGCATCAAACCCCATCACACTCAGAGCAGACGCGCAGGCAGAGGCAGAGACATGGAAGCCGTGTGTAAGCTCAGTGGACTGGATCCATTATGGGTAAGTGCCACAGCAGCCCTCTGGTCAAACTGTCCCTGGGGTGGGCTGTTCAAAGTGACCCCTATTTAAAGTGGGGTGTTCAAGGGGAATTTCTCTTTACACTGTGGGGCGTTCAAAGGGACCTCCTGTTTACATTGTAGGGTGTACTTCCTGTTTACACTGTGGGGTGTACTTCCTGTTTAAACTGTGGAGTGTACTTCCTGTTTACAGTATAAGGTGTACTTCTTGTTTACATTGTAGGGTGTAGTTCTTGTTTACACGGTAGGGTGTACTTCTTGTTTACACGGTACGGTGTTCTTCTTGTTTACACTGTAGGGTGTACTTCCTGTTGACAATGTAGGGTGTACTTCCTGTTTACACTGTAGGGCGTTCAAAGGGACCTCTTGTTTACACTGTAGGGTGTACTTCTTGTTTACACGGTAGGGTGTACTTCTTGTTTACACGGTAGGGTGTTCTTCTTGTTTACACTGTAGGGTGTACTTCCTGTTGACAATGTAGGGTGTACTTCCTGTTTACACTGTAGGGCGTTCAAAGGGACCTCTTGTTTACACTGTAGGGTGTACTTCTTGTTTACACGGTAGGGTGTACTTCTTGTTTACACGGTAGGGTGTTCTTCTTGTTTACACTGTAGGGTATACTTCCTGTTTACACTGTAGGGCGTTCAAAGGGACCTCTTGTTTACACTGTAGGGTGTACTTCCTGTTCACACTGTAGGTTGTTCAAAGGGACCTCTTGTTTACACTGTAGGGTGTACTTCCTGTTTACACTGTAGGGTGTATTTCTTGTTTACTCTGTAGGGTGTACTTCCTGTTCACACTGTGGGGTGTACTTCCTGTTTACACTGTTGGTGCTAATACTGTATCACATGCCCTTTGACCTCTGATGGTGTTCTCTGCTGCTTTAGGACTGGAATCTTACGTGGTACACCGAGCGGCCAGACCTGACCCAGTGCTTCCAGCAGACAGTCCTGGTGTGGGCACCATGCATTTACTTATGGACTTGTTCTCCATTTTACCTGCTCTACCTGCTGCTCCATGCACCTGGCCCCCGGCTGCCCCTGTCCTCCTTCTGCTGCGTGAAGACAGTGAGTCCTTTTACTGACCAACCAGACCTGCACTTTGTCTTTGAAAACAAAGACAAAATCTTAGAGAAAAAGGCCAGAGTCAAAGTGTTCAGATCATAGACTGTATATATAAATGGACACAGCTAATCTGCTAGCCGCCATGCTCCAAATAGGAAGTGAGCATGGGTGAGCTTTTGGCTCCTTCAACTCTGACTCCAGTTTCCACTTTACACTGGAAAAACTGTGTCCCTTCTCTCTGTAACTGCTACTGTCAGACTGGTTTTAAAATGTTCATATTAACCCAATCATATTAACCCAATCTACAACCCCAATTCCAATGAAGTTGAGACGCTGTGTAAAACTTTAAAAAATACAGAATACAATATTTGCAAATCCTTTTCAACCTATATTGAACTGAATAAACTACAAAGACATGATATCCAATGTTCAAACTGATAAATGTTATTGTTTTTATGCAAATATTCACTCATTTTCAATTTGATGTCTGCAACACGTTCCAATAAAGCTGGCACAGGGGCATGTTTATCACTGTGTTACACCACCATCCATCCATCCATTTTCCATCCATTTTCTTCCACCTATCCGGGGCTGGGTCACGGGGACAACAGTCTAAACAGAGACTGCCAGACTTCCCTTACCCTAGACACATCCTGTAGTTGCTCTGGTGGGACCCCAAGGTGTTCCCAGGCCAGCCGAGAGACATAGTGATACATCACCTTTCGTTTTAACAACAATCAATAAGCGTTTGGGAACTGAGAACACTAATTGATGAAGCTTTGCAAGAAGAGTCCTTTCCCATTCTTTCTGAATGTACAACTTCAGTTGCTCAGCAGTCCGGGGTCATGCTTTATAATGTGCCACACATTTTCAGTAGGAGACAGGTCTGGACTACAGGAAGGCCAGTCTAGTACCCGTACTATTTTACTACAAAGTCAAGCAGTTGTAACACGTGCAGAAGGTGGTTTAGCATTGTCTTGCTGAAATAAGCAGGGACGTCCCTGAAAAGGACGTTGCTTGGATGGCAGCATATGTTGCTCCAAAACCTGTATGTACTTTGGAGCATTAATGGAGCCTTCACAGATGTGCAGACCATCACAGAGGCACTAACACACCCCCAGACCATCACAGAGGCACTAACACACCCCCAGACCCATCACAGAGGCACTAACACATCCCCAGACCATCACAGAGGTACTGACACACCCCCAGACCAATCACAGAGGCACTGACACATCCCCAGACCATCACAGAGATACTGACACACCCCCAGACCAATCACAGAGGCACTGACACACCCCCGGACCATCACAGAGGCACTGACACACCCCCGGACCATCACAGAGGCACTGACACACCCCCGGACCATCACAGAGGCACTAACACACACCCGGACCATCACAGAGGCACTAACACACCCCCAGACCATCACAGAGACACTAACACACCCCCAGACCATCACAGAGGCACTAACACCCCCCCAGACCATCACAGGGACACTAACACACCCCCAGACCATCACAGAGGCACTAACACCCCCCCAGACACAGAGGCTTTTGACCTTTGCGCTGATGACAATCCGGATGGTCCTTTTCCTCTTTGACCCGCAGGACACGACGTCAATGACTTCTGTTGTTGTCTTCTGTTGTTGTAATTTCATAGATGTCAGAGAACAGCTCATCACCGGTGATTAGACACTTGTAGATGATCATGTTTGCTGTCTCGGTATTTGCTCTCACACAGTAAAGGCCTGTCACTGCTGGTGTAGCAGGGAAAAAAAGCCCCTTTGCTTTTTAAAAGTTATATTTGGATCCAAGGTCAAGCTTAAAGTAGGTATTTACAAGGTGGGAGACTGGGTCACATGACTAGAGACGAGTCAGACTTACTGATGTCCCATACAGACTTGACTTAGGACTTGCCCTGTTTGACTTGAGACTTGATTTTGTCTTGAGCCAAAGGATTTGTAATGACTTGTGTTTTACATGTTACTTTTCTAAGAAACAAAACTATTTGCTCCAATGTTTGTAATGTATGTGTGTAAGGTGAGGGGTAATAAGGTAAGACCCCTATTATCCCTCACCTTTACAGAAAATCTTTGAGTTGACCAGAACTGTCCCAGAGATAGCCTCCTCATCATCATTCAGACACATCCCACGGCAGACCTGCTGTGTAGGCTAAATAGAAGATTGTTACGTGCAGCAACACTGCGCTTAAAATAGCATCACTGCACACAGGTCTGGACTAAAGCTGTTGGAGCATTTTGTATTCTCTGGAGCCACAGTCGACTCAAACTGAAGGGGCTTTAAAGCGGGAGCACTCACTGAAAAACCTTAAATAGATTTCGCTACAGTCAGTGTGTAGTACTCAGTTACATTAACTTGAGTAGGAAATGCTTCTTTTCAGAATACTTTCCTAGCTGCATATTTTTACTCCTACTTGAGTAATGTTTTTAATTGTTTATTTTCAAGATCCCATAATGCCGATTAATCCTCATTTTCAGCGCTACACCCATTGCTCTCTAGTTACTTCGTTCTCCAAGTTTACTTACAATTTTAAAATTTTTCTTAATCAGTGATATATGTAGGATTAGGCAGTGTTGAGATATATGTAGGATTAGGCAGCTGTCCATAGTAGAGGCAAACAGCAAGTGGCACTTTGTTGTGATGACGTTCACGGCAGCGTCAGCTCTCATTGGGCACCACAGTTTTGTAACGTGGAAGCCAGCAGACTTGTTTCTTAAGTTGTTTTAGATGAACATTGTGATTTAAAAGGTGTAAATTAAAACATAATGATCCACGGGTGACATAGATTATGACTATAGAGCAGAAACAAGCACAATAAGTGTTTCAAACACAAGTGACCACTGCATTACTACAGATGACTACACCTGCTGGCTAAGCAGAGATTTGTAGCTATTTTTTGTTAAAAGTAGGATTTTTATATCTGACCCCGCTACATATAGCTGGAAAGTTTTATTACTAGAAGCATCGGATCATCTCTTTGGCCCTTCTTCATACCATAGACTGTATATATAAATGGACATAGCTAATCTGATAGCCGCTGCGTTACAAACAGGAAGTGAGCATGGGCACACTTCCGGCTCCATTGGCTCCATCGGCTCCATATGCTCCAATTCACTTTCTACTATAACTACTGCTGTCAGGCTCATAATAATAGACCAATGAGGCGCCTTCTTTCCTTGAGGTTGTTGCCGGTAGCATTAGCAACAAGTTTGATTGACAGTGTTGCTCAGCACCAGCTCCCTACTAATGGGGCATTAACTTCAACAACCTTGCTCCCAATTGGCTCTTTGGTTGCTATGATACTCGTGGATTTAATTCCAGATATGGTTCGGCTCCAGATTCGCTGCTATAACTGCTAGCCTTGCTTTATTTGACTGGAGCCAAACATGATAGGTGACATCACTTTGGCCACTTCTTTATACAGTCTATGGTTCATACTCAGGTTTTGGGGCAAAGACTATTTGAATTGGGTTGTTTATGGCATGCAGAGTTCTCTGAGTGACTGTTGTGCTGTTGTCACACAGGCCTTGGCTGTCATCCTGCTGTGCTGCTGTTTGGTGGAGCTCCTATACATTTATGCTCTAAAAGAAGAGACCCATCGCAATGTTGTGTTTCTGCTCGGCCCACTGCTCCACATCATCTCACTGGTAAGTACCCAATCTCACACTTGCTACTAGACGCTCAACTAGGACCTCACCCAGACCCCCAACCAGGCCCTTAACCAGACCTTCACCCAGATCTCCAACCAGGCGTTCCAGCAGGACTCACAACCAGGCCCTCAACCAGACTCTCAACCAGGCCCACGACCAGGACCCCCAACCAGAATTCAACCAGGCCTTCAACCAGGCCCTCATGACCCTGATGAAGAGTCAGAACAAGGAATTGGGGAGAATCCATTTTTATTAAAAAAAAAAGAAGGACATATGGTACACGCACAGAACCACAGCTCCCAAAGTGGTCATAAGTAACAGGTTTCAAACAAGAAATTGGAATGAATTCTAATAGAAAGTAAAAATTAGTTCAGATGAAACAAAATAAATACAATTTGAAATATGTAAATAGAAAGTCTGTGTGGGCTTATCCCTTTAATGCCAGTGCAGTGAAACCTTTCACGGGAGATGGACACCACACTTTGAAAACAAATGTGAGCTTAGAATATAGATAAGAGCTTTGGTCTTTAGCATAAACTCACCTCAATAACCATCGTGTCAGCTTTACCTTTGAGCTGAAGGTGAAGAAAAGTAGAAAAGAGGCTGTGCACTCACCCAATCAAACTTCCTTTGCCTTTTCATATATGTCACATGACCCAGCGCTGCCTCTTCTTCAGTCTCTATATATACATCACATGACCAAGCGCTTCACATGTCCCCATCCTCTTCCTCCTCATAACTTACGTATCTGTGCATGCAGTTGCATCAGCTGCGCGGCTGTTTCACAGTGCAGTTATTTGTGATTAACGGGTTCCACAGAGAGAACAGCCTCATCTGACATTTAGTCTACGTGCACACACCAGTGTGTTACACAGGCAACTCTGCATTTGAGCTCAAGTCTAACACATCAAGCATTAATCAACATTAAGCAGAAAGCCGGCAGCTGCAAGCTACAGCTAACATGGAATTCACTTTCATATAAAATAATAATACTAACGCCACCTTAACGTGGTGGAGGGGTTTGAGCACCCGAATGATCCTGGGAGCTATGTTGTCGGGGGCTTCATGCCCCTGGTAGGGTCACCCATGGCAAACAGGTCCTGGGAGACGGGTCTGACTAAGAGCGGTTCAGAAGCCCTACATGAAGAGAAAAAGAACAAGGCCAGTTACGTCGCCCGGACTGGCATTACCGGGGCCCCACCCTGGAGCCAGGCCTGGGGTGGATGCTCGGCAGCGAGTGCCTGGTGGCCGGGCCCCGTCGGGCCCAGCCCGAAGGAATGACGTGGGGCCGTCCTCCCGTGGACCCACCACCTGCGGGAGGAGCCATGCGGGGCGGGTGCAGAGAGATCCGGGTGGCAGTCGAAGGCGGGGACCTCAACGACCGGATCTCCGGACATGGAGACTAGCTCTGGGGACATGGAATGTCACCTCGCTGGGGGGGAAGGAGCCTGAGCTTGTGCGGGAGGTTGAGTGTTACCGGCTAGATATAGTCGGCCTCACCTCCATGCACAGCTTGGGCTCTGGAACCCAACTTCTTGAGAGGGGTTGGACTCTCCATTTCTCTGGCGTTGCCCGCGGGGAGCGGCGGCGAGCTGGTGTGGGCTTGCTCATTGCCCCACAGCTCAGCCGCTGCGTGTTGGGGTTCACTCCGGTGAATGAGAGGGTCGCGTCCCTGCGCCTTCGGGTCGGGACAGGTCTCTCACTGTTGCGTCGGCCTACGGGCCAACCAGCAGTGCAGAGTACCCGGCCTTCTTGAAGTCTCTGGGAGGGGTACTAGACAGTGCACCAACCGGGGACTCCGTTGTTCTCCTGGGGGACTTCAATGCCCATGTGGGTAACGACAGTGACACTTGGAGGGGCGTGATTGGGAGGAACGGCCTCCCCGATCTGAACCCGAGCGGTGTTTTGTTATTGGACTTCTGTGCTAGTCACAGTTTGTCCATAACAAACACCATGTTCGAGCACAAGGGTGTCCATCGGTGCACGTGGCACCAGGACACTCTAGGTCAGAGGTCGATGATCGACTTTGTTGTCGTGTCATCTGACCTCCGACCGCGTGTCTTGGACACTCGGGTGAAGAGAGGGGCTGAGCTGTCAAATGATCACCACCTGATGGTGAGTTGGATCCGCTGGCGGAGGAGGAAGCCGGACAGACCTGGCAGGCCCAAGCGCATTGTGAGGGTCTGCTGGAAACGTCTGGCGGAACCCTCTGTCAGGGGGGTCTTCAACTCCCACCTCCGGGAGAGCTTCTCCCTGATCCTGGGGGAGGTTGGAGAGATGGACTCCGAGTGGGCCATTTTCTCCACCTCTATTGTCGATGCGGCTGCTCGTAGCTGTGGTCGTAAGGTCTGTGGTGCTTGTCGCGGCAGCAATCCCCGAACCCGGTGGTGGACACCGGAAGTAAGGGATGCCGTCAAGCTGAAGAAGGAGTCCTATCGAGCCTTGTTGGCTCATGGGACTCCTGAGGCAGCTGATGAGTATTGGCGGGCCAAGCGTGCCGCGGCTTGGGCAGTCACAGAGGCAAAAACTCGGGGTTGGGAGGAGTTCGGGGAGGCCATGGAGGAGGACTATCGGACGGCCTCAAAGAGATTCTGGCAAACCGTCCGACGCCTCAGGAGGGGGAAGCAGTGCTTCACCAACACTGTTTACAGTGCGGGTGGAGAGCTGCTGACCTCGACTGGGGATGTTGTCGGGCAGTGGAAGGAATACTTTGAGGATCTCCTCAATCCCACTGTCACGTCTTCCGAGGAGGAAGCAGAAACTGGGGACCCAGAGGCGGACTCGTCCATCACCCTGGTACTCAGGACAAGATCCGTCCTGAGTACCTCAAGTCTCTGGATGTTGTGGGGCTGTCTTGGCTGACACGTCTCTGCAACATCACGTGGCGGTCGGGGACAGTACCTGTGGAATGGCAGACCGGGGTGGTGGTCCCTCTGTATAAGAAGGGGGACCGAAGGGTTTGCAGCCGAGTGTGAAGCAGCTGGGATGAGAATCAGCTCCTCCAAATCCGAGGCCATGGTTCTCGACTGGAAAAAGGTGGTTTGCTCTCTCCGGGTGGGTGGTGAGTCTCTGCCCCAAGTGGAGGAGTTCAAGTATCTCGGGGTCTTGTTCACGAGTGAGGGAAGGATGGAGCGGGAGATTGACAGGCGGATCGGTGCAGCGTCTGCAGTGATGTGGTCGCTGTATCGGTCCGTTGTGGTGAAGAAGGAGCTGAGCCCAAAGGCGAAGCTCTCGATTTACCGGTCAATCTACGTTCCTACCCTCACCTATGGTCATGAGCTCTGGGTAATGACCGAAAGGACAAGGTCGCGGATCCAAGCGGCTGAAATGGGCTTCCTCCGCAGAGTGGCTGGGCGCACCCTTAGGGATAGGGTGAGGAGCTCGGTCACACGGGAGGAGCTCGGAGTAGAGCCGCTGCTCCTACACGTTGAGAGGAACCAGTTGAGGTGGCTCGGGCATCTGCTCAGGATGCCTCCTGGACGCCTCCCTAGGGAGGTGTTCTGGGCATGTCCCACCGGGAGGAGGCCCCGGGGAAGACCCAGGACACGCCAGGGAACGCCTTGGGGTCCCACCGGAGGAGCTGGAGGACGTGTCTGGGGTGAGGGAAGTCTGGGAGTCCCTGCTTAGACTGCTGCCCCCGCGACCCGGCCCCGGATAAGCGGAAGAAAATGGATGGATGGATGGACTAACAGAGGCAGGGTTTTAGTCGAATAAATGCATTCAACAGGCAGTGCTGCAGTACAACTGAAGTATGTGAAAAGCCCTAAACTAGCGATCACTTAGGACATTCATACTTCTTATGGCCATAGATTTAGCACTTAAAGTAACTTCCCCATCCATTCTGGGTCTCTGGGTTTAGGTCTACACTTGACGATTTATGCTGTTGACATTCCTGCATTATTTAACCCCTGTATCACCAAATGATCTCACAATTATTTACTGACAGGTGTGACTGGCAGGTGATGTGACTGGCAGGTTATGTGACAGACAGGTTTGACTGACAGCTGACGTGACAGGTGATATGGCAGATGATGCTGATGGACACATGTGCTGACTGACAGGTGCTGTGGTTGGCAGGTGCTGGCAGTGTGTGTGATCCAGGTGGAGCGTCTAAAGGGAGTGTGCTCCTCCATCTTGCTCTTCTTGTTCTGGCTCCTGACGGTTCTCTGCTCTGTGGTGCCTCTGAAGGTGGCTGTGGAGCAAATTATCCACCAAGTAAGTGTGGCTCAAACATGTCGCAATTTGAACCAGCGACGGTGCGATGAGTGTTGAGCCTATTCAGTACTCAGGAACAGACACTCAATAGATACTCAATACTGATTCCAATACCACAATGATAATTAAAAACTATTTAGACAACAGAATTTGATTTTCAATGGTAAATGGTAGAACTTTCTTTTCTATTCCCATGTGGCCTGTCGGTTTCTGTTCTGTTGCGTGAAGAGCAGACGCAGAGGCACACGGATCGTGCTGTGGATCTTTATTGTCGGTTACAGCAATACAGTCAGGTGAAAGGCAGTGTTCAGCAAAATTCAAAGCAGAGTCTAGTGAGTAATGTCCCAAGCAATGTCTGAAGCAGAGTCTAAATAAGGTCAGACTGCACCAATGTTATATCGTACAGTGGTCCCCTCGGATTACGTTCTAAAAATAACACGCAATAGGCGAAATCCGAGAAGTAGTCAGCTTTATTTTTTACAATTATTCTATATGTTTTGCAGCTGTAAAACCCCTCACCACACACTTTATACACACAGACATTAACATTTCTCTTGTTTAAACACTCTCAAAGTTCAAACCTTCGTATATCATATCCCTCTTCCTCGATGTTCACTTTAAATGTGTTGATCTCGTGCCTCTGCTCCAGCGGTATCTGCAGAGGTGTCTCTCTGTGCAGAGAAACACTTAAGTCCAAAGCTTTTCTGAAATCCGTCAGTGCAGAAAGTGTAATCGACATTGTGGGTTTTGTCGAGGAGAAAACTTGCAAACATACAGCACTTCAGAGTCACACTGCGAGGGAACATTTATGTAAATTTGTCTGAACACATTCTGTACTGTACAGGAGACATGGCACAGAGGAGACTGATGGACAAAGGTCTACAGTCCCTCAACCAATCAGGACGTAGAACACAATGCACATTCATACAATGTAAAAAAAAAAAAAAAAAAAAAAAAAGGATGTAAGATTGCACTAAAAAAAGAAACAGCGAGATCACGGAAGGTGAACCGCGATATAGCGAGGGACAACTGTACTCTCAGAGTGGAGGTCACACAGACCTGTGATGAAAGGGGCTACAGATAAGAAATGTGGCCTTAACCAAAATGACCAAAATGTTATTTTCCCTTAGTGGGATGTATGGCATACTAGTCTATGTGTCTTCTACTTGTTCGGATACAACTCAAGATCAGTCTAAAACTATTCAAGAATGTGATCTTCTTAGTATCGATTGGTATCTGATTTTCGATACTTTTGACAACCCTAACGCACACACATTCTATCAGATCAGAAGAAGCTGCTCGGATTCTACATTTTGTGAGTTGTCTTTCTAAAGACTGCAGTGTTCTCTTCACTGACCCTGTGTTAGCAGTTCTTAAGTCAATATAACACCATGAAACAGGAAGTAAAACTTGTGTGCTGTTAGCATACTAGTTGTTATTAGCCATCAGCCGTAGACTGTACAAAGAAGCAGACTAAAGGAGTCTGATGTCACCCGTATCCCGCGACTATCATAGCAACCAAAGAGCCAATCAGGAGTGAGGCTGTTGAAGGTAACGTCCGTTCTTATCAATCAAACCTGTTGCTAACGCTAGGGGGAGCTACTTCAGGGAAAGAAAGGCAATTTGTCTGTTATTAATGTTCATATCTTGAATGGCGGACACAATAGAGAAATAAAAATAGCAGGATCATGTAGAGCGGGTTAATTTTAACTTTTTAAGTCCAAAATAATGAGTCTGACAGCAGCAGGTACAGAGAGAGGCGACACAATGTTTCAGAGTCAGAAACAGTCGATGGAGCATAAAGTGTGCCTAGGATCACTTCCAATTCTGAACGCAGAGGTTAGCATGTTAGATAGGTCGATATATGTATACAGTCTATGGCTGTGAAAGTTGTGCATGTGTGTGTCAGTGTGTGAGTGCTTATGAACTCATCAAGGTTGAATCATTAGGATGCTCAGAATGCATAAGGTAAGTGAAGAATGACTTTTTGGACCACTGTCATTTTTGGGACCTCCTCTCAGACGTACTCGTGAGCTTTTCTGTCACATGGCTCTTTGACAATTCTCAGAAAGTGCGGCAGAGTAGTTAACACATATGTGATGTGTTCAGCGCTGTCCTGTCACTACTGTGTTCTAAAAACACCCCCCATGTACTGGAAAAGAGAGTACCACCATTTAATGAGGAAAATCACATTCTACTGTCTAAAGAAAGAGTGTTTTTTATTACTGCTGTAGTATCGGAATCAGTATTGAGTACTGAGTCGATTCCTTATTAGTAGAGAGAGGGGGAGGAGAGAGAGACAGAGGAAGAGATTGAAAGGGATGGGAGAGAGGGGGGGAAGTAGGGAGAAAGAAAGAGAGAGGGAAGTGGGGAGAGAGAGAAAGAGGGAGAGGAGAGAGGAACAGGGAAGAGGAGAGAGGAGAGAGCAGGACGAAGGGAGAGGGGGAGGAGAGAGAGAGACAGAGGAAGAGAGAAGGAAAGGGACAAGAGAGAGAAAGAGGGAGAGGAGAGAGAGGAACAGGGAAGAGGAGAGGGAACAGAGCGGGATGCAGAGAGAGGGAGAAGGAGGGGGAGGAGAGAGAGACAGATGAAGAGAGAAGGAAAGGGTCGAGAGAGGGAGAGGAGAGAGAGGGACAGGAAAGAGGAGAAGAGAGGGAAGAGAATGGGATGAAAAGAGGAGTAGGGAGAGAGAAAGAAAGAGGAGAGAGGGAGAAGGAGAGGGAGGAGGGAGAGGGACAGGGAAGAGGAGAAGAGAGGGAAGAGAGCAGGATGCAAAAAGAGAAAGAGGACAGAGAGGAGCAGGAAAGAGGAGAGGAGAAGGGAGAGAACAGGATACAGAGAGAGAAAAGGAGGGAGAGAGCAACAGAGGAAGAGACAGAGAATTTATATTAAAAATAATATAATATGTAAAGTTTTACTTGAAACAGCGCTCAGGTGTTTACAGCAGCCTACATATCCCTCCATAAAGATTACATTTTTATCTAAAGTTGCAAAATATCTGCTGCTACATTTGTTCTTGAACCAGGCAGAAGCGTGAGGAGCTATGTGTTTATGTGTTTACAGCCCCGAGGTGCACTGAGGCATCTTAGTACATTTGAATGGCTGCTTTACAAGTTTGATTAAAACATTTCCGTCTTTTGGTCGTATAAATAGAAATACAATTCTACAAAGTGATGAGAGCAGGGTCATAATGTGGTCAAATGTGAATCACCAGTAGCTGAGCCCAGGTGCATCCACTGCCCAGGGGCCCAAAGATGCATTCTGCTCAGGGCCCCTGAAAGGTGGGGCCGGCCCAGTGAGAAGGTACAACATCAACGGTCGAATAGACGAAATTAGCAAACTGCAAAGGCTGCAAACTCTACATAAAAACTGCAACCCTGTAGTTTAGATCTAGACAAGTTCTGGACAGTTCTGAAATGTGATTCTTGTGCTGTGTCCAAATTCGACGGTTGCACTCTTTGTCGGCTGCATTTGAAGGACACTTACGTCACTTCTGACGAGACAAGGCTTGTCCCATTTCATGCACCCAACCAACGCAGCCGACAAATGTGCCCTGCGTTTCCATGGAGATTGGTCAAACAGACTTCGTGCACTTCTGTATCCCATCGAGCACCACGCAGGACTTCTTCTATGGGACAAACAAGGTATATTTTGTTAAAGTTACTAAAGATACAAGCTACAATTTTGAAAAAATCACCTCGAACATTATATTTGCCTATTGATATTCAAAGGGAAAGATTAATTCCTTACTTTATTCAATCTAAACAGAAATAAACAGCTGCGATGACGACACCTTGACTCTTCTTCTATGAAATAATAAGTAATGAAAAGTAAAACTGTACTCTTCCTTTGAGGTCAATGGAGGCTACACGGAGGAGCAGCCTTCGTCAGCACTTCAGACGGTACTTTGAAGTGTGCAATCGTTGAATATGGACACGGCACTGGATTAGTTTGTCAGTTCAGATTTCAGTGCTTCAGTCCTTGTAAATGGTCGTGTGTAGCTGTGCGTAGCTGTGAGTCGTCTTGAATCTTGACACTTGAGAGTGTGTAAAGAAGTGGGCTAATTGAGTGTGACGTCACCCGCAGCGTTCAGCTCCAGTCACATGAACCACGTCGAGATTAGGACTTACAGGGGCGACTTTGGAGCAACACTGTCAATCAAACCTGTTGCTAACGATAAGGGGGAGCAACCACGGGGAAAGGGGACACAGTTTTTCTGTAGAAAGTGAATTGAAGCCACGGAGCCGGAAGCGTGCCTATGCTCACTTCTTATTTGGAACGTGTTAGATATGTCCACGTATATATACAGTGTATGCTTGATACTTGTACTTCCTGTGGTCGCCAGAGCTTCTCGTCTGACCCGGTCCGCTTCACCGTGCTCTTCTTGGAGGTGTTGCTTCAGTTTGTTCAGATGCTCCTCAGCTGCTTCTCAGACCCTCCACCCATGAGCAAAACTCGCCCGGCTTTGGTGAGTTAGAGAAATAAAATACAATCAAATGAAACAGAATACAATGAGTTTGAATTGTGATGTGTGTTGTTGTAGAGGAGATGTCCTGAAGAGAGCGCCTCGTTTCTCTCACAGTTCTTTTTCTTCTGGTTTAGCAGGTAAAATGAACCACAGTGGTCCTTCATTTACTGCAGGGGTCACGTCCTAAAAGTAACCCACAATAGGTGAAATCCAAGAAGTATCAGCTTTATTTTTTACAATTATTTTATGTTCTATGTTTTGCAGCTGTAAAACCCCTCACCACACACTTTATACACTTTTCTCACACAGGCATTAACATTTTCTCACATTTCTCTCTTGTTAGGTCTACTGAAGTTTGTTTTTTACACATTTCAGTCTGGTGCTGAAGGGCTGTTGCTGCCCCCTAAAGGCTGTGGACTTGTGGGCTCTGAGGCATCAGGACACCTCAGCACAGATCATGCAGGAGGTGGAGCTGATGTGGGCCAAAGGACACCAGGAGACTAGGTACGAACACAGTGTGGAACAGGCCTGAACGATCTCTGCACTACAACACAGCACCAAGTCTGATTTATACAAACTGGACTTCTCGGAGCTTTTAACCATGGTGTAGTTTTTTCTCTTCTCATTTTCTCTCTGAAGTTGTGTTTGGAGTGATTCCTGTTTGAGTCATCTTTAATCGTTTATTTTCAAGATGCCATTTGGCAGATTAACTCTTGTTTTCACTGGTACACGACCGCTGTGACGTACGCACTTTGTTCTCATTTTAGATTAATAAAACGATGAAATGAAATGAATATATTTATGGAAAATGACCATTTGGGGGGTGATTTTTTACAATTATTCTATATATTTTGCAGCTGTAACACCCCTCACCACACACTTTATACACTTTTCTCACACAGGCATTAACATTTTCTCACATTTCTCTCTTGTTTAAACTCTCAAAGTTCAAACCTTTGTAGATTTTTTAAAATAAGCACAGTATTATAGAACAAAACCAAATACTATACTGTACTGTAAATACATCTTTTAGAAATACTGTATCAAATTTAATTTTAATGATCAACCTACGAGGTTGGACACATAATAATTAATAGTGACTCATTTGTATTTCACAGTTCCTCTGACCGTGCCTCTTTGTCCTGGCGTTGCTCCGCTGTAATGTCCCGTAATGTTCTTTTTCCTGCAGTCACTGATCCTCAAAGCTAAAGCAGACTCCATCTGCACGATGGTCTTGTTGCAGTTACAATCCTTTACGCTCCTTGTTCAAACTTATTGCTGCTGTTGTCCTTATGTTTTTTTCCTCCTTCTTTATGTGACACCAAAGATTCATTTATTCCGTAATGGCGCCCCCCTACAGCCGCGTAGGGGCTACCTTCCCTCATAATGTCCAGAAGTCCAACTTTTTCTGTTATGGTTAACATCTTCCACGGCCTTTTGGGCACAGGCGCCCTTTATCGGTACAGAACGTTTCATTAACGTTGTGGGTTTTGTCGGGGAGAAAACTTGCAAACATACAGCACTTCAGAGTCACAACGCGATCCAACATTTATGTAAGTTTGTCTGAACACATTCTGTACTGTACAGGAGACACGGAGGAGACTGATGGACAATGGTCTACAGTCCAACAGCCAATCAGGACGCAGAACACAATGTGCCTTCATACACTGTATAAAAGCATGTAAGATTCCACAAAAAAAAATAAAATAAAATAAAATTCCATGAAACAGCAAGACCATAAAAGGTGAAACGATATAGTGAGGCACCACTGTACACGCTTGTACTGCTAACTGTAAGAAGATCGCAAAATTACTGAAGCATGCATGGATGATCTAAAACCTCTTCTGGAATGTTTTTGATTTTTGATGAGGGAGCAACGTTATAACAGGATAGAAAGTTATCTACTATCCTTCTCTTACAACTAAATTTTCTTTATTTATTTATTTTTATTTTTTTTACAATTTTGTAAACACAAAATAAACTTGAAATACTCCATAATAACAGACGCAGTTTGTGATAGTCTTCTGTGCAGTGCTGGACTTGAGGCCTGTGGAGGTCTCTCAGAGAAGAGTCGCCTCCTCCAGCCTGAGGAGCAGAGGCAGAACCTGAGCTGGCTCCTCCTGAGGACCACAGGGCGGAGCTTCGGACTGTACTTCCTGTGTGGGACTGTGTGCCTGCTGCTCCATGACGTCGCCATGTTCACCGTGCCCCAAGTGCTCAGGTGAGGTACAGGGGCACGGAAAATATAACTCAATACAACTTCTGTTAGTGCCTCACTTATGTGTTTAGACTTAAAAACACCCCAGAATACTCTTACTTTCTTATTTAGGATCTAGTCCTTGTTCTAAAGGGGTCCAAGGGATCATGGCACTGAATCTTCATGTTTCCTCCTGACAGTGTCATGGAGCCAGTAGTACTATATGTACTTTCTACTTCACTACTTTTCTTAACTGGACTGAAAAGGATAAGTATTTTTATAATAGTTTCAGACCTGCTGAAAAGGCAAAAGGAAAACAATCACTGCACTTGAAGTTTTACTCTTTTTTTACATTTTTAAACAGGTCCCTTATAAGTAGATTTTTTCATGTGATACTTTTACTTTTACTTGAGTTTTCTTTTTTTTTTTTGCTCTGGTATTTGTACTTTAATTTAAGTAACAAAATGGAGTACTTGTTCCAGCACAGAAACAGGACCATGAGCTCGGACTGACCACAGGCTCCTGAAAACCTGCTCTTTAAAAACATGTTGTGTTTTCAGACAATCTTAAAAGTGTTTTGTCAGCATTGGTTAAGGTGTGCATTGTGTCACCATGGTAACTGCTGAATATTCCACCATAAAGGTACATGTAGAACACCCCCAGCATGATGTCACTGCAATGTCAACTGTCCATTTGGATACACAAATTCATAGTCCTGCACAATCTCTACAAACTCTTTCTCCACTTTCACCTCTCCTCCTCTCTTCTGCTCTTTTTCACTACTCTCCCTCCTCTTCCTCCTCTCCCTCCTCTCCCTCTTCCTCCTCCTCCTCCTCTCCCTCCTCTTCCTCGTCTTCCTGCTCTTCCTCCTGCTCTCCTCCCTCCAGTCTCTGCTCTTTCATCAGTACATGTTTGATGTGTGTGTATTTTGCAGTCTGTTGCTGGAGTTCATGTGCGACTCTTCCTCCTCTTCCTTTTCTTCCCCTTCTCCCTCTTCTTCTTCCTCTTCTTCCTCCTCTTCCTCCTCCTCTTCCTCCTGTGTGTCTTTTGCAGTCTGTTACTGGAGTTCATGCACGACTCTTCCTCCCCGGTGTGGAAGGGCATCCTGTTTGCCGTGCTCCTCTTCCTCCTCTCGTGCGTCCAGTCTCTGCTCTTTCATCAGTACATGTACCACTGCTTCACTGTGGGCATGAGGCTCAAGACTGCACTCACCGGCCTCCTCTACAGGAAGGTACTGTACACTACACTTTCACTGCGTCTCATCACTCCTGCATTTAGACGAGAGACACACAGGTCCAGCTTTTTCAGGTCCGATACCGATCCTGATACTACAGCTTTGAGTATTTGCTCTCAAGAAAATATAGAACAACTCTGTGTAAATAAAAGTCCAAACATTATGACACTTTCTACAACCAGTAAAGAGACTTATTACATCAGTGTGTCCAACCAGGATATCGAATGCACTGATATTTGGAAGCCGATATCTGATCCAGTCCTCTGAAGGACTCAAATACATTTCAAATATTTACACATCAAATATGTGTCAAGTCTTAAGGGAAGTATCATTTACTACAATATATTTTAAAAAACTAATTACAATCTTTGTCATTATTGGTTTGACCAGAGCTACACGAGCAGTCAAAAGTTTGGACACACTCTCTCATTCACAGTTTTTTTTTTTTTTTTTTCCTAATTCCTATATTTTAGACACACACATTTTTCATGAAAAGCCTGTTTCAACGTTTTTTGAAGCCTGGCAATGAATGCATAACTCCACTAGAAGGCAGTATTGACCCATGTACCACCCATTGGCACATGTGTCAGTAGGGTATATATTTATAAAGAGCACCGGACCTCATTCATGATACACTCTTACCACACGTGAGCACTTAACACCTTCTTACAGTTTGGCATTCACAAAATGTTTTCTTAACTGAAAATGTTCTTCTGGAAGAGCAGATCCTACGAACACTCAGGAACTCTCAGGAGCACCCAGGAGCACTCAGAGGCACTCAGGGGCATTCTATTACTGTGATAATGCAACACAAAATTGTAATTACTCCATGATTGGAAGTTATATATTTTCTTAAATCATTTCTTATGAAAAATATGACTATGTGATCCAATAACATTTATGAGGGGTTTTATAAAGGATGTGACCTATTTGGTGTGACAGACTTTCTACAGGCGGCAGTGTCAGCCTCAGTCTGTCCCAGCCCCAGTGCTCTCCATATGGGCCTCTCCATATGGGCCTCTTCATATGGGCCTCTCCATATGGGCCTCTGTTATAGCCCTGAGCCTAGTCACCGCTCTGGGCCATGAGAGTTCTCTCAGTATCTTCTTAAAGTGAAAGTTACAAAAAAAAATGTTTTACGAAAACATTCATGAATGGGTGTTGGTGATGGTGGGAGGGATCGATGGTGCAAATTGGCAGCCTCACTTCCGTCAGTCCACCACAGGGCAGCTGTGGCTACAGTAGTAGTTTATCACCACCAAGTGTGGAGTGACTGAATAATGACTTCAGTGGAGCTATTTAAGGGGCTTCGACTGTAAAGAGCATCTGGAATTGAGTTCAAAATCCTCAGCTTATCCATCCATCCATTTTCTTCCTCTTATCCGGGGCCGGGTCGCAGGGGCAGCAGTCTAAACAGGGACTCTCACACTTCCCCCACCCCAGACACGTCCTCCAGCCAGGCCAGCAGAGAGAAATAGCCCTCCAGCGTGTCCTGAGTCTTCTCCGGGGCCTCCTCCCAGTGGGACATGGAACATGCCCAGAACACATCCCTTGTGAGGTGTCCAGGAGGCATCTGGAGCAGATGCCCAAGCTCAGCTGGCTCCTCTCGACGTGTAGGAGCAGCAGCTCTGCTTTGAGCTCCTTCATTGTGACTGAGCTCCTCACCCTGTCTCTCAGGGAGCGCCCATCCACCCTGCGGAGGAAACTCATTTTGGCTGCTTGTATCCACAATCTTGTCCTTTCAGTCATTACCCACCCAGAGCTCATGACCATAGGTGAGATTAGGAACATAGACTGACCAGTAAATTGAGAGCTTTGCCTTTTGAATCAGCTCCTTCTTTAGCACAACAAAGTGATACAGCGACCGCGTCACTGCAGACGCTGCACCAATCTGTCTGTCAATCTCACGTTCCATTCTTTCCTCACTTGTGAACAAGACCCCGAGATACTTGAGCTCCTCCACTTGAGGCATGGAGCCGCTTCACACTCGGCTGCAAACCGCCCCAGTGCCTGCTGCAGGTCCTGGCTCGATGAAGCCATCAGGACAACATCATCTGCAAACAGCAGAGATGAGATGCTCAGCTGATGTGAAGTTGTAATCGTCATCCTGATACTTGTAATTGTATTTGTATTTGATGCTCTCCCATCCCTTTGGTCTCCGCGTTACATTGCAGCATTAACCTCTTCAGGCATGTTTTTGATGACGGAACATTATAACATGGTAAAAAGCTCAAAAAATTCAATTTTGCATAATACCCCCTCTTTAACACTGTCAATATTTTAAGGGAGTGTTTCCTTAGCCTGGTTCCTTTTTGTTTCCTCCTTGTTCCTCCCTGATTCCTCCTTGTTCCTCCTTGGTTCCTCCTTTTTTCTCCTTGTTCCTCTGTGCAGTGCCTGGTGATGAGCAGTGGAGCACGTAGACAGTGTGCTGCTGGGGAGGTCATCTCTCTGGTGTCTGCAGATGTCCAGAAGCTCATGGACCTAGTGGTCTACATCAACAGTATCTGGACTGCTCCGCTGGAGATCGCACTCTGTTTCTACTTTCTCTGCCTGGTAAATATTTAATTGTCAGATTCAGATTTGTTGACCTGGTTTATGGTTAATATCTCTGTAATTATACAGACACTATATATAAATGGACAAACAGTGGGGCAAAAAAGTATTTTGTCAGCCACCAATTGTGCAAGTTCTCCCACTTAAAAAGATGAGAGAGGCCTGTAATTTTCATCATAGGTTCACTTAAGCTATGAGAGCCAAAAGGGGGGGATGAAAATCAGGAAATCACATTGTAGGATTTGAATGAATGAATGAATTGGTAAATTCTTCGGTAAATAAGTATTTGGTCACCGACAAACAAGCAAGAGTCTCTCACAGACCTGTAACTTCTTCTTTAGGAGGCTCCTCTGTCCTCCACTCATTACCTGTATTAATGGCACCTTATCAGTATAAAAGACACCTGTCCACAATCTCAAACAGTCAGACTCCAAACTCCACTATGACCAAGACCAAAGAGCAGTCAAAGGACACCACAAACAAAACTGTAGACCTGCACCAAGACTGAATCTGCAATATGTAAGGCATACAAGACCACAGATATTCTCCGTCGGTCTGGGGCTCCACGCAAGATCTCACCCTGTGAGGTCAAAATGATCATAAGAACGGTGAGCATGTATTGTGAGATTTTGAGTGAAAACCTCCTTCCATCAGCAAGGGCATTTAAGATGAAATGTGGCTGGGTCTTTCAGCATGACAATGATCCTGATAGGTTCACCTTTTTAACCTATATTACAGTTCAAAAGAGAAGAGAAGACAAGAGAGATTATTTTGTCTCAATATTGAGGAGAAAGAGCGGGGAGGCAAAACCTTCAGTTTACAACCTCACTCCTTTCTGAAGTTTCCACCGTCTTTCTCCTCCTTTTATTTACTTAGGGACCCTAGTTACAAATGCATTCTCAAGGGATGGGGGACATACTTTACATACTTTGCAAGCAGTGTAAAAACATATGACGAAATTCACAGAGAAATATATTTTGTTTTTGCATTTCTAAAGGTCATTCCCAAGATGTTTCTGTTTCAGGGTTTCAGAGTGACCTTCTTCCTGTGGGATCCTGCAACTTTCAAAAGACATTTTCTGCAAGACTCAAGAACAAACATTAGTGCAGATTACATAGTTTACATAGTTGAAATGAATATAATGATTATAATAAGAGTGAACATTACAGTACCTACAGTACCTTTAAAATGAACAGTGAGATAACATAATATAACTTGAATATATATTTTGAATCCATCAGATCCCAAACACAAAACTCGGGCAACAAAGGAGTTGATTCGTAAGAAGTATTTCAAGGTCCTGGAGTGGCCTAGCCAGTCTCCAGATTTTAACCCCATAGAAAATCTTTGGAGGGAGTTGAAAGTCTGTGTTGTCCAGTGACAGCCCCAAAACATCACTGCTCTAGAGAAGATCTGCAGGAGGAATGGACCAAACTACCAGCAACACTGTGTGAAAACCTTGAGACTTACAGAAAACATTTGACCTGTCAGCGTTTCTGTCATTGCCAACAAAGGGTATATAACAAAGTATTGAGATGAACTTTTGTTATGGACCAAATACTTATTTCCCACCATAAGTTGCAAATACATTCTTCAGCTGGTTACAATTACCTCTGGCTGGTGTCTGTGTTGAATTGCTGTGTTGTCTCACAGTTGCTGGGTCCCTCGGCTCTTGCTGGACTCTCTGTGGTTCTTCTGCTCTTTCCTCTGAATGGTTTCATCACCACTGTGCGCACTAAACTACAGGTAGCGCCCACTACAGAACACAACACTTCTCCTACTCACCCGTCCTACTCACAGCACAGCATGTTAAATTAATTTTGTATTTGTTCTTGAGTTTTCATCTTTTTTGACAGTGTTTGCTAATGTTAGCATTGTGCCAGCATAGGAACAGCTGAACATTTTGCCAAACAAAAATACATGTAAAACATCCCAGTGCGAAGTCACTGTATCGATATACCTTCTGACAGAGTAGTGTCCCCAGTTAGCATCACACCCACAGTAAATGTTAATGACATCAGTAGTTTCAATCAAAGTGTGTTTATCTGGCTGTTCACTCTTTTAGGAGGTCCAGCTGAGTTTCATGGATGGCCGCATTAAGGCGATGACAGAGATGGTGTCTGGAATGAAGATCCTGAAGTTCTATGCCTGGGAGGAGGTGTTCCAGAGGCAGGTGGAGGCTCTGAGAGAGGGAGAACTGAGCGCGCTCAGACGCTCCCAGATCCTTTACTGTGTGTCTCTGGCCTCCTTCACCTCCTCGTCCTTCCTGGTGAACAACTACACCTCCTGCTGTCTGCTTTTTTCACTATGGAGAGACATGGAAGATAGATAAACAAACAGACAGACAGACTGGCAGATAGACAGAGAGATAGACAGACAGACAGGAAGATGGAAAAACAGATAGATAGATAAACAGACACACAGACAGACAGATAGATAAACAGTCTGACAGACAGACAGATAGATAGAGAGACAGACAGACAGACAGAGATAGATACAGGTACAGTGCTATTGGCCCAGTAGGGTCAACAGATCCTGTGTCAGGGATGAGTTTTGCTGTTACAGTAAAGCTAACAACAACCAACACTACCAATTTAAGGCTTTATAATTAGTTGTAGACAGCACACAGCGGACATATATTGATCTCAAGAGCTGCTCATACGATATATCTGAACTGGGACAAGACACATTTTACTTAGATACACGGGGAACATTTGGTAAATGGCCTTTACAAGTCCTGTATTACATTATTTGGAGCTTGAAGCCATGTTATAATGTTGTTACCTCATCAGAAACCTGGAATTGTGTTTTGTTTCATTCACACATGTTTGAGTAATCCTGATTTATTAGTCTGTAACATGTCCAAAGCTCAAAATCCTCTGTTCCACCTTATGATGTCACATAGTGGTAGTTACCAGCTAACTTTTACCTTTAGTTCAGTGAAGATTGGCAATTCTAGGGCTGAAATCATCCAAATGATTCTAGTGAAGGTGTGTAGAGTTTAAAAACACAGTGGAGCACTTCCTGTATTACCACATGACATCACAAGGTGGAACAAACTGTACTATGGGCCTTTAAACTGTGTGAACATGGCTGTGACCTCCTATCTGTCCAGGTGATGCTCACTGTGTTTGGAGTCTATGTTCTGATGGACCAGAGGAACGTTCTGGACGCTCAGAAGATCTTTGTGTCTGCTGCTCTCATCAACATCCTGAAGACTCCACTGAGCCAGCTCTTGTTCGCCATCAGTACAGCGGCACAGGTGTAGGCCACAGCTCCTCCTACTCTGCACCACAGAAGCCTTCTCTGCACCTCTGATTCCACCTCTGCTCCCCTGATTCCTCCTCTCCTCCCCTGACTCTACACTTCTGAGTCCTCCTCAGCCCCCTTGACTCCTCTGCACCACTAAGTCCACCCACCTCAGCTTCCCAGACTCTTCCTCTGCTCCCCTAACTCCTCCCCTGCACCTCTGAGTCCTTTTCTGCCCCGTCACTCCTCCTCTACACCTCTGAGGCCTCCTCTGCACCTCTGAGTCATCTTCTGCTCCCGTGACTCCTCCCCTGCTCCTCTGAGTCCTTATCTGCATCTCTGACTTCTCATCTGCTCCTGTGACTCCTCCTCTACACATCTGACTCCTCTACACCTCTCCTCTACACCTCTGATCCCTCCTCTGCACCTCTGACTCCGCCTCTGTTCCTGTGACTCCTCTTCTACACATCTGACTCCTTCTCTACACCTCTCCTTTACACCCTTGACTCCGCCCTTGCACTTCTGAGTCCTTCTCTACACCTCTAACCTCTCCTCTGTGCCCGTGACTCCTCCTCTACACATCTGCCTCCTCTACACGTCTTCTCTACACCTCTGGGTCCTCCTCTACACATATGAGTCCTCCTCTACACCTCTCCTCCACACCTCTGGACCAGGTTCAGTCTGCACTGATTTCCCTTCTTCTTTTGCTTCTTTTATCTAATTGCTGTTTTCAGTATCAAGATTTTAAAATGTATCACAAGCTCCACAAGGTTATAGTTACATTTAGCACAAAGCAAGTTCTTACTAAAAGTATTTGACCTGGGTACAATTAGTATTTTCATGATTCCTGTTTAATTATACTCTACCAGTCAAAAGTTTGGACACCTTCTCACCTCTCCTCTGCACCTCTGAGTCCTGCTCAGCTCCCCTGACTCCTCCTCTGCACCTCTGACTCCTCCCCTGCTCCCCTGACTCCTCCCCTGCTCCCCTGATGTGCAGTGGCTCTATTTCCTTTATCTTAAAAGCTGCATCATTTGCATTTCTCCGCGTTTTCCATGATGAGGGTTTGTGCATGATGCGCATAATGATAGTTCAAAATCAAAACTAGTGTATTCTTCAGCGTATAATCTTTCCCCATGTCTGTCACACTTTCTCATTTACTGCTAGAGAGTGCCCCCCGGTGTCCGTTAGCCAGTAAAAATCTATACTATAAATTAGCTGCACCGTTGTATAGGCCACAGGGTTCAAAATATGGGAAAAAAGTCATGGTTTATTGTCCAAAATGTACGGTATTTCAGATTCAAATCCTCAAAGTATCCACTCTTTGCTTTGTCAACAGCACTGCAAACCCTTGTCCTTCTCTCAGTGAGCTTCATGATGAAGTCTCCTGAAATGGTTTTCACTTCACAGCTGTGCTATGTCAGGGTTAAGAAATACCAAAAGTGCACAGCAGAGAACAAACCAAAGGGTGGCTCTGTGTGTCCAAACTTTTGACTAATCGTGTACATCCAACACTGTTACTCATGACTGTTAAAAAGACTCATCCCATTCACTGAGGACAACTGAGGAACTACATTCTCAGTACCATGAAAACCAGAAACATGACATCATCTGCTCCTCTGCTTTAGGCTTTGGTTTCTCTCAAACGTATCACCAACTTCCTGCAACAAGACAAGGTGAAAGAGGACAGTGTGCGCAGGCTGGCCTACAGTGCAGGTGAGACAAGAGTAAGACAAGAGTGAGACTGTCCCAAAGAGTCCTCAGAGTGTACACTCAAAAATTTAAGGATTCAACATTTTATTTTCATTGAAAAGCATAAAACAAAGCAGTGTTTTGATGTAAAGTGCAATATCAAAGACTCAGACTAGAGCTCATCTGAAAGCCCACCTCAGCACACACACCTCTGCGCGCACACCTCAGCGCACACACCTCAGCGCACACACCTCAGCGCACACACCTCAGCGCACACACCACCATCAGAAGCATAAACACACTTTTGCATTTATGTTTTTTCTTTATTTACATGATTATTTACACTGTAGATTCTCACTGAAGCATCAACATTATGAATGACACATGTGGAATATAGTAAACAAAAGTGAACTCAAAATAACTCCAAACTTATTTTAGATTTTTTTTAACAGACATTCTTTGCTTTGAACCCTGGTTTGCACTTTTGGCATTTCTTGACCATGAAGACAAAACCATTTCAGGGGAAGCAAAGGGTGGATACTTTCAAGATTTCAAGATCAAATATAAAAACTATTTTGTTGAGTTATTTACCTTGTTTTACTACATAATTCCATATATCTGGCATCACATAGTTGATGTCTTCCATGTGTGTATACAATGTAGTGATAAACATAAAGAAAAGAGACCATTGAATCAGAGGGCGTCTCTTGGTAGTGTATTAATAAACGTGGTAGATCAGCAGTAAAGCGCCTCACCGGGACAGGGACCATGTACAAATTCATTAATCTAACAAAAGAAGAGATGATTTGTACCAGATTTAGCTACTGTTACTTTCTGTGTGCAGTCCCTGGGCAGTGAACACACTTTGAAACACACATTCCATTACGATTACACAAAGAGTTCATCATAGACATTAGCAGGAAAATACAATAAATGTCCTCATGTCCAGTACAGTATGTTTCCCACAGTCCAAACCTATTTAACAATTCAATCATGTGCAGATTTTTATAGTGAAACAGACCAATACAAATTGACTAGACTGATGTGGACACATTTGATTATCTAAAATGTACTTTTTCAAATTCCTAGTAAAATTATTCAAATCTACAGAAAATGTCAGAGTCTGAAGCTGATTCTCTGTCTGATAAAGGCGACTGAGCAAACGCCGAGGATCTTTTTGGAACTGTGCAATTTCAGAGAATGAGTGGATCGGGAAGTTTGTTCAAAATAAACTTTAATAATTTGTTTTATAAATAAAGTAGGTGGAGCTGAAGTCCAGTCCTGTGTTATTGTGGATGTGGGGACTGTCCAGGGTCAGTCTGGCCTGTATGGACCTGTACTTTCCTCAGACTGTGCCCTGTCTATCCTCTCTACAGACGCTCCAGCTGTAGAGGTGCATGCTGGGTACTTCTCCTGGTCCACAGACTCCCCTCCTTCTCTGAGCAGTATAAATGTGATGGTGGAGCAGGGGGCCCTGGTGGCCGTGGTGGGACCGGTGGGCTCGGGGAAGTCCTCTTTACTGGCAGCCGTCCTGGGGGAGATGGAGAGGAGGAGTGGCTCTCTCAGCACCCGAGTGAGTCCTACACACACACACACACACACACACACACCCACACACACAGCACCAGAGTGAGTCCTACACACACAACACCAACACACACACAGCACCAGAGTGAGAGAGTGAGTCCTACACACACCAACACACACACACCCACACACACACACAGCACCAGAGTGAGTCCTACACACACACACACACACACAGCACCAGAGTGAGTCCTACACACACAGTATCCTACAGACACATGCACAGAGCAGGCAGTGGCACAGAGGTTGTGTGCAGACACTGTTACTAATAGCAGTAATAAAAGATAATAACACCTGACACATCACACACACGTGCCCAGTCTGGGACTGCTGAGTGTTCAAAGCAGAGGTGAAGGTTAACACCATGTGTTAAAGCTAAAGTTTGATTTCTATGTTAGTCTAAGAGATGTGTCCACACTGAGCTCGTGTTGGTGCAGGGCTCGGTGGCCTTAGTCCCTCAACAGGCCTGGACCCTGAATGCCTCGGTGAAGGAGAACATCCTGTTTGGAGCTCCTCGCTCAGAGGGCTGGTATCACCGTGTGCTGGAGGCCTGTGCTCTGCTGCCCGACCTGGACCTGCTGCCTGCTGGAGACAGCTCTGAGATCGGAGAGAAGGTCAGAGCACCTGATATAAAGTTCACCTTTCAGCTGAGATGATTCAGATGAGATTTTAGGGGCTCACCAGAGACTGTACAAATCTGTCAATCAAATCTGTTGTTAATGCTAGCAGAAGTGTCCTCAGGCAAAGAAGGCACCTGATTTGTCTGTTATTAATGTTCATATCTTGATTTACTGACACAATAGTGAAATAAAAACACCATGTTCATGTAGAACGGGTTAACATGAACATTTTAATTTAAACCAGGACGGATTGACAGCCTTGCTAAGTGCCTGACTCCTATGGGTGATTATGTTCAACAGTCTTGCTCCTGATTGGCTCTTTGGTTCCTATGATACATGTGCTCAAATTTCCAAATATGGAACCCATCTTCAGATTATTAGCTGTAACTGCTAGCCTCGATTGGCTTCATTTGACTGGAGCCAAATGCAATGGGTGACGTCACAGTCACTCAGTCCACTTCTTTATACAGTCTATGAAACACAGACAAAGTCTAAAATTCTACAGTGAAATCTATTATTTTCCAGCAAATTTGTTCTGTAAGCTTGTACTCATCTGTGTGTTTTAATAGTAGTATTGTATTATTTTCACTTTTTGGCAATTTTAGTGCAAACCAGTTACATTTGGAGCTTTGCTACTGCAATTTCAAGTACTATGTAACTTCATGCAGGACTGTCCTGATTACAGCCAAGTGTGGACAGTGTTAGACCAATCACATTGCTCCTTTGTCTTCCAGACCCCCCTACCCCCAACCTCCCCTTTAGTCCTCCAGACCGTGCCCCTCCTCTCCCCTCACTCTCCCCTTTAGGTACTAGTACTGTTCAACTCAGCAGCTCTGTTTGAAATGTGCTTGTGGGCGAGTTTAGGTGTTTAGTCCCACTTTACTCTTTCTTCCAGTTATGACACATGCTTCAAAGCAAAGGGAGAGAGGACCACAACAACATATTTACATGCAATCTAGTGAACATACAAGAAAATGAAACCATGTTTGATTGTCATGTGATATTGAGAGTACATTGGTGTGGATGCTGGAGGGGTGTTGTCTTTCTCCTGTTGCCCAGGGCGTGAACCTGTCTGGGGGGCAAAGGCAGAGAATCAGCCTGGCCCGGGCCGTCTACAGGAAGTCCGACATCTACCTTCTGGACGACCCTCTGTCAGCTGTGGACGCTCACGTGGGACAGCACATCTTTGATCGAGTCATTGGACCCAACGGGCTGCTCCGGGACAAGGTAACCATATCAACCACCCACCGGGCTCATAAAGAACTGTCCCTATGTATACTGCCTGTCAAAAGTTTGGACACACTTTTTCATTCATGTTTCTTCATTATTGCCATGATTATTTACATTATAGATTGTCACTGACTGGACACTCAAACACATTCAAAAGAACAACACAATATAAACTTGTTTTAGAGTAAATTCTAGCTACTCTTTAGTTTGATCACTGCTTTTGCACTTTTGGCATTTCTTGACCCTGACACACATGGACACATGTGAACTGAAAACCATTTCATGAGATTTCATCATGAAAAGGTCAAAGGCAAAGCAAAGGTTGGATACTTTAAGGATTTGTCTATAGAATTTTATTTTATTTTTTTAATAGTTTATTAAAAACCTTGAGCCTTGAAGGTGGAAAAGTGTGAAATAAAAATGTGACCCATGTGAGCATACAGCACTGGCCTGTCACATGTGGTGTCTGTCTGTGTGTTTGCTGTGCTCAGACCCGGATCCTGGTGACCCACGGGGCGAGCCTGCTGCCCCAGTGTGACGTGGTGCTGGTGCTGGAGGAGGGACACATCTCTGAGAGTGGCTCTTTCTCTCAGCTCATGGAGAGGCAAGGCGCCTTTGCCAAGTTCATCCAGATGTTTGGCGTCAGACCACAGAAAACAGACGTCCAAGCCCGTGAACGAGGTACCCCCCCAACCACTGAGCCATTTAAAAAAGCCTTGAGAGGTCATCACCATAGTAACCAACATCCAGTTTAATGCTCGCACAAGAAAATCTGCTGGTTCATCAGTTTATCTGACATATTTGAGCTATTTGATGAAAGTCACTTCATTTAGGGGTTTACAGAAGAACGGATCAGCACAGGAAAGACCTGAGACTGTTTCACTAATCACTGATGTAACGCTAACTAGCTAACGAGAACAAATAATGTTTAGTTTTGAGAAGGCTACCAGCAACAAATCTCACACTGGGGGTGTTCTACATGTATCTCTATAGGAAAATGTACAGCAATTAGCCTACCATGATGATATAATGCAGACATTAGCAAAGACTGTCAAAAACATTTAACATAGTTTGAAAATTAAATAAAAAAAATAAAAAAAAGAATTTAAACAGCACATTTTCAGGAGCCTGTGATCAATATGAGCATTTATGGTACTGTTTAGGTCTTTGATTTTCTTCAAAAAAGGTGAGAAATGTTGGCTAATGCTTGCTAGCTAGCTAATCAGTGAGGCAGCACAAATCAGCTTTTCTGGTCAGATCAAATTAAAGATCAGATTAAAGTCTATCAACCCTCAGACAGAGCAATACTTTTAGTTAGCATCACACCTACAGGAAATGATGATGAAAATGTCAAAGTGTCAGCCAGAAGGTATGGAAATCCTACAATATTAGAACTGTCTTACAGTTAAGATTAGGGTTTAGGTTAGGCTTTGTAGATTAAATGAGTTTATTTAACAGGGGACTGTGCAGTTTCATAAATACATGAGTAAATATGAATAAAAGAGCCAAAATTTGCCAAAAGACCTTTCATGTGTAGTCCCCTAGGTTTAGGTTGAAGAAGACATATCGTGCTTGTGTCTGCTCTATAGTCATAATCTATGACACATTTCCATCATGATGTCATAATTTGGACAAAATTGAACTGAAAACTGAAATATTTATCTAAAATGATTTAATAAAAGAAACAAGTCCGCTGACTTCCATGTTAGAAAACTGCAGTGCCCAATGGGAGCTGATGTTGCCGTAAACGTCATCAAAACAAAGAGCCGTGTATCTGTCGGCTCCTCCTGTGGATAACTGCACATTACACTAGCGAGCAGTGTTTTTTCTCCATTTGTACCAACATGACTACACGACACTGCAGAATCCGATGCACATTACAGTTGTCCCTCACTATATCACGGTTCACCCTTCACGGTCTCGCTGTTTTGCGGATTTTACCAGTGCAATTCTATATGCTTCTTTACAGTGTATGAGCGTGCATTGTGTTTTGCGTCCTGATTGGCTGAGGGACTGTAGACCATTGTCCAACAGTCTCCTCCGTGTTTCCTGTACAGTACAGAATGTGTTCAGACAAATTTACATAAATGTTGGATCGGCACTACAGTGGAGCAGCGCCAGGACGAAGAGGCAACGTCAGAGGAACTGTGAAATACACCTGAGTCACTATTAATTAAACAAGAGAGAAATGTGAGAAAACATTAATGCTTGTGTGAGAAAAGTGTATAAAGTGTGTGGTGAGGGGTTTACAGCCTTAAAACATATAGAATAATTGTAAAAAATAAAGCTGACTACTTGGCGGATTTTGCCTATTGCGGGTTATAAACCCTGCGATAAACGAGGGACCACTGTATTGATTGAGAAAATAAAATCGGACAACAAAGTAATAACAAAGTAGTGGGAGTATACCAGGGACGGAGAAAACAGGTTGATTGACCATATGGTGTCTTGTAAATATAAGCGATAAAGGATTGCTCAAATGCATGAATCAATCCAAATATAACTTCAAAAGGGTATCTGGTGACAGGAAACAACTTTAACATGGTTTAAACTTTTAAAAGTCGATTTTGCAGAATAGGTCAGCTTTAATTTCCCCAACAGACATGAAAGCCAAAAATGTGTATTTGTGTTTCAGGCAGCAGAAGAACCAGGTCCAGGTCTTTGTCTCGTCTAAGTATGACTGAGTTCTCCACTGACCTGTCCCAGGAACAGCAGCTTCTCAGGTACAAGTCGATATACAAGCACACACACACACACACACACACACACACACACACACACACACCCCTACACGCACACACACACACACATACATGCACACACACACACACGCACACACAGACATACACACAGATAGACACACAGAAAGATATGTATGAAAAACAGAAAGAGATGAAATGGTTAAAGGAGACAGATTTCTTTATTCCAGATACATTTTAAATATGTGTTTTTATTTATGAAAAGGAAAAAATACATTGAAAAAGTAGAATTGACCAAGATAGAATGAGTGAGACAAGAAAAGGAGAGACAGAGAGAAGAAATAGAGGGACAGAGAGTGTGACCGTTGCTGACCCTGTCCTATCCCTCAGCTGTGACCTGAGCAGTGCCAGCACACAGCCCCTCCTGGACTTTGCCCCAGAGGATCCTGGGAAACTGACCGAGATGGACAGACCTCACACTGGACGGGTCAGTCTCACCTCTCTCTGCTTGTGTGTTTATTCTAATTACAAATCTACCCATATGTTTGTTTTTTTTTCTAAGCCAACCTGATACCTGTCGTTTTGAATGTACTCAAACTGAGACCCGATAAGCTCCGCCAATATTTATGGACCCTTTTCCAGCACTTTTCCCAAATTGTATCATTTACACAGATTTTTTCACAGATAAAATAGTCTAGTAATAGTATTTTTGCTAAAAAAGGACTGAAGTAGTCGTCATGTTTGTTTTGGTTTGCTTGGGAGCGTCCACGGGCGCTTAGCTTTTGGCTTTCATTTCATTTGGCTGTCACTGATCCACCAACTAGTGGATGGGCCCCATGGCACCAGTGGGGGCACCCCAAGATTAATTCTCATGTGTTTGTAAACTTTGAACTGAAATATTGTGTGGAACCATCTTGCTGTTCAAGGTTAAGAAATGTAAGGGCAAGAGCTGATATGCTAAAAAGTTCAAATATTGGCCCAAAGTATCTATAATTGTTAAAATAACAAGTGAGTATATTAGATCTGAGCTGTGTGTGTGTGTGTAGGTGCGCCTGCAGACATATAAGGAGTACTTTGAGACCATTGGGCTGGCCTTCCTCCTGCTCATCGTGCTGCTGTATGCGTTCCAGCAGGGAGCATCTCTGAGCTTTAATTACTGGCTGAGCATGTGGGCAGATGACCCTCCAGTGAACGGGTCCCAAACTGACCATGACCTGCGGCTGGGAGTGTTCGCCACGCTGGGGCTGATGCAGGGTGAGAGAACTCAGCTTTTTAGAGTCTGTGGCATCATGGTTATTAAGAGATGTTCTGTACTCAGTCTGAGCTCAGTCCAGACTAACACTTCACTCAAATGTTTACACTGTTGCCAGAGCAATTAAATGGTACGAGGGCTGAATGATTTGGGAAAAATATTGAATTACGGTTTTTTGATTTAGCATTGTGATTTGCCAACTATGCCCATTAAAATTACTATTTCAATTTGATTGCTGTTAATCTTTCTGCTCAAAGTGGCAAGAAGCTGAATGTCATTAACAGTTGTTCTGCTTCTTGCCATTTTGTCTCATCCAATAGGCACGCTAGCTAGCTCAATGTGTCTCAAACATAGACTGTACATATATAAATAGATATAGCTAGCCTGCTAGCTGCCGTGTTCCAAACAGGAAGTGAACATTGGGCGCACTTCCTGCTCCATCGACTCTGGCTCCAATTCTCTTTGTATTGCAAAACTGTGTTCCCTCTCTCTGTAACTGCTGCAGTGAGCCTCAACATTTTGGTCTTAAATGTTCGTATTAACCCGCTCTACACGAACCTGGTGTTTTTAATTCGCTGTTGTGTCTGTAAATCAAGATATGAACATTAATAACAGATAAATTAAGCACCTTTTTTCCCCAAGGTTGTTCCTATTAGTGTTAGCAACAGGTTTGATTGACAGTGTTGCTAAGCACCCGCTCCATGCTAATCCAGCGGTGTGGCCGGGTAAGGGTGTTACCTTCAACAGCCTCACTCCGGATTGACTCTTTGGTTGCTATGATGACATCCAGCCGCAGCTCCCTGTCCACTGCCTTATCTTCAATTATTTATTAATTTTACTATAAATCAGTATAAACCCCATAGAGATAAAATTGGACAGGAAGTAGTGATGCTAACAGTGAGGTTGCCGGGAGCTGTTGTGCACAGAGCTACTTCAATGACAAATTCTCAACTTGAATTCTGCTTGAAAGAGTAAATAGTACTTGCATCCAAAAAGCACAAATGGACTGGTAGGACAACTCCCATGACCCGAAGACACAAGACAGAATGGGTTTATGGTTGGGCCAGTGTTCCATATGTTTCAAATCCTAAATTGGTGTTGAAATCTGCTCTTGGATCTAATTATAAAGCATTTTATTGTCCAGTAATCAGGAAGTGAATGTTAGCATGCCAGTTGTTATTCATGGCGTCATTTGGCTATCTTTGAGTTGAAGCGCATATACAGAAATCGTAGCGTGTATACAGAAATCATAGGGCGCAGTATCTAAAAGTGAGCGGTGAAAATGTGAAAGCAAAGCACGCAGGTGTCTGACCGCGTGCTTCGATTTTATTTATTTTTTCTTCAGCGGAAATACGTCATCAAAAAACTACAGTAGAGGATCTATCCACTTTTACGCGTTTGTGTGATGAGATATAGTCTATGCTACAGATGTTGGCATGACTTGTAGTAGTAGTAGAGCCTCCAGGAGTAGGGCGCTGGCTTAAGAAAAAAAATTAAAAATTGAAGTGCGGTCACACACATGCGCGCTTCGCTTTTCACTGCCCAATTTAGATATTGCACCCAATGATTTCTGTATACGCTTCAACTTAAAGATAGCCAAATGACCCCATAGTTATTAGCTTTACCGTACCACAAAACTCAACTCTGTGATGTCTCCACGATACTTACTGTGTGGACATTGTCTTTTGCAGGTTTAGCCATGTTTGCCACCACCTTGGCCATCTCTTTAGGGGGCATAACCGCATCCAGACATCTCCATGGTGATCTGCTCCAGAACGTTCTGCGCTCTCCCATGGTGTTCTTCGAGAGCACCCCGAGCGGGAGCCTTCTGAACCGCTTCTCCAAAGAGATCGACGCCATTGACTGCATGATCCCCGACGGCCTGAAGATGATGCTCGGCTACCTGCTCAAACTGCTGGAGGTGTGCATCATCGTGCTGCTGGCCACGCCCCTCATCGGACTGGTGCTCCTCCCATTGGCTGTGCTTTATGTCCTCTTCCAGGTAACAAGGTCCTTACGTCCGCATCAGAAAAAAGCCATTGCTGTGACCACTCCGGCTTGATGAGGGAGGCATTTTAGGCACCACCAGTCAGAAGTTTGGACACACTTTTTCATTCATGTTTTTTCTTTATTTCAATCATTATTTAGACTGTAGATTCTCACTGAAGCATCAGAACTATGAATGACACATGACAGGAATTTAGTACAATTTTGTACAATAAAAAAATAAACTCAAAATAAATGTAAACAACTTTGGAGTTATTTTTTTTTAGATATAGCCACCCTTTGCTTTGATCACTGCTTTTGACTTTTGGCATTTCTTGGCACAGTTCATTTTAGGAGACTTTATCCTGAAACTCACTGAGACAAGGCCAAGGGTTTGCAGTGCTGTCAACAAAGTAAAGCGTGGATAATTTGAGGATTATAAAAAAAAAAAAAAAAAGTTGACTTATTTAACTTTTTTCTTTGTTACATAATTCCATTTACACTGCCTGGCCAAAAAAAAGTTGCCACCAAAAAAAACAAAAAAAAGGCATTCGCTGTGACATTGTTTCGATTTCACTTTTGCAATATCACAAGATTTATTTCCATCCAGCATGAATTTTTCACCAAGATGTTGCATTGATGATGGTAGAGTCTGACCGCTGCACAAAGCCTTCTCCAGCACATCCCAAAGATTCTCAATGAGGTTAAGGTCTGGACTCTGTAGTGGACAATCCATGTGTGAAAATGATGTCTCATGCTCCTGAACCACTCTCACAATTTGAGCCCAATGAATCCTGGCATCATCATCTTGGAATATGCCCGTGCCATCAGGGGAAAAAAAATCCATTGATGGATTAACCTGGTCATTCAGTATGTTCAGGTGTCAGCTGACCTCATTCTTTGAGCACAGACTGTTGCTAAATCTAGACCTGACCAACTGCAGCAACCCCAACCTATTTGCTTAGTTAAATCCAGGTGGCGACTTTTTTTTGGCCGGACAGTGTATCTTTTTTCATATATTTGATGTCTTCAGTATGAATGTAAAATGTAGAAAGTGATAAACATAAAAAAAAAATAAAAAAAACATTGAATGAGAGAATGAGAGGCTTGTCCAAACTTTTGACTCCTTTTGATAAATAAATACAGGGTATTATAGCTAGAGGCCCCCTAGAGTGCCAGGTAAAAGCAAATTGCTTTAGTTCGGCTAACCTATAGCTGTTTTCAAATCATAAACTCTTTCACACATAAAATTACAGTCACAAGCTAGTTAGCATTAGCCAACAGTTTTTAGTTAGTCACTCTCACCTTTTTTGTTGAAAATCAAACTCTAAACAGGACCATGAACGCTCATAGTGATCACAAGCTCCTGAAAATGTGCTGTGGCAGTGTGCAGACCGGGTTGACTGATTTGTCGTTGTCCTGCAGAGGTTCTATGTGGTCTGCTCCTGTCAGCTGAGGCGTTTGGAGGCGGTCAGTCGATCTCCCATCTACACTCACTTGAACCAGAGTGTCCAGGGCGCAGTGGTCATCAGAGCCTTCAGAGAGCAAGAGCGTTTCATCCAGTCAGCCAACCAGCACATTGACACCAACCAGGAGGCGTACTACCCCCGCTTTGTGGCTACAAGGTCAGAGCGCACCAGGTCCACTCGGAGGGCCAAAAGAAGGGGAATGTACAGGGCTGAAGGCGACGTTAGCAAAACTTTATCTCTTGTTGTAATGGTGCTTTTTTCAGGCTTTCTTCATTAATATGGGAAACTATTAAAAGCTCATATTACACTATTTTCTGATCCTCCTCACAAACAGACCTGGAGTTGTGTTTTGTTTCATTCACATATGTTTGAGTAACACTTTATTATTAGTCTGTCTACATCTCTAAAGCTCAAAATGCTCTGTTCCACCTTGTGATGTCATGAATTGATAGTTTTCAAGTTAACAGCTCCTTTTACCTTTAGTTCAGTAGAGATTGGACATTCCAGGGCTGAAAACATCCAAAGGATTCTAGTGAAGGTGTGTGGAGTTTAAAAACACAGTGGAGCACTTCCTGTATTACCACATGCTGACATCACAATGTGGAACACAGAGTTTTCTGTTTGAGAGAAGAATTCAGCCTAAATATACAAGGTTTGTGTGAAAAATGAAATAAAACACAACTTCAGGTACAGTGGCTACGGAAAGTATTCAGACCCCCTTAAATTTTTCACTCTTTGTTATATTGCAGCCATTTGCTAAAATCATTTAAATTCATTTTTTCCGCATTAATGTGCACACAGCACCACATATTCACAGAGAAACACAAAGTTGTTGAAATGTTTGCAGAATTATTAAAAAAGAAAAACTGAAATGTCACATGGCCATAAGTATTCAGACCCTTTAGTCAGTGTTTAGTAGAGTTTTTCACTCCTGGATTTGGGAATCCTCTGCCATTCCCCCTTGTAGATCCTCTCCAGTTCTGTCAGGTTGGATGGTGAACACCGTAAGTCACGGCTCTGGCTGTGCCATTCAAGAAAAGTCACGGAGTTGTCTCCTTTGTTATTTTAGTTGTGTGCTTAGGGTCATTGTCTTGTTGGAAGGTGAACCTTCGGCCCAGTCTGAGGTCCTGAGCACTCTGGAGAAGGTTTTTGTCCAGGATATCCCTGTACTTGGCTGCATTCATCTTTCCTTTGATTGCAACCAGCCGTCCTGTCCCTGCAGCTGAAAACACCTCCACAGCATGATGCTGTCACCACCATGCTTCACTGTTGGACTGTAATGGACAGATGATGAGCAGTGCCTGGTTTTCTCCACACATACTGCTTAGAATTAAGGCCAAAAAGTTCTATCTTGGTCTCATCAGACCAGAGAATCTTATTGCCCACCATCTTGGAGTCCTTCAGGTGTTTTTTTTTAGCAAACTCCATGAGGGCACTGTGAGCTGTAAGGTCTTATATAGACAGATGTGTGGCCTTCCTAATCAAGTTCAGTCAGTTTAATCAAACACAGCTGGACTCCAGTGAAGGTGTAGAACCATCTCAAGGATGATCAGAAGAAATGGACAGCACCTGAGTTACATATATGAGGGTCACAGCAAAGGGTCTGAATACCTATGGCCCTGTGATATTTCAGTTTTTCTTTTTTAATAATTCTGCAAACATTTCAACAACTTTGTGTTTCTCTGTGAATATGTGGTGCTGTGTGCACATGTGCGGAAAAAATGAACTTAAATGATTTTAGCAAATGGCTGCAATATAACAAAGAGTGAAAAATTTAAGGGGGTCTGAATATTTTCCGTAGCCACTGTACCTGAAGTTGTGTTTTATTTCATTTTTCACACAAACCCTGTATATTTAGGCTGAATTCTTCTCTCAAACAGAAAACTCTGTGTTCCACATTGTGATGTCAGCATGTGGTAATACAGGAAGTGCTCCACTGTGTTTTTAAACTCCACACACCTTCACTAGAATCATTTGGATGTTTTCAGCCCTGGAATGTCCAATCTCTACTGAACTTAAATGATTTTAGCAAATGGCTGCAATATAACAAAGAGTGAAAAATTTAAGAGGGTCTGAATACTTTCCGTATCAACTGTATGTTTGTGATGAGGAAACAACATTAGAACAGAGATCAGAAAATAGTGTAATATGGGCCTTTAAGTTAAAGCATTTTTTTCCATTACATGTATGACCAGCTAAGTTTCGTGCTTTGATATATAACATTTGTCTCATATTCAGTGTTTTGAGATGCACTGGTACAATGTTTACAGTTGGCACAGTGGGAGTGTCATGTAGCATATCCTGTCTCTGGACATAAGCCCAGCTCTGCACTTTGCACACTGCTCATGAGTGTCTGCTTAAAGTCCCATTCAGTACACTGCATATGAGCTAAACATGTCAAATTTAACATGTTATGTGTTACTTCTTAAAGCGTAAAGTTGAACTACCAGTAGTTAAAATGTGAACATTTATTTGTCAGAACTTGAAACTTGACACTTGACCCATTCAAACATGAACTTGTTGAATGCCATTACACTGTCATCTTATTTTATTTATTTTTATTTTTATTTATTTATTTATTTGATAGGGACAATGCACATTAATGAACATCTGTTGTGAACAAATGTAAATATGCCGGATTATAGCTACAGAGCTAATTTACATCCGCAGTCCCCAGGCAGGTAAAGAGTACAACAAATACATCACATTAGTACAATATACAAGAGTTAAAAAGTGAGAAGTAGAGTAAAAAAAAAAAAAAAAAAAGGTAAGAAAAGTAAGAAGGGAGGTCCATGTATTGATTAGTGATCACATGACTGATTTGATTTCAGCCAGAGTTGAGTTTTAAAAGTGGATAATGTGGAGCACTCTCTTATTTGAAGTGGAATGCCATTCCAGATCTTACTCGCCTTCACAGAAAGAGCATTTTGTCCAAAGGCAGTTTTTCTATAGGGCACCTCACAGTCTCCTCTGGACGAGGCCCTGGTCCTCATGCTTCGGGTGTTTTTTGTTTTGAAAAGGTCTGACATGGGAGGCGGGGCTAATCCATGTAGCACTTTGTAGATAAAACATGCATATTTAAAATGTTTAAAATGATCAAAACTAAAAAGATTATGCTTTTTTTAAATATTACAAACATGGAAAGAAAGGGGTTTCCTATCAAAGACCTTTAGGGATTTTTTGTAGAGTGATTCCATTATTTTGAGTGTATTTAAATTTGTTAAAGACCAACTTGTGATACAGTATTCAATGTGAGATAATATCATTGAGTGGAGAAACACTCTGGCAGCATCAAGGGTTATAAATGGCCTGATTTGCTTAAAATTTAGGAGATTGAATTTAACTGTTTTGGTAATTCTTTTAACATGATTCTTAAAACATAAAGTAGAGTCAAGTGTGACACCAAGGTACTTAAATTCGGTTACAATTTGTAATTCTTCTCCTCTCAAGAACACTCCTGAATGTTTTAAATCTTGTGGCTGCTTTGTAAACATCATACAAACAGTTTTTTTTAGTATTTAGCAACAGACAAGATTTAAGCAGCCATTCATTTACAGACTCCATTGCTGTAGTTAAAATGGAGGATGCCTCTTTTATACTCCTCGCATGCGTGTAAATCACGGCGTCGTCGGCATACATTTGAAAGTCAACATTTAAACAAATTGAAGGTAAGTCATTAATATACAGTGAGAATAAAAGCGGGCCAAGTATTGATCCTTGAGGCACACCAACTGGAACATCTACAAGGGACGATTTGACACTGTTAATATGTACACATTGCTTCCTGCAGAGTAGGTATGATTTAATCCATTCAATTGCATCTGGAGAAAAATTGAAGTTTGTTAATTTTGTCAATAGTATGTCATGATTGACAGTGTCAAACGCCTTTTTAAGATCCAAAAACACTGCACCAACACATGTATTATTGTCTAATTTGCTTTTCACCTGTTCAATAAAGAAACTATTTGCCAATTCAGTGGAATGATTTACACGGAACCCAAACTGCATCGGGTGTAGAGCAGAATGGCCTTTGTTTAAGTGTTCATTTATAATTTTTGCAACCCACTTTTCAGCAAACTTGGAAACTACTGGAAGGATACTAATTGGCCGGTAGTTGGTTATATTTGATCTGTCACCAGACTTGTAAATTGGGGTGACTGTAGCCAGTTTCCAAGAAGATGGGACAGCTTTTTGTTTAAATGATAGGTTAATCATATGTGCTATTGGTGCAACAAAAGAGTCTTTGCATAACTTTAAAAAATGTGTATCCATCCCATAAATGTCTTTGGTTTTAGAGTTTTTTAATGAACCAATAATATTGGCAACTTCTAGCCCTGTTATTTCCTGTAGATTAAAAACAGGCAACGCTTGGTCAATGGGTCTAATGCTGAGCTCAGGTGGTGGAAACAACTTTGTTATCTCTAAGACAGAGTTAAGAAAGAAATTATTGAATTCAGTGACTAATTGATTTGAATTCGACACTATAGTATTGTTTATTTTAAGCTCAATTTCTTGTTTTGTGCTTCTCTTTTCTTTTCCAAGTAATTTGTTAAGATTTTGCCAGACCTTTTTGCCATTTCCCTTTGCTTCAGAAATAATGTTCATGAAAAATTTAGCTTTCGCTTTACGCAGACATTGTGTCACTTTATTTCTCAAGGAGGTGAGAAATAAAGTTTGTTGAACACTGATACAAGAACATTAAACACAAGATCAAATGATTGTATAGGTTTTAAGGACTGGCCACACTAGAACTGAAATGGGGAAAAAAAGCTTTTGGCTTTTTTGCTTCACAAAAATTGAATACACTGAATATAAAACTGGATGGATTGGTGACAGTGACACACTTTAATAATCTGGTGATAAACATTTATAATCACACCTGCTCCTGGTTTTAACATTTTAAATGGACCTGTACAGTGATTTGTTTTGTGTGTTTTTGTTTGTATTCTGTGTTTGAACAAAGCGGTCATGAAAAGGAGAGTCTGAGTGCTCTCAGAAATAAAGATAAATGAAATTAGAATTCATATGAATAGGCCCAGAAATTACTAAGATACTAACCGTAAACATCACCATTTACCAGTGAAAAGGTCAAATATTATTATATAGTATATTATAATACTACTTTGTAATGAAGCACATGTTGGTAATAACATGGTGTGGGTGTGTGTGTGTGTGTGCGTGTGGGGGTGTGTGCACGTGTGTGTGTGTCGGTGTGTGTGTGTGCGCGTGCGTGTGTGTCGGGGTGTGTGTGGGTGTGTGTGTGTGTGTGTGCTGCAGATGGCTGGCGGTGAACCTGGAGTTTCTGGGGAACGTCCTGGTCTTAGCGTCCGCTCTCTTCTCGGTGCTTGGGAGACATGAGCTGAGTTCTGGAATAGTGGGGCTCGCCATTTCCCATTCCTTGCAGGTACGGCTAAATCAGGAATATTCAACTCGATTTAATCAGGAACACTTACTTATTTGGATTCTTTACAGCATCACAGCATCTTTAACCCAAAATATTTGTCAACTGAATACATTTTTTTGACTCAGTTTGTTGGCTTATTACTTACTTATATAATTATCTTATCCCCGGTCCATGTCCCCCTAACTCAAGCACAGGGGATAATTAAAGAGGGGTGTTACACTTGGTGGTATTCATTCCTAAAACATAACATATTTAGATCACTGTGTGAGGGAATGATTTGCAAAGACTTAAACTTAGAATAGATTCACAAAACACCACTCAAAGAACAGCCTCGAAACCAACTACAATTTCAGCTGTACGGCCGAACAAGCCATGGACGTAACAGAGGGACTTGAGACTGACTCATTTATTTGATCACAATCCTTAAAATATAGGATTGAGTAGAAAATGTCAAATTGTATTAAAATCTTTGACAAGGTGCAACACTCAAATAAAGCACAAAGATTATAAAGCGCACGGCAAATTATGAAAATAACAGGCAAAACACGTAATGCAGCAAATTATAAATGCAAACAGGAGAAAAGTAATGAAATTAAAAAAGATCAACTAAGTAATACCGTTCCTGCATTATACAGGGCTACTTCATTGTGCTTTAGTTGATCAACAGCGGAGAAGTTTGTGAAGAAGAAGCAGTAAGAGCCTTTTCTGGGGGCGACTAGTACCTGCTGCAGCTCAGGATCTAAAGCAAATTGTTTTTGTGGTCAGGTTTGACATGATGCCAGAAATATAAGGTAGGACAACCAGAAACTTACCCCAACGTGTATTATTTTGTATCATGTTTTTGTGTATTTATGTAGTGTTGTCCTGTAGAAACATGGGTGATGTAGGCTTGTGGGCGGAGCATTACACAGAATCAGCGAACCATAAGGAGGTTTCGAATAGGACCCAGGAGAGATTGCTAAAATACTAAAATGGATGACATCTAACACCTCAAATCTATGTGTGTGTGTGTGTCTAGGTGACAGGTGTGCTTAGCTGGATCGTCCGCTCATGGACAGATGTGGAAAACAACATTGTGTCCGTGGAGAGGGTGAAGGAGTACGCCCACACCCCCAAAGAGGTACAGACCCACCCCCAAGAGGTACACCTACACCTGCAAAGAGGCACAGACATCCCCAAAGAGCTACAGACACACTCCCAAAGAGAAACGCCCACACTTTCAAAGAGGTACACGCACTCCCAATGAGGTACGCTCACTGGGCTTGAAGCTTTGACACTAGGGATGGAGCCTCGAAACTGGAGGTGGAGTCTAAACACTAGGGATGCACCCTAGACACTGGGGAAGAGCCCAGAGAATGTGGGTGAAGCCTAAACTCTAAGGGTGGAGCATACACACTGAGGGTGGAGTCTAGACACTTGGGGAGGAGCTTAGACACAGCACAATGTACTGTTTGTGAGAACACGTCAAACATATGTCCTGGAGGCAGCAGAGTTAATATATGGCATGTATTTGATTGAAATGTAGTGAGAGTGTATATGTTGTTGAGGCCCCCTGGAGGTCTGAGCTTGGGGCCCTCTCTCCGCTGTGGCCCTCCTCTGGTTCCATCAGCTTTGAGGACTTTGGACTACAGTATCGCCAAGGCTTAGACTGGGCCCTCAAAGACATCGACTTCCACATCCAGGATGGAGAGAAGGTACAACACAGAACTCTAAGTAAATGCATCACTCTGCTTACTGTGAATAAGTACACAGCGTTTTCAGTATTTTTTGAAAGACTAAAGGGTCAAGATGAAGTGTGCACAATATCACATGTTTACTGTGAACTGACACATGGCCAGAGATGATTATGTCAAAGTTAAACCTTGAGGAGATGATGACTCCCAGAATTCTCTCAAATAAAAGGGTGAATGAGACTCGCATATATTTTATAATATTTTTTACAAAAGTTACCACTGATTATTTACATCACTATCAGTCCTATCACTACAAAATAAAAACTGGAGCAGAGTTTAAACTGTGCTCTGACAGAATATGTCAGCTACAAGTCTGTATGTGAAGGAGTCTTTTATCTACAGCTGCTCAAAAGTACAAAACTGAGCCTGAGGGAAGCTCTTTCAGGCTTGTCCCAACTGTAAAGAGGAGGATCAAATCTTGCAAGAATGGTTAGGGTCCCATTCCTACTCTGTATAGTCAACGGTGGGGGCCAAAGGGCTTTGTTGTCCCAGGCCCTTATGAGCCCGGTATTGGACCCTCTTTGTATTAATTTATGATAGAGGGGGGAGTGAGGCTTCTTGCCCCGGGCTCCCAAATTTCTGTCGACAGGCCTGAGTGCAGACAAAAATCATTAACAAAATATGATTAGGATTATTTTGAATAGTCTCCATTTGTCGTAACGGTGGGTGTAGCGGACCAAAGAGTGCAGACTCGGGGAAAATTTACAGTGTTTATTGTACAGATTATAGACCGATACAAAACTGAGGGTTGATCTGATGTGAGCAGGAAGCCAGGTGCGGGCCAGGATCCAGGAACGTGGAGTGCAGGGAAAAACCAAGACAGTACCAGGGCTGAGAAGCAGGGTCGGAGCAGGGTCGAAGCAGGGCTGAAGGCACAAATAGGATCCGGCACCAAACACAGATAATCCAGAACGGAACAGGGTGAAGCAACACAGGCACGACAGGAACACAGGGAACGACAAATGCAGACAGGGTGAGGACACGCAGACGATCTCGCACCGAGTGTCTTCTCCCAGCTCCTCTTATCCACGGCAGGTGTGGTGATTAGCCAGATGGACAGCAGGTGCGCGTGGGAGGAGCCGAGAGCTCCGCCCAGCTCCAGGTAGACAGCTGAGGGAGGGGGAAGAGCACACAGGGAGGCAAAACAGGAACAGAAATACACACATCATGACAGTAACCCCCCCCAAGGGCCACCTCCTGGTGGCCCAACGGACCGATAAGGGTGGGAGGAGGGGAGCCGAATGGAGGGCAAAATGTCACTGGTGCGGGCCGGTAGACTGTCCAGTGGGGCAACAACGGTCCAGGAAACGGGTGGACAACACAACGAGGTCCCTGGATGGAAAGCTGTGTCCAGCGGAGCTGCGAGGGTCCCACTGAGGGGGCAGAGGACACGAAGAGGTCCCTGGACGGGAAACGGTGTCCAGCGGAGCTACAACGGTCCAGGCGAGGGGCGGACAGGTTGGGAGTGGACCGGTTGGGACAGGACAGCAAGCGGGGAACAGGCCCGTGAACAGGAGACAGACAGGTAAGCAGGGTGGGCAGGTCGTGTTGTCCAATGAATCCCGAGTCTGCTTGGTCCATGGTTGGCGAGATCGGTCGTAACGGTGGGTGTAGCGGACCAAAGAGTGCAGACTCGGGGAAAATTTACAGTGTTTATTGTACAGATTATAGACAGATACAAAACTGAGGGTTGATCTGATGGTGAGCAGGAAGCCAGGTGCGGGCCAGGATCCAGGAACGTGGAGTGCAGGGAAAAACCAAGACAGTACCAGGGCTGAGAAGCAGGGTAGAAGCAGGGTCGAAGCAGGGCTGAAGGCACAAATAGGATCCGGCACCAAACGCAGATAATCGAGAACGGAACAGGGTGAAGCAACACAGGAACACAGACAGGGTGAGGACACGCAGATGATCTCGCACCGAGTGTCTTCTCCCAGCTCCTCTTATCCATGGCAGGTGTGGTGATTAGCCAGATGGACAGCAGGTGCGCGCGGGAGGAGCCGAGAGCTCCGCCCAGCTCCAGGTACAGACAGCTGAGGGAGGGAGAAGAGCACACAGGGAGACAAAACAGGAACAGAAATACACACATCATGACACCATTATTCTGATTAACCTTTTGCTGCTATAGTTTTCAGATATCATGAATTTGCTCCTACTTGAATACAGTGGTCCCTGGTTTACGTTCTAAAAATAACCTGCAGTAGGCGAAATCCGCGAAGTAGTCAGCTTTATTTTTTACAATTATTGTAGATGTTTTAAGGCCTGTCCTCACCACACACTTTATATACTTTTCTAAACACTCTCAATAGATTATATATATTATACTTTAAATGTGTTGTTCTCGTGCCTCTGCTCCAGTGGTATCCACAGAGGTGTCTCTCCGTGCAGAGAAACACTTAAGTTCAAAGCTTTTCTGAAATCTGTCGGTGCAGAACGTTTCATCGACATTGTGAGTTTTGTCGGGGAGAAAACTTGCAAACATACAACACTTCAGAGTCACACTGCAATCCAACATTTATGTAAATGTGACTCTAGTATATTGTTCTCTTCAGTCTTTGAGGCTGTGTTTTGGCGGGTCACAGTTAGATTTAATATGATGTATTTTCTTGCTTCTTCTTTGCTTAAATAGACCAACAGCAGGACAGTTACAGCTCGTCTTTATGCAACAACTGAACTCATCTCATCTCTGTGCACACCCTGAGTCGTAGCTTCTCCAAATGCATTTTACTTGTATTTGTCAATTATAGTGAGACAATTCTTTTGAGTAATTTGGAGTCACACTACACTTACCTCTGCCTCTACGTGTCACTGACACTAGGACATCTATAACAACAACAAGACTGAAACACTCAAGAGCAACTGTGGCACTTTGAGAATCTCACAGTCTCATTCTAGTCTCATTCAGAGGCTTTATTAGTAACTTTTCCAGCTTCAGTCACATTTCTGTAAATGTCGTGAGTAGGCCTGTCACGATAAACTTTAAGCCATATAGAGTTTAAGGAAAAATAGACAATAAACGATAATATTGACGCTACATCATACATCTGACACCATAACTCTAAAGCAGGACTCTTCCTAAAAAAATATTTGAAATGTATAATATTGTTCAAAAACATTAGCTGCAATCAATACACAGTGAACTGAAGTAGTTACTCTGTACCTGCAATGACTCATTAAAGTTATTTATTCGCAGTGGTGGAAGGTAACAAAGTAGTAAAGTACTGTACTTAAGTAGAATTTTAGGTATCTGTAATTTACTTAAGTACATTTTACAGTGTGTACGTTTTACTTTCATTTTGCTGCATGTTAGAGCAGTATCTGTACTTTCTACTCCACTACATTTTTAACAGGACTGAAAAGTAAAAGTACTTTTCATATGATTTGAGGGGATATTTTGACCATGTTTGTAGTAACATCCTGACTCAGGTTTTTGAGTTCAAGCTTTGGCTTTGAGCAAAACAAAAATAAAAACACAAAACTCAAGAGAAAAATAAAGAAGTGGATTTGTATGTATCATTTTCTGATCCATATCACTACATTGAACCTTTGTGTTTTTACTCCTAGTACTTTTTATAATAGATACTTTAATAGTTTTACTTAAGTCGATTTTCCATGTGATGCTTTTACTTTTACTTGAATAACAAACTGTTTATTAACCCTCAACAACTGTGGCAGTACAAGAAGTAGTGTAGTGTAGTACAAAAAAGTACCAGTGATTGTTTTATCCATCATAATAAGTTGATATAGTAATTATTCAGACATGCCCGGTGACGTCATCTGAAAAGTAGTTGTCCTCATATGAATATGTGAACACCACACAGTACATGACCTTCAGAGTAAAACATGTACAAGACAAGTTCCATCATTCAGTGTATTCTTTTAGTCGATAAAATTAACTCTGTAATTACATTCAGCAGCAGGAGTCCTGTTACCAGCCTTTCCCAGTAACAACGTGATGAATGTCCCCTGAGTGTCCCCTGCTCTGTCCATGGCAACAGGCTCTGGACACAAAGGACAGTGTCATAAACTAAATAAAGAAGAGGACGAAGTGAGTGTGACGTCACCCACAGCGTTCAGCTCCAGTCAAATGAAGCTCATCGAGGCTAGAGCAGTTAGAACGGCCAATTTGGAGCAAAGTTCCATATTTGAAATTCCGTCTGTGCATATCATAGCAACCAAAGAGCCAATCCGAAGCGAGGCTTTTGAAGGAAACGCCCCTTTTCGACCACTTAGCAATTCTGTCAATCAAACCTGTTGCTAACGCTAACAGGAACAACCACGGGGAAACAACGCGCCTGATTTATCTGTTATTAACATTCAGTTCAATTCATTGTATTTTTGTTCCTCTTAGGGTTAAACATGAGAAACAATTTAATCAACAGAAAGTTTGAAAATCAACAATGAAACAGAAACAGACAAGCAAATGAATCAACAGAAAACAAGCTAATGGAGAAGTGTCCCAGAGCATCTCCTGTCCTTAGACCCTCCTCCTCTAGCACCCACTGTCCCAGAGCGCCCCCTGTCCTTAGACCCTCCTCCTCTAGGACCCACTGTCCGAGAGCGCCCCCTGTCCTTAGACCCTCCTTCGACCCTCCTTCTGTGACAATGACTACAAATAAATTTAATTGAATTGAATTGAAACTAAAAATCCCAGTGGGAAAAAGAGAAACCTCAAGGAGAACCACAGTGAATTAGAGATCCACTCCCATGGACACCAGAGCCTCTGGAGCCAGAGCCACTCAACTAAGGGACAGAGAGGGGCCCACCACAGCCATGCACCGGGCCGTCCAGCCAGGCGAGGGAAAAGAGAGTCATATCTAATGTTCATATCCTGATTTACAGACACAATAGTGAAATAAAAATTCTGAACAAATATAATATGATCATTTTAAGACCAAAATGCGACCCTGACAGTAGCAGTTATAGCGAGAGGGGCCAGCAAGGTGGCAAGCAGGTTAGCATGTCCATTTATATATACAGACTATGGCTGCAACGAATGATTATTTTAGTATCGACCAGTCAGATACATTTTTCAATTAGTTTGCATGATTATTTCTATTCTACACTTTTGAGACTTTTTAAATACATTGTAAACAAATGAAGGTTGAAATATGGATATTACAATTCAATATTTACAATTAAAGTGTATTCTTGGTGAAAAAAGCATATTGTTTTTGACTCTTCCTGCGCTGTAGATCGGGATCGTTGGTCGGACTGGAGCTGGGAAGTCCTCTTTAGCTCTGGGATTGTTCAGGATCCTGGAGGCAGCGAACGGGAGGATCTGCATCGACGGAACTGACATCTCCCTCATCGGCCTCCACGATCTAAGGTCCAGATTAACCATCATCCCCCAGGTCAGTGAACACACCGCGGACACATGAACAACTGCAGCAACCTATGAAACCAGGACAGATGACACTGCACCGTACTGATGTGATCCAGATGTTCAAACCTTATTTTCCCTATTTTAGTTTTGATAGATCACTTTAAAGGCCCATATTAGGCTATTTTATGATCTTTGTTATAATGTTATTTCCTCATCACAAACAGACCTGGAGTTGTGTTTTATTCAAATTAATTTAACACACATATTTGCACACATATTTGTTCTTCTCTCAAACTGAAAACACTCTGTTCCACCTTGTGATGTCATCATGTGGTAATACAGGATGTGCTCCATTGTGTTTTTAAACTCCACACACCTTCACTAGAATTATTTTGAGAATTTCAGGTCTGGAATTGTCAGATCTACCACTTAATGACATCACAAGGTGGAACTGAGCATTTTGAGCTTTATAGATGTAGACAGACTTATAATAAAGTGTTACTCAAACATGTGTGAATGAAACAAAACACAACTCCAACTTTTATTAAAGTAACAACATTCTAACATGGTTTAGAGCAGGTGTGTATACTACAGGACTTGAAACATGAAGCTTGTTTGAAAACGACTGATATGAGATTAACACATGTGACTCAAAACTAGTTAATTTTAAATAATGGTTTGCATTGGTCCAAAGTTGTTCTTCATTTACTTTATGTGTTCCAAATATTATAATTATTCAACAACAACTAGCATGCTAACGAGCACTTCCTGATTCTGGGATAGTAAAGTGTTCTGTGTGTGTCTCCTGTTGTGTCTTTGTCCCATGTGTCTCTGAGCCCAGGACCCCGTGCTTTTCTCTGGGACCGTCCGTATGAACCTGGACCCCTACGAGACCTGCTCTGACTCTGCTCTGTGGGACGTCCTGCAGCTGTCCCACCTCACCACCTTTGTGTCCAACCTCCCCAACAAGCTGAACCATATGTGCAGCGAAGGAGGAGAGGACCTCAGGTCAGTGAGGAAGAGAGAGAGGACCTCAGGTCAGTAAGGAAGAGAGAGAGGACCTCAGGTCAGTGAGGAAGAGAGAGAGGGCCTCAGGTCAGTTAGGAAGAGTGAGAGAGAGGGCCTCAGGTCAGTGAGAAAGACAGAGAGGACCTCAGGTCAGTGAAGAAGAGAGAGAGGGCCTCAGGTCAGTGAGAAAGACAGAGAGCCTCAGGTCAGTAAGAAAGAGAGAGTGGACCTCAGATCAGTGAGTAAGACCTGATGAGAGGACTTCAGGTCAGTGAGAAAGAGAGAGGACCTCAGATCAGTGAGACAGAGAAAGATGAACTCTGGTCAGTGTGTGTGTCTGTGAGAGAGAGAAAGATAAGATAAGACAAGATATGCCTTTATTAGTGATAGGTTCACAACCTATATTAGAGTTCAAAAGAGAAGAGAAGACAAGAGAGATTATTTTGTCTCAATATTGAGGAGAAAGAGCGGAGAGGCAAAAAACCCCAGTTACAAACCACCACCCTCTCTGGGGCCCAGACCGTCTTTCACCTCTTTTATTAAAGTTAGGGAACCCTAGTTACATACACATCTGAAGGGGGGGGGGGGGGGGGGGGGGAATTCACAGAGAAATATATTCTGTTTTGCATTTCCAGAAGGTCACAAAACATCCTTCCATGATGTTTCTGTTTAGGTTTCACCGTGACCTTCTTCCCGTGGGATCCTGCACTTTCAAAAGACATTTTCTGCAAGACTCAAGAACAAACATTAGTGCAGATTACATAGTTTACATAATTGAATATAATGACTAAATAAAGTAGTGAACTGACTAATACTAATAGTAATAACTAAATAAAGAGTGAACATTACATTACAGTACCTTTAAAATGAACAGTGAGATAACATAATATACTTGAATATATATTTTGAATCCATCAATTAGTCCCACAGTGGGGAAATTCCAGTATTTCACCGCACAGTTAAAGAACAGAAGGAAAATGGTACATGCAATAAAACAAGATAATAGATAATTAGTTTAAAATAATTTAAAAAATATACTTAAAAATAAACTAAAAATAGACTTTAATATAACATCTTCATAAAGTGACTTAAGTATTGCACATAGGTATGGATGAATGACACATGTTCAGTGTTAAGAGTGTTCATTGTACAGTCTGACAGCAGCAGGAAGGAAAGACCTGCAAAACCTCTCCTTCACACAGCGAGGGTGAATCAGTCTGTCACTGAAGCTGCTCTCCAGGGCAGACAGAGCGTCCTGCAGGGGGTGAGACTCATGGCCCAGCATAGAAATGACCTTAGCCAGGACCCTCCTGTCCCCCACCTCCTGCACTGAGTCCAGAGGACAGCGCAGGACGGAGCTGGACTTCTTGATGACCTTGTCCAGCTTCTTCCTCTCCCTCTCTGTGATGCTGCTGCTCCAGCAGACCACACCGTACAGGATGGTTGATGCCACCACAGAGTCATAGAAGGTCTTCAGGAGTGGCCCTCTCACTCCAAAAGACCTGAGTCTCCTCAGGAGATAGAGCCTGCTCTGGCCCTTCCTGTACAGTGCATCTGTGTTGTGAGTCCAGTCCAGTTTGTTGTTCAGATGAACACCCAGGTACTTGTATGAGTCCACTCTCTCAATGTCCCTTCCCTGAATGTTCACTGAGGGGGCAGTAGAGTGGCATCTGCGGAAGTCCACCACCATCTCCTTGGTCTTCTCTGCGTTGATGATGAGGTGGTTCTGCTGACACCAGTCCACAAAGTCCTGTGTTAGTCCTCTGTACTCCACATCGTCATCATCCTTGATGAGGCTAATGATGGCAGAGTCATCAGAGAACTTCTGCAGGATGCAGCTGTCTGTGTTGTGTCTGAAGTCTGCAGTGTAAAGGGTGAAAAGAAAGGGCGCGAGGACAGTGCCCTGGGGCGCCCCTGCACTACAGGTCATTGGCTCTCACAAACTGGGGCCGGTTTGTGAGATAGTCCAGGATCCAGTCTGCCAGGTCACAGTCCACCCCGGCGGTCTCCAGCTTGTCCCTCAGGAGCAGTGGCTGGATGGTGTTGAAAGCACTGGAGAAGTCAAAGAAGAGAATCCTCACAGTGCTGCCGGGGTTCTCCAGGTGAGACAGTGAGCGGTGCAGCAGGTAGATGACGGTGTCCTCCACTCCGATGCCAGGCTGGTACGCAAACTGCAGCGTGTCCATCGCTGAGCTCACGGTGGAGCGTAGGTGGCCAAGGACCAGTCTCTCCAGTGTCTTCATCAGGTGAGATGTTAGAGCCACCAGCCTGAAGCTGCTGAGCTTCTTGGCCTGTGGTGTCTTGGGCACCGGTACCAAACAGGAGGTCTTCCAGAGTTGTAGTACCACCCTCAGCTTTAGGCTCATGTTGAAGACATGCTCCATAACTCCGCACAGTTCATCTGCACAGGACTTAAGGAGCCTGGAGCTGATGTCGTCTGGTCCTGCTGCCTTCTTAGGTCTGATCTTCTTGAGCTCCAGTCTCACCTGGGCTGAAGAAAATGACAGTGGCAGGCTGGGAGGATGAGTGAGTCCATGTGTATTGGTGGGCTGAAGAGCAGAGGCAGAGATGTGAAGAGGTGCAGGAGTTCCCCATTGTCCAGCCGGGGAGGGGAGAGCAGGCAGCTGGGTGGGTGATTGATCAAATCTCAGAAAGTGAGAATTGAGGTCGTTCACCCACAGCAGGTCCCCCTCCGTCTGGGCAGGAGGTGCTTTGAAGCCTGAGATAGTCTTTAGACTTCTCCACACCCCCTGGATGTTCTTCTCCTGTAGCTGTTGCTCCATCCTTCTCTTATGGCTGTCTTGGCTTGTCCTGCTTTTCCTCCTCAGCTTCTTCTGTACAGCCTTCAGCTCCTCCTTGGTCCCTGACCTAAAAACTCTCTTCTTCTCCTTCAGCAGAGCTTTTATGTCAGGGTTAATCCACGGCTTGTTGTTCAGAAAACACCGCACCATCTGGGAGGGAACGATGTTTTCAAAACAGAAGTTTATGTAGTGCGTGATGCAATCAGTCATTGCCTTGATGTCCTCTCCATGTGGGTCACAGAGCTCTGTCCACACTGTGGTGTCAAAGCAGTCTCTCAGAGAATCCTCGCTCTCAGCAGTCCACTTCTTCACCACACGGGACACCACAGGCTGTCTGTGCACAATGGGCTGGTACACAGGCTCCAAATGGAGAATGTTGTGGTCAGCTCTACCCAGGGGAGGCAGTGGGGATGAAGAGTAAGCCCCCTTGGTGTTGGCAAAAAGTAAGTCCAATGTTTTATTGTCTCTTGTGGGGCAGGTGACATACTGAGTGTATGTAGGCAGGACAGGTGCAGGAGATGCATGATTAAAGCCTGTGGGTGCTTTGTTTGGAGTGTGCTGGTACAGGACTGCAGCGTGTCACAGGCCGTCTCAGCATTAGCAGAGGGAGGAACATACACAGCAATCACAATCATATGTGAGAACTCCCGGGGCAGATAGTATGGCCTCATGCTAACAGCCAGCAGCTCAATGTCTTTGTTACACAGCTGCATCTTCACTGTACAGTGTCCACGTTTGCACCACTTCTCATTCACAAACAGAGCCAAACCTCCTCCTTTCCTCTTGCCGCTCTCTGCCGTTCTGTCTGCGCGCAGAAGGTGAAAGTTGTCCATGGCAACAGCTGAATCCGGGATTTGCGGGGTTAACCAGGGCTCCGTGAAAAGCATGATGCTGCTGTCTCTGTATTCCCGCTGATATCACGTGAGCGCCGCTAGTTCGTCCGTCTTGTTCGAAATAGACCACTCGTTTCCCGCGATGACAGAGGGGAACACAGGTCTGGAGCGTCTCTTCTTTTCCCGGAGTTTACGTCCCACTCGTCTGCCCCTCCGCGTTCTCCGTAGCAGCTCCGCTGGGATGTCATGTCGATCCTGCGGGAGCACGACGACGTCTCTGTAGGCAAACTGCAGAGGGTCCAGGAGGGGGGAGGTGAGGGACTTGAGGTGGTGCAGGACCAGGCGCTCAAATGACTTCATGACTACGGGCGTCAGCGCCACAGGTCTGTAGTCATTAAGTCCAGTGATCCTGGGCTTCTTGGGGACGGGGACGATGGTGGACAGCTTGAAGCAGTCTGGGACGTGACATGACTCCAGGGAGGTGTTAAAGATGTCCGTGAAGACAGGAGCCAGTTCCTCAGCACAGTGTCTAAGGGTGGAAGGAGAGACACCGTCTGGTCTCGTGGCCTTACGGTTTCTATGTGTAATTTGCATCATCTTTGCATCATCTTCCTGTATCTGGGTGGGTTTCTGTAAAACATGCACATTAGTTCAAATCCTCCAGCAGAGGTAGTCCTGACCAAGACTAGCTCAAGATCTGGAGATGGGTCCCTGAACACTGTGCTGCAGTGCTCACTGCTCCTGACAGGTCGCCCCAGTGGCATTGAAGAGGGACAGAGGACAAATTTTCCCTTTGTGGACAATAGTGTCCTTACCTTATGTGTGGAGCCCACAGCTCTTGTTTAGTCTGTTGTCTCTGTGCAGTGTGGGTCAGAGACAGCTACTGTGTCTGGCCCGGGCCCTGCTGAGGAAGAGCCGTGTGCTCGTGCTGGACGAGGCCACAGCAGCAGTGGACCTGGAGACTGACCGGCTCATCCAGTCCACCATCCGCACACACTTCAGGGAGTGCACTGTCTTGACCATCGCCCATCGACTCAACACTATACTGGACTACAGCAGGTCCCTCCTCTCACACACACATACACACACACACACACGCATGCACACACACACACAAGCGCACACACTCACATAGGCACTCACACACACACTCACAAACACACCCACATACGCACTCACACACGCACACACACACCTGCACACATACATGCACACACACCCCTACACACCCATGCGCACACACATGCACACCCCCACACATACATGCACACACACATGCACACACACATGCACACACATGCGCACACACACATACATGCACGCACACTCACTTAAGGGGTGTGTACTGACCAACAGCCACTGTCTGAACACTATACATCATTTATACATTGCATGAATATGTAAACAGAAATATGTGTACAATATACACTTCTGTAGGTAGCTTGTAAACGCCGAGTGTGTAGATGCATATATTGTTACGAGTGTGTATGTATCTGCCCTACATGTTGACCATTGTGAAAAATATCATTGAATTGAACTATACTGGACTACAGCAGGTCCCTTCTCTCTCTCTCTCTCTTTCTCTCTCTCACACACACACACACACTCACACTCACCTGATTTTTGAAACTTCTGTATATCTGATTCATGATCAAAATGGGATCTATCCAAACATGGGTGCACAGTGTGCACATGTACTCCATGTGCTGGTTCTGGGTGGGGAGAGACCAGTGGGCAGTGCCTCTCCAGATGGATTTGATAGATTGACTGTCCTGTCAAGGGCCGCGGCTGGTTCCGGGGTGAAGCAAAGCATCCAGACTGAAGCACAGATTTCATCTGGTTGGTTGTATCTGGTTGTGAGTGGCACTTAGTTGTTAGTCTTGTACTTTACAATTGTTTGCATTATTCATTCTTTCCATAGGCAATGGTGTTAAGCTCGGGCAGTCTGACACAAGTGACGCTGCCAGTCCATCAGCCCTTCCCACCACCACTCACACATACACTCATAAAATACAAGGTGATGAAATGTCATGCCCAAGCACAAATAGTTCTATAAATCTCTGATAATGTAGCATGACCTCTGACCCCCACATTGTATATAAAACTGTATATAAAGCCAGAAGCGCACAGCTGACCTCTGACCTCTCCTCTGGTCTACAGGGTGGTGGTGATGGACCAGGGCTCAGTTGTGGAAATGGCTCCCCCTGCAGTTCTCCTCCAGCAGCGTGGACACTTCTACAGGATGTGTGTAGAGGCCGGCTTGGTTTAGACACAGCACCTGTGTCTGGACTTAACAATGTTGCTGTATGTTTACAAATCTGGTATTTATGGTGACTGTAGTAGAGATATTTTGGAGTTGATGTTATCAACGTTCCCTGGAGGTGTGATGCTAAGTAGAGGCACTGCATTGTCTGAAGCTGTATTACTCTTTAATCTGAGCTTTGTTCTAACTTTGTGCTGTTAAACAACAAGTCTCTCACATAAAATTCAGTAGCTAGCTAGCACTAGCCAACGGTTTTTCAGTTCATTCTGGTGGTGATATCATACTCTCAGATGGCTTGTTTGTTCTCAAAATGTTTTTGCAATAAAAGTCAATCATTATAAATAAGCCTGTTTTCAATATTTCAGTAATGATAAACAGCTGCATTTCAGTTCAGAAGCACATTACATCACTGAGCAACAGTGGTGTGACTCTATCAACTGAGCCACAGTAGTTCAGTTGGTAGAGTCTTTGTCCTTTGATCCGCCCCCGACAGAAACATCATTGACTGAGCAGTCAGATCCACTGGTCACTGACAAAGGCCTATCAGATTCTATGGGCATCTCGCCTTAGTCTTAAAGTCTTCAAGTGGTATTTTTTTAAACCCAAAATCGCAGCAGGTCATTGAGCATCGGTTTAACCAACAGAAAGAAAATCCAACAGTGAAACAGGTTAATAACAGACAGATTAACAACATTTACAGAAAACAAGCAGATGGAGAACTGTCCCAGGGCATCCCCTGCCCTTAGACCCTCCTGCAGAAACAACTCATAAATAAAGTGTCCCAGAGCGCCCCCTGTCCTCAGACCCTCCTGCTGCAGAAACAACTCACAAATAAAGTGTCCCAGAGTGCCCCCTGTCCTCAGACCCTCCTCCTGCAGGAACAAATGAAATAAACTGTCCCAGAGCACCCCCTGTCCTCAGACCCTCCTCCTGCAGAAACAACTCACAAATAAAGTGTCCCAGAGCGCCCCCTGTCCTCAGACCCTCCTCCTGCAGGAACAACTCAAACAAACCCAGAGGGAAAAACAGACAAACCTTGAGGAGAATCACAGTGAAGGAGAGATCCACTCCCATGGACCAAACCGGGTTATTAAGCTTCAGTGAAGAAAAAACAAAACTGTCCACTCTGCACTAAAATATGTTTCAATATTTAATTTAATTCTATTTCATAGAGCCTCCATAGAGTTCTGTGGGACATTGTAACTTCAAAAGCTGTTGTGTCCAAATGCATTTTCCTCCACAGGGACATAAGGATCAGCCCTTAAAGTAGCACTTACATACAGAAAACTTTACAACTGTCGGTTTGGTGAAATGTACAAAAGGAGTCTGATTTATCAAAGTTTTAACTCCAAAAAAACAGATGATATTTTCATTTTTAACCAGTTTTTCAGTGAGGTTTAGTTACTTTAATACTAAATAAGATCCAAAATCCCCTCTGTATATTTTAGTCATTGCCATTTTTACACATAACATGATTGTTTTTTCTTCATTCTGTCTCTCATAGTTATGGAAGCCTGTTTCCACCATGGAAAAAATAAATAAATAAAATCCCCACAGGCAGTCGAAATTTTGAGTTTTAAACTCATAATTAGGAGATTATAATAATAATGAGTTTTAATCTCCCAATTATGAGTTTAAAACTTATAATTAAAACTTGTAATCTCCTAATTACGAGTTTTAAACACACAATTAGGAGTTTTAAAGTCTAGTAAGTTTAATTAGAGTTTAAACAGGTCCCACTCGTGTTCAGAATGACTCACAGAGGTCGTGCTGAGCTTAAAGCCAGTGCGCACATTGCGAGTGTACAGAGCAGAAGAGACAAGCGGAGGACTGTTGTGTTTATCACCTATATAGATGAATAAATTAAGCTCCAGTAAATTTTCTGGCGTCTTGAACAAGTCAGTGGGCTGTGAGCGCTGTTCTGACCACTGTTTCGTATCGTGAGCGCTGTTCTGACCACTCATGAGCTCTGGTCTGGGTCTGTGAGCGCTTCTGTCCCGTGGTCTGAGCAGAGTACTAGTTTGGTCACAACCCCTGCTGGTTTATTGAGGAAATTATTAAAATACCAAATTAACTTAACTTATCAAAATTGATAAGGTCCACATTTTGTGAATGTTACATTCCCACTTTTATCAATTATAATTTCTCAGAAGAACTATTTGGAGATAAAATGTGATCATGACTAATAATAAACAAATGAGCATTAATTATTTATTATTAATCTCTTTTTGAGGATCAATTATATGTTTGTTCATTGCTGTTGCAACTCATCATTGATGAGCTCTCGTAAAACAAATGTACAGATCAATAGTTTGATACACATGATTTGAAAAAGACAAATTATGCTCAGACATCAAGTCCACACAGATATTAAACACATCTTCGTCACAGGGAAAATGTTTGATGCTGCACTCCTCAAGGCAGAGTGAGATCATGTCCATGGTTATGGGATGTAAATAATTTTGTCCACCATATAGTTGTGGAACAGCATACAATATAGAAGGCCTTCCATACGGAGATCTTGCATTGTTTACTGCACGAATGCGATGGTTGTTCCAAGTCAAAATGACCTCATTAAGTTCTTATTAAAATACAAATATGAAAATAATCATTGCATGTTCAGTACATTGGTCATGAGCCTAAGTCAGTGGGCTCCAACCTTTTTGCAATTCATTTAATTCATTAATTTCATTCAATTTAAAATCAGGTCTACATCAGCACTAAACTAGACCAGTTTTGAAATATTTCTGTCAGAAGGTATAAAAAGTTAAAAGAGCCTACCTGTATTGTTTTCATGAAACAGAACTGGATCAAGGATTTATCCAGAAAGTTGTCCAAAAAATGTCCATCTTTAACTTTTTCAAACAGTTCCATCCAGTACTGAACGCATTCACTTCGCAGGGTGAGCCACCGTCGTTCAATTCGCTGCATTATGTCCATTTCCTGTTCCCAAATCAAGCCTCACTCTTGCAGGACAGCCAGTGATTACAGCATCCATAAAATACCCAGCAATAACTTTTGGATCATTGTTTGTTTTATAGGCTTCAAGCCAAATGATCTTCCTGGAGAAACCATCTATATACCCGCTGATCGCTATTCCAAATGGTTTTGAGTGTGTCATAGTCATCTATATGCTAGACAAAATGTGAGCTCCAACTGGGGTATATTCGTCTTCATAGTCTGTTTCTTGACTGCAGATCAACACCTTCACTGTTCAATAAACACAGTAAAATATGGACAGCTTCTCTGTCTGTCACAATATTGTTTACCCAGCTCTTTTGGTGCATCCATCGATAACCATGGTACTGACCAGATGTCTCCAGTCGCTGATCAATAAAAGCTGCCACTTCAGCCACATTTGTTTTATTTTTCTGCACCATAGAAATGCATTCAAGGATGTGTTTGTTCACTATTATTCCATGTGAATGTTCAAGTAAACGCAGTATTTCGTTAGTTGTAAAGTCGACTCTAAAGTACTTCTCTGTCAACTCGGAAGCCATTTTGTAAATACTTAGAATGGGCTTCCTGTTTATATACCCAGAAACTCGTAATTACATGTTTTAATCTCTTAATTATGAGATTTAAAGTCCTAATTATGAGTTTAAAACTTGTAATTAGGAGTTTTAAACTCGTAATTAGGAGTTTTAAAACTCCTATTATGAATTTAAAACTCATAATTAGGAGATTAAAACTCCTAATTACAAGTTTAAAACTCATAATTAGGAGTTATAATCTCGTAATTAGGAGTTTAAAACTCAAAATTTCAACTTCCTGTGGGGCTTTTTTTTTTCTTTTTTTTTTCCATGGCGGCTTACATACATAGTTGAAATGAACCTATGATGAAAATTACAGGCCTCTCTCATCTTTTTAAGTGGAAGAACTTGCACAATTGGTGGCTAAATAAATACTTTTTTGCCCCACTGTACATGCAGAACCCAGGTGTAACAGCATGTAAAGTGTCCAATTCTCTGCTGGTGATTGCATTTGTGGACAGGATAAATATCAGATATGTCAAACATTAACTGGATTAATAGAAAATCTCCATTTTGTTGGTAAAAAAAATCTTCCATAGATTTCTGACTTTCTGCCTTTAGCAAGGTTCGAAAACTGGAGACATGTTTGTGTCCATGTTCATAACAGGCAGAGGTTTACTGCTGTCACTAGGAACACACACACACTCGCACACATGCAACACACACACACATGCAAAACACATACACATGCAAAACACACACACATACATGCAACACACACTCACACACACACATATACAAACACACACACACACACCCACACACACACACTCATATACAAACACACGAGTCCACAGTGCACACTCAGGACAACAGGCCACACTGTGGTAGAACACGCGGGGGTTTAAACATAGGTCCACAGTCTGACCCAGCTCACAGGAGTCGACTCTTGACTCCGCTGTTTTTGGAGGCGCTGCTAGATCCAATATCAAGAAGTTGTGGGGTTTTGCGGTTAGTGAGCTCCTCCTGTGATTGGTCCACTCCTGAGTCAGTTTTCTGAGGGGGAGGGGGCGAGAGCCCTCGGGTCCAAGAAACCTGACACTTTGTCAAAGTCGTGTCCGCGCTAGACGTGGACTGGTCCTCGGGGCTTGGAGAGGGATGTCCGAACGCTGAAGTGCATAAACAAATATGGAATAGAAACTTTTTTTAGTCCTGTGGAGTAAAAACTGTTGCATGCTTTGTCCTGGGAGCGGCGGTGGAGCTGGTTCTTCTCACACGTTTCATTGGGTCTGTTCTTTATGGGCTCCGGGATGAGAGCAGACTTTTTTGCCGCTTGTCGCTGCATCAGAGGCAGCTTTCGTGCGAGCGGGAACAGCGCCGCCCCGCTGTGAGTCTGGATCCCATTTGGAGGGGGCTCTCTGGAGGATTGACGTGGACTAAGCCAGGTCCGCGGGCTCCAAGTGAGACAGCTGGAACGTTGTCCGCAGAGTTGAGTGTTGGTTGTTTCGGGCTGGCTCCGGAGCGCACACACCGAGGGCAGCATGTCCGCGGAGCCGTACGTGTGCGCGTTCTTCAGGCTGGTGCTGCCCCTCACTCTCACCGCAGGTAAGATGGACTTCAGATAGGAGCCCAAACAAGGCATGATCTGATGTAAAACGAGTCATTTTTTTGAAAGTCAACACATCTGGAGCGCACACTGACTCCTGACCCCCTGGCACGCACGCAGGCGCGCACACATACGGGCTCCTAATGCTCTAATGACATTTAACCTGAGTCTGGACCAGTCTGACGCCATGACAGACCAGGGCATGAGTAACCCAGAATCCCACAACTCCCGGGGCCAGAAGAGGTCTGAAAGGGTTGGTTTGCTCCCCAGGTGTGAGCAGCAGACATGGGACAGGAGTGTGTGTTCATAAGTTAGTCAGCATGTGTGTACAAACAAGTGTACAGGCAGTTTGACGTTTCTTAGGTTTATAGACCACTGCAATATAAAAACGTACGATAAGCTTAATATTACAGTTCTTTGTAGGATAAAGACTATTTTAAAAGTACTGTGGTCAGACTCAGACAGTTATGCCATTTTACAACCTCCATGGTTTTGTGGAACTCAGGGCGCGTACTTCACTCCACAGCAAACAAATATAACTTCACTTCCAATCACCGTCTTATCCAAAATATGATGTGTGCCCTGTTAGTGTGCAGATTAATGACATCATATTCATTGATTAACAAACTATAATCAAAATTACATTCACTATAACAACCAGCAACCAACACCATCACCTGTGACGATGACCCACAGGTGTGGAGGCCAGACATGGGCAAACTAGGGCCCGGGGGCCACACGCAGCCTTTTGGGCTTATTAATCTGACCCGTGAAACGTGATCAAATTATATTAAAATAGGTAAGGGTAAACCATGTTCAATTTAGGCAAGACAAGTGTATTTGTAAAGTGCAATTTGTACACAAGGTAATTCAAAGTGCTTTACGGAATAAAAAAGATGTTAAGATCATAATACAACAAAGATTTTGAACAAGTTGTTGATCTCTGTTGACCAAATCTCTAATGTAATATATACATATATATATATATATATATATATATATATATATATATATATATATATATATATATATATATATATATATATATATATATATATATATATATATATATATATATATATATATATATATATATATATATATATCTTGGCCCGGCCCCAGTGTCAAATTTTAGAGACCATTGTGGCCCATGTGTCAAAAAAGTTTGCCCACCCCTGGTTCAGAATCATGAGTTATAACAGGTTGATGGTGTCTTAGTCCAGTGTTTCCCAAGCTGGGGCACTGTGACCCCTGGGGGTACAAGAGCACTTCAGATTTAAAGAAAGGTGGCATTCCATGATATTTGAATGTTAAAAGTTCTTTGCATTTGTTCTTTCTGTTTATTTGACCTCCTTAAGAATATTTCTGTGTGGTTTTCATTGTGTCTGTTCCAGCCTCCAGTGTAAGGTTTAGCGCCTTCTCTCTGGTTTACATCCTGCTGCTGCTTCTGCTGCCACTACTACCCCAGCCAACTGCCCCCAACACAGGTAATACCCTAGCCAACTGCTCCTGACACAGGTAATGCCCCAGCCAACTGCCCCCAACACAGGTAATACCCCAGCCAACTGCCCCCGACACAGGTAATACCCCAGCCAACTGCCCCCGACACAGGTAATACCCCAGCCAACTGCCCCCGACACAGGTAATGCAATGTATAATGTAGCGATATATCATGCTTGAATGTGTTACCGTGACAAGCCTGGTTAGAGTTAGCGTACAGCTGTCTCCTCTGTGAGTCTGCTCAGTGAATATTATTATTATTGTTCAGACAGATGAGTGAGAGCGTGACACATGTGTGCGTTCCTCTGGGCTGAGTTCACACCTAATTTACCTGTGACATCACCCCCACACTCACACAGGCTCAGTGTAGCTCCAGGGCAAAAGCTGTTGAGATTTGACCGTGTCTCAAAGTTTTGCAGTAGTATCAATACCAGGGCTGCGTCCGAATGTCCACCCTAGCCCATAACCCCCCACACACTACACAGTCCCACAGTCTTAACAGACTCTATATTGCACACACTCACAGAGCGATTTGGACACGCAGCTCACTTCATTTGAGTAATGTGACTCTGGTGTCTGGGTGACAAAAAGTCTAAAGACTAAACTCTGCTAAAACTTGATTTGTGTCATAAATACTGATCAGATTGGAGTGGCACAGATGTATTTATGGACTAATAACAACCATAAGTTTTTGTCAAGCTGGATCTCATGTAAACAGACTGGATTATACATTATTTTAATCTCAAATGTTGAAATGATTGCTCTGTTAACAGCTCAAGCTAAGGTAAGTGCTAATGCTGGCAATTTTATACAGCAACGGTTTATGTAAGGGTGTTTTATTCATAATCAGGATCAACAGTGCCATAAACCAGCCTAAGACACTAACCAATAATAAACCAAATAATTTGGAAGTGCCTATGACAGGCTGGATTTTACAAAAACACAGTTCAGATCAGTGGATTTAAGATTTTACAAAACATGTATAATTCTTTTCCTGAGTTTTTCCAAGATTTTTTTTTTGTTTTCAAGTTTTACGTCCTGGTTAGAAATCATGACATCATGCTAGGGAATTCTGTAACTGTTACCTAGCAACCATGTGTTACACTGGGCCAAAATTCCTTTTGTGTTCACAGAAAAGATTATTTGACAAATAATTTGAAAATACCTTTATTTTGTTGAAATAATGTTCAAAGTACCTGAAAAAAAAAGCTTTCTAGTGTGCAAACAGTGCTAAATGTTTGGACAGAGTTCTCCCCGGTGTGATTAAAATCAAGTTTGAAATGGTAATATTGTGACAATATTCCATCTGTCTCTTTGCATTCATGAGATTTCACAATGTCGGATTTTGCAGAGGCGTCCAACTTGAGGCGTTTGAGGCTATTTTGAGTAGCAGAGGTTTTCTTACATCCAAACTGTCTGAAAAGAAAAGTTAATGTGACATAAACACACACATAAAACAGCAGTTAAAGCTCCCATATTATGTGAAATTTATGCTTTAAACCATGTTATAATGTTCTTATCTCATCAAAACATACCTGGAGTTGTGTTTTGTTTCATTCGAATAGCCCTGCATTATTAGGTTGCCTATATCTCTAGAGCTCAAAATTCCACCTTGTGATAACAGCTCCTTTTACCTTTCCTCAGATAGAAACTGGCAATTCCAGGAATTAAATTATCCAATATTCTAGTGAAGGTGTGTGGAGTTTAAAAACACAGTGGAGCACTTCCTGTAATACCACATGACATCACAAGGTGGAACAGAGTGTTCCAGAGAGCAGCTTTAAAGCAGACATATTTCCATGTATTTAGTATTTTCAACTAAAACATACATAGATCATAATGTCAACACTTGGCCTCCAAAATGCAGAACTGAAAAGCCCACCTCTTCAGAGGGAAATTCATCATAGCAAAGAGCAGATTTTGACAAAAAATTAGTCATTATTATTTTTTTTTTTTACCTCATGTTGATAAATCACAAATGTTTTCTTCTATTTTATTTTGTCTCATTCCAAAAATAAAATACAGTGGTCCCTCATTTATCTCAGGGGTTACGTTCTAAAAATAACCCGCAATAGGTGAAATCCGTGAAGTAGTCAGCTTTATTTTTTTTTACAATTATTCTATATGTTTTGCAGCTGTAAAACCCCTCACCACACACTTTATACACTTTTCTCACACAGGCATTAACATTTTCTCACATTTCTCTCTTGTTTAATTCATTAATAGTGACTCTCGTGTATTTCACAGTTCCTCTGACCGCGCCTCTTTGTCCTGATCGAGCTCCATGAATTGCACAACCCTACTTTTACATTTAGATTCACTGTTTTGGTCTTCGACAAATCCAGGATGATCTCTCTATATTTTGTTTACAGATTGACATCAGTCTGGTCCCACATGCTCTGTTGAATTCAAGCCCAGTCAAATGTGATCGTCCAATCAGATCTGTTTTCAAGGTCGTTCAGTGACACATGTGAAATGAAGAAGCTCATTGGTCACCTATGATTTACAAATAAAATCACATTTCTCTCACCTCAGATTAACAGAGTTTAGTGCTTCGCTCATTGATTCTGCAGAAATCTGCCATGTTTTTTGACACATGTTTGGCTAATCCACCTGTCAATCAGGCCCATTTGATAACAGGAAGATTCACCGGTGACCAGATTCACATCTTTGTAAAGTTTTGAAGAAGTGTGTTATTCTGGATCACAGGCAACTGTTCTGGAGGATACAGTGCCTAGGAAAAGTATTCAGACCCCATTGCCATTCAAGAACAGTCATGGAGTTGTCTCCTTTGTTATTTTAGCTGTGCTTAGGGTCATTGTCTTGTTGGAAGGTGAACCTTCAGCCCAGTCTGAGTTCCTGAGCACTCTGGAGAAGGTTTTCCAGGATATCCCTGTACTTGGCTGCATTCATCTTTCCTTTGATTGCAACCAGTCGTTCTGTGGCCTTCCTAATCAAGTCCAGTCAGTTTAATCAAACACAGCTGGACTCCAATGAAGGTGTAGAACCATCTCAAGGATGATCAGAAGAAATGAACAGCACCTGAGTTACATATATGAGGGTCACAGCAAAGGGTTTGAATACTTATACTTACTCTCCGTCAATATGTGGTGCTGTGTGTGCATTAATGAGGGAAAAAAAATGAAGTGGTTCACAGCCTACAATAATTTGACATTGATATTTAATTATAGGACAATTAAGGGATTTAAGAGAGCTATTTCGTGGAATACACAAATCCCAAAACATGATTCACCCACATAAAGGAAATTGAACCCACAACCTTCTCACTGGAAGGCATGAAACCCCCCCACGCATATCTATCAAGTCAGTTCAGGTTATTCTGAAGTGGTGTAAATTCAGAGGATTAAAAGTGTGTCCTGAAGAGGCAGGGAGCATGCCCAGACAGGAGAGCCCCTGCCCTCCTCACTCCCCTAACCTTCTCTGCTTCTGCTCCTCTTCCTCCTCTTCTCCTCTGCTTGTTTTCCTCCTTTTTCTCCTTTCCTCCTCTTTCTCCTGCTCCAGGTCTTTAGTGTGCTCCTTTAAACCTGTGTTGTCTGATGTTTGTGTGCAAGGACCCAGCATGCTGTGTCACTGCTGTGCCCCTCTATTCCTCTGCTTCTCTCCTCTTTTCCTCCCCTGCTTCTCTTCCATCTCTTCTCCTCTTGTCTTCCTCTTCTACACCTCTCTTCCTCTCCTGGGTCAGTGTGAACCTAACAGTCCCACTCTGGACCACAGTAAACAGCCAGGAGGTCTCAGGCAGGGGCATCTCCACTGTGGGGCTCTAGAGCGGGTTGAATGGGGCCGACATCGGGCCGACATCGGGCCGACGTCGGGCCGACCTCTGGGCCGACCTCTGGGCCGACCTCTGGGCTGACCTCAGGGTCGACCTCGGGGCCGGCCTCGGGCCAAACTCAGGTCCGCAGTGATAGTAAAATTGTTTGGAATTGGGCAAAAAAGGCTCAGGTCACATATATTCTATGAATAGATGCTGCTGATAAGGCAATTTGGATCAATGTAATATCAGTCTCCAGAAGGAGACTAGTCTCCTACTGCCTCTGTCTGCACAGGTGGCCCTGGGTCTGTCTGTGTGTCATTCCTAAAGCTTTTTCTCCTCCACCACCACGCCTCCTCTGCACACAGTCCTCAGAAAAGACCAGTGTATAGGGGAAGTGAGTGTGTGCATACGTATTCACGGGGCTCTGTTCGCTTGAAGAGTTATCATAGTTATTGTCATAGAAATAAGTAATATGATTCCCTCTCGTGGTGTTTGGGGTGAATGATATGTGGTGTGTGTGAACAAGGCCGACCCAAAAGTAAAGTCAACAGAACTAAATCTAGTGCATACTTGGATCAGTCCACAGACCCACTAACGTGTGATAACAAACTTTATGTGGTCCTTTAAACCTATGCTGCCTGGTGTTTGTGTGCAGGGACCCCAGCCCGCTGTGTCACTGCTGTGTGTGTGTCCAGCCTCCTCTTCCTCCTGCTCCAGGCCTTCTTCCAGGTGACCACCATCACCCTGCAGCCAGACAACAACTGTACGTATCCCATGTGTTTACCTGTTGGAGCTGTGTTTACTTGTAGGAGGTGGCTTTCAAAATGCACACACACAGACACTTCCAAATTAACTTTTGGAAGAACTTGCTCAAAGTCAGTGACAATTCTGTGGTACTAAACACCTAAACTCGCCCACAACCACATTTCAAATAGAACTGTTAAACTGGGCAGTGCCCGGAGGGCTAAAGGGGAGAGTGAGGGGGGTGAGGGGCAGGGTCTTGGGGTATAAGGAACAGTCTATTGGTCTAACAAGTATCGCAAAAGACAAAGTTTAAATATGTCAACTGGACAAATTATTGTAGGAGTGAAGACATTTCGATGCTCATCCAGGCTACGTCTTCACTTCTGATCATATTGCTGGTGTACACTGCCTTAAATCTATCTGAAGGGAGGAGCTAACTACACTGAAACTGTAAACAGCTATTGTCTCCAGTTTTAACCTTTAATGGCCCTCCTATTGTTCTCTTTCGTTTCTTTTTTTGCTTTGGGGCAGAGGATGGAATGATAGATCTGTCAGAGTTCAGACCGTCATTCCTGTTCAAGGAAGGATTGTCTTTCCTAACAAAAATTGCTTCTTTAGCTCTCCTCTCAAAGTATTTCTTTTCTCTGGATCAGATCTGAACTTCACTATCTTCAAAGGAGTGGTTAATGTCTTTGAGATGGCGATGCATAGCAGACTGGGGTCCAGAGGAGCTCTCTCGACAATGTTGGTACATTCTCTTATGGAGCAGCTGTTTAGTTTCTCCAGTGTAATGCTCACTTCACTCTTCACTACACTGAATGGAGTAGACTACATTACTTTGTTTATGGTTCAGAGTTTTGTATTTGGGTAGGACAAAGGACAAGAACACGAGAGAGCTCCTCTGGACCTCAGTCTGCTGTACATCTCCATCTCAAAGACACTAACCACTCCTTTGAAGATATTAAGGTCCAGATCTTAGCCAGAGAAAAGAAATGGTTTGAGAGGGGAGATACCCTGTTTGAAAGCTGACATGCTAACGTATGAGTAAGCTAACATGCTAACGTGCTGTGTTCAGGTACCTCATGGCAAAAGGCACTCTCTCAGCTCGGGCTCATTGGGTAAGACAACATTGCCAGTACTCATGACTGATTGACAGTAAAGTAATTTTTTTGGCAATCAATTATTTATTTTTGGTTTCCAGACTCGCAGGCAGTGATGCGGGCTCAGTTGTACGACACATAGCTCCGGACCTGGCTGTGCTTTTGGTGGGTTTAATCACCTGGAGACTCAGCTCTCGTCTTGGACCTCCTCCTCAGGTACAAACTGTAGTTCATCTGACCCTCTCTTCTGCTCCATCTGACCTTCTCCTCAGCATCTTCTCCTCCATCTGACCCTCTCCTCTGCTCCTCTGACCCTCTCCTCTTCATTCTCTGCTCCATCTAACCCTCTCCTCTGCCCCATCTGACCCTCTCCTTTGCATCATCTGCTCCTCTGACCCTCTCTTCTACTCTTCTGACCCTCCCCTCTGCATATGCGCTTTGGGTGGTCCGGTCTCCAGGCTCCGGTCTATGGCTCTGCAGCAGGATGTCTGAATACAGTCCAGTCTTAACCTTGTTAGTAGAGACTCAATAATAATAATAATAACCTGAGGAGCCATTTTGAAACCAACCTATCTGTTTTGATTTGCCGTGCTCCTCCGCCTCTGCTCGTGTGTGCCTCTTGTGCAGATCAATAATGGGTCTGAGGACAACACTGTAGTTCTCCAAAGACCAGGAGGCAGTGGACACTAGTTTAATGTTTAAAGGAGACAGTGGACACTAGAGTAAAGACCAGGAGACAGTGGACACTAGTGTAAAGACCAGGAGACAGCGGACACTAGTGTAAAGACCAGGAGATAGTGGAAACTAATGTAAAGACCAGGAGACAGTGGACACTAGAGTAAAGACCAGGAGACAGTGGACACTAGTGTAAAGACCAGGAGACAGTGGACACTAGAGTAAAGACCAGGAGACAGTAGACACTAGTGTAAAGACCAGGAGACAGTGGACACTAGAGTAAATACCAGGAGACAGTAGACACTAGAGTAAAGACCAGGAGACAGTGGACACTAGTGTAAAGACCAGGAGATAGTGGACAGTAGAGTAAAAACCAGGAGACAGTGGACACTAGAGTAAAGACCAGGAGACAGTGGACACTAGAGTAAAGACCAGGAAACAGTGGACACTAGTGTAAAGACCAGGAGACAGTGGACACTAGTGTACAGGATGCATTATTCATTTAATGATCACCAGTTCACATATAGCTGATAGTGCAGATAAAGGGACTGTATGTAACATTTTGAGTTTGGATGTGATGGCCAAGTTTGTTTGGTGCTTTGTCTCTCAAGATGATTATTCAATCAGAAAGCAGAATGAACTTCACATTTGGATAGCCAATTATCAACCAGTGTTAGTGCAGCCTCTGCAGCTTAGTCAGTGAATTCAGGAGGTTTTGAGCTTTAACTTGTCTGTCCTAATCTTGCACAGCAAGATGGATTCTCGCAATATTTGTGAGTTTACAAACTCATGAGAATCCATCTTTACATTCTCTTTGAATTTTGAAAGATAGGATTTTTCAACGTTACAAGGCATTCAAATGTAAAGTTGAAAAAAAAAGGGAAATTTGGGGATTTTTGTAGGGGAAATTACAATTTTGACAATTTACAATTTTGACCCAGATAATCTTGATATACAGAGTCATGTAAACAGGCCACACCTGTGCAGGTTTTGACATGAAAAGTGCAAACAAATGTGGTGAAGACAAAAATAAAAGAGTCATTTTAAAATTCTTTGTACTTTTTCTTCCAAATGCAACATTTACTCTAAAAATCCTCTAGTTACACATGTAATAATCAGATTAAATTATTGGGTTATCTGATTATTCTAGTGACGCCATGTAGGATTGTACATATAGTTCTTCTCTCAAATGGAAAACACTCTGTTCCACCTTGTGATGTTATGAAGTGGTAATACAGGAAGTGCTTCACTGTGTTTTTATTTATTTATTTATTTGAAGGACAATGTGCAGATACATTAAAAAGATGGCTGCACCAGATTTAGCAAAATGCTAATTTCCATCCATTTAAACTCCACACATCTTCACTAGAATCATTTGGATGACTTCAGCCCTGGAATTGCCAATCTCTACTAAGGTAAAAGTAGCTGTTAACTTGAAAACTACCACTTCATGACATCACAAGGTGTAACAGTGCATTTTGAGCTTTGGAGATATAGACAGACTAATAATAAAGTGTTACTCAAACATGTGTGAATGAAACAAAACACAACTCCAGGTCGGTTTTTGATGAGAATACAGCATTATTAAATAGATCAGTAGATAGTGTGATGTATGCCCTTTAAATGCCACAGAGAAGTATATTGTGAATTATATGGAACTAATATTTGTGACAACAATATTTTCTTACCATGCATGTAAATTACCCCAGTGCTTCTCACACCTTTGAGGTTGCAGAACTCTGCAGGGTTTGTGTGTTAAACTTTAGAACAGAGATCATAAAATAGCCTAATATGCCCCTTAATCGTTGTGTGTGTGTCAGGAGCAGGAGGCAGGCTGCACGCTGGAGGCCATGGACATGAGCAGAGGAGACATAGAACACAACCCAAACCGTTTGTGGGCCGAGCTGGAGAACGTTCTAAGGCAAGTGAAAGGTGTCGTGGGAAGCATGACGTCTACCGGAGGACAGGTGCTGCTCACCGCCCTGCTGGGACTGACAGGTGAATATGCATCACTCTCTACTATTCCCTTATCCCTGCCTGAACATTCATACCTGTGAACAGGGCTTCACATTTAGCATTTTTAAGTACTTAAGTGGATGACATTTTTTACTTGCCTGACACCCACATCTCCTTGTCCGATAAAACAAAATAGTGTTTCACTTAAATTAAGGTTGTGGTCATCTTGACCCACAGTGTAAAGCAGCGATCGAAGCAGAGGGTGGCTATTTAGAAGAATCTGAAACATATAAAACGAGTATAAAAAGTTTCGAGTCATTTCACACGACATGAAAGGACACCAGTAGCTTTACATAAACATCACTGGCAGCGCAGTAAGATCCACTGGCCCACAGTTTGCAGTGCAATTCCAGCTCCCACAGATGAATAGTCATTGTGTCCTTGGGCAAGGCACTTAACCCGCCTCACCCCCAGTGTCTGTGTACACTGGTGTATGAATGTGTGCGTGAATGGGTGAGTGGTTGAGTGCCTTGAAGGTGGAAAAGTGCTGCTTAGCCTAAAAATGGGACCACTTACATTCCATATGTGTCATTCATACACATATGGAATCTATAGTGTAAATAATCATGCAAATAAAGAAGAAACATAAATGAAAATGTGTGTCTTTTATCCACTGTATGAATGTTGTAGTGCCACAACACTTAGAACAATACCTTCATAGGCCTTGCTTTTAGGATATAGGGCCCATATCTCCAAACATACACCAACAACACTTTGAGTCAGATACAACATGTTGTAAGAGACTCCTCTGTCCTCACCTGGGACCACTGTTGGACAAGGTACTTTGAAAGGACCTTGGTCTATTTCAATGCTAAAAACTTAACATTATGCAATGCAGTATTGTCCCAAATATGTAATTGAGTACTTCTGATTTACTTTCCATCTATTAAAGGAAATGTAGGCTTAATATGAGCTTTGAAATAGGTTACTATATTGAGTTTAACCTCCTAAGTCCCCCCCTTCCCTGGACCCTCACCCACAGTTTGAGAAACTTGCACATAACATAATTTCAGCCTCAGTGCTAAACTATACTCTGAGCTGCTGCAACCAGGGCCGGCCCGGCCTATACACAGATTCAGCAGCTGCTTATGGCCCGAGGCCACCGGAGCCCAACAGCACATACATTTATAATGAAAATAATGATTGGAAAGTTGTTGTTTTTTTAACTAAATGACACTCGGGTGTTTATGCTATTCTAAATATCCCTCTAAAATTATTAGATGTGTTTTATTTCCAGTAGCTAAATATGTGTTACCTACCGGGCATTGGTGTGGACAGCTGCGTGTTTACACTGAGGCAGCAGAGGTACATTTTCACAAACTAAAAACTTAGTGAAGTTAAGTTTATCTAAAGTACAGGAAAATGCAGGAAGAGTGTAGAGAGATTGATTTGGGAAAGAGGGACTTTTCAAAGAGGATTCAAAATATGTCCCCACTTTACCCCACTGGACATGCAGCATAAAACAGTGACGCCGGAGCTGTATAATTCTGCACATGTGACACACATCAGAGCGGCACAAGGATAGCGGTGAGTCCATTTATTCCTTTAGACTTTTGACTTTAGTTTTTTGTCCCCGCGGGGATTCCTTTCCACATACACAGAGCATGTTTGACATATACGCAGAAAAAACATCACAGTCACATAAACACATTACAAAACAGACATTAGGCCTCAGCGGGGCCTGTTGTTTGAGAAGGCAATGGCTGCTGGGATCAGGCTTATACCAAACCGTGACCTCCTGCACCTGATCGCCCTATACCTCCGTCCTGAAGGCAGAGGGATTAGATGGTCCTGGAGGGGGTGAGTGGAGTCCTGTATTATGGTGAGTGCGAAGCGTCCAATAGCCCGATTGCTACACTGGTTGTTTTTGGGTGGGGCTCATCCTTCGGTCTCTAAATCATCAGATGATGTGAGTGTAGTTAAAGCAGGTCACTGCTCCTGTGTCAGATTAACAATGTTGTTTATGGCAGAAACCTCTGTTACATCTGCTGGACGAAAGAGCGACCTGTGAACGACTCCTGAATGTGATGTGAATCCTCATTAATAAGGACACACCGATACCACTGCAAACATGAGTACTTCATTTTGAGTACTTGTTCATTATTCTTTACAGATGTTCGATTATAGTGGGAAATCATTTCATAGGATTTTTATAGCATAACCTACTTTTTCATTTTAGAATACTTATTTGAGTGGCTGTTTTAAAATTCTACTGAAATCACTGTAGTTAGATATAAATACATTATAATTTATTTAGATAAGCACCTGGCTTTAATATTTACACTTGGTCTTTGCAGCTGATAAAAGCTTAAAAGCTCTGGACCCCCTCTATTCAGTCACATGTCAATTACGATAAGTTCAAATGTACAATGCAAATAATTGCCAGTGTTACTTAGCAATGTTAGCATGCTACTACCTAAACACAACACTGAGCTATCCTTTGTGAACTAAAAAAGTACAGAAAGTACAAATAAGAGGCAGCATAATTATAGTGTTATCGGCTCTTGGTATCGGCAGCCCACTGACAAGTACGAGTACTGGCACCTAGTATCGAACCGATACCCCATACTAATGTTGGTGCATCCCTACTTATTAATATGTGCATTTACATGAAATCTCCCCTAATTTCGGATGCAAATGTATGTCTCGAAACTCAACACTGTATCCAAAACCTGACAATGAACATCAAAATAATGTGATCCTAAGATCCTCTTTTTGCGGTCTGTTCTTTGAAGTTACCAGATTTTTTTGCATTATTTAATGTTCAGTCCTTCCAGATTATCTGACGTTTATAAATCTAATGTTATGTCCAGACTTAGATCCTCTAACTTGGATCACTAGTTTGTACTTCTTGAGTATTATGATATGAAGTAAGTGAACACTTTTGAATTAATAAATGTAAGTCCACTTTAGTCAACTGGAGCATTTAAATGCACCAGAATCTGTTATACTTGTGGCTATTGCTGTTGTGAGCTTCTAGGATTTTCACTGTTTTTATCGGATGAGATTATGTCTTAATTTTGTCAAATATGAATATGTGGCACTGAAGTGGCTCAACTGCAAAATCGGCTTAGGGCCATCTAAAGGCTAGGGCTGCTAGGCCCTGGCTGCAATTTGTCATCTACTGGTGGCAGAGGGAATTACTAAAGTGAAAACAGTTAATATACATAATGAAGAACATGTCTGCACACGTGAACATAAGCATGTAGCAATAATATACACTATTTAAGCACACCCTCAAAAATTTGATGTTTCATCTCAAGAAGTTTATCCTTTTGGAAAGTTAAATGTTAAATTTGACAACAGACATACTTATAATGACTCTGGTGATGATTTGTGGACTTAAAAACTGCAGGGTTTCTGTCTGTGATGTCACAATCGCAGGGAATTTCAAAGGAGTGTTTGGGGAGGCTCAGTGGTAAAGGACTTTTTACAGAGGGTTACTGAAACCATGTGAATGAAATGAAATCTAACTCCAGGCATGTTTTTAAACAGGGAACAAACAAATGGCTCACAAAAGTCAACTTTTCGTAATATGTGTTCTTTAAACCATAAACTGCAGTTTCATTCTTGGACAATAAAGCACTGGTAAGGCTAAAGGGGTCACTAGACAGAAAACATTGTACAATAGAAAATTTGTAAAATAATTACAAAAAGAAAACTATGTGACCTGTTTGTCTCCATGGAGATGTTGTTTCTTTGTCTGAAATGTTCCACTGTGTTCTTCTGTAGGTATCGTGTTCCCGTCGCTGTCCTCCATGCCCTACCTGCTCTGCTTCCAGGTGTTGTGCTCCTGGTGGGCGTGGTCCGGCCAGGTTTCCTCGGTCATGATTGGCTACGTGTCTGTCGTGTCCTTGCTGTATTCTGCGTGTCACTTCCTGTTGTTCTACTGCTGCCAGCTGCCCACCCTGCAGGACACTGTGGTCAACTCCAGCACGGCCAGGTACCACCCTCGCTCACGACATGTGCATGCACAGAGAGGGACACACAATACTGCATACCTCAAATTATACTTCTGGATTTATTCTATTTGGAGTAGCACATGCACTCCAACAATACTAGAGGAGGCATTCAACTGCACTGTGCAAGAAACAGGCAACAAACAGGGGCCATGTTAAAAGACAAGTCCACTGTGTCCTGACTGCTATTTTCAGTGTAACACTACTAAAGGTGACTAAGAGAAAACCAAACCCTTGATGTGATGTTTTATGTCAAGAGCGGGATTTGAATCAAACACCTTTGGCTCAGAGGGCAGCCACTCTCCCAACTGAGCCACTGCAGCTACTCTGTATATTTGTAACGTGTTTTAAACTCCTAATTTCCCCATGCAAGAGGAGCAGACAACACAAAGATACTTTCAAATTATAACACTTTTATAAATGTACGGGGGATTAAATGTACATTCACATTTAATAGTGAACTAAGGCAAAGGCTGTACAGTGTTCCCTCGTTTATCTTGGGGGTTATGTTCCAAAAAATAATCCACAATAGGTGAAATCTGCAAAGTAGAAAGCTTTATTTTTTACAATTCTATATATTTTGCAGATGTAAAACCCCTCACCACACATTTTATACACTTTTCTCACACAGGCATTAACATTTTCTCACATTTCTCTCTTGTTTAAACTCTCAAAGTTCAAACCTTTGTAGATTTAAAAAAATAAGCACAGTATTACAAAATGAAACCAAATACTATACTGTACTGCAAATAAAAATGACAGATTTTAGAAATACTGTATCAAATTTAATTTTAATGATCAACCCACGAGGTTGGACATATAATGATTAATAGTGACTCGTGTGTATTTCACATTTCTTCTGACCGTGCCTCTTTGTCCTGGCGCTGCTCGGCTGTAATGTCTCGTAATGTTCTTTTTCCTGCGGTCACTGATCCTCAAAGCTAAAGCAGACTCCATCTGCACGATGGTCTTGTTGCAGTTACAACCCTTTTTGCATCTTATTGCTGCTGTTGTCCTTATGTTATTTTCCTCCTTCTTTATGTGATTAAGCAAAGATTCTTTCATTCCATAATGGCGCCCCCTACAGCCACGGAACATCTACCTTCCCTCATAATGTCCAGAAGTCCAACTTTTTCTGTGATGGTTAACATCTTCCTCTGCTTTTGGGAGCAGGTGCCTTTGTCGGTGCAGAACGTTTCATCGACATTGTGGGTTTTGTCGGGGAGAAAACTTGCAAACATACAGCACTTCAGAGTCACACTGCAATCCAACATGTATGTAAATTTGGCTGAACAAATTCTGTACTGTACAGGAAACATGGTACGTCCCTTAGCCAATCAGGACACAGAACACAATGCACGTTCATATACTGTAAAAAACATGCAAAATTGCACACAAAAAAATCCGCAAAACAGTGAGACCATGAAAGATGAACCACGATATAGCAAGGGACAACTGTATTTCATTTGCTTATTAAGAGTAAACTAATAAAAAAAATGGTGAGACTTTTGATAATAATAGAGCTGTTTTTAAAGTTGTACTCCTTTTTGGAACAGTGAAACCACAAATGATCCCTCTGTCCCGCTGTTGATTAGCTGTTTTTGTGTCTTGAATAAAGACACAACAACAGTATTCATCTCTGGGAGCTGGAATTGCACCGCCAACCTGTGGGTCAGTGAATCTGACCAGTGATGCTTATGTCACGAGCAGGATTCAGATCAGTGGACAAACAGTCCAAACCAACTGAGCTACTGTCGCCCTGTTGAACGTGTTGAATAGAGTTTGAGAGTGGCTTAAAGTGGACACATAACGTGCTGAAAATCTGTTTTCATCTACCGCCATCTCTGAACAAAGATCTGTACTTACTTCCATTTTTCCCTTTAAATTAGAACTTTGAGTCATACACAAATGGTCAAAAATGTTGCCTTGCTATTTAACAAAATAATAATAATAATCATCATGAAAACACTGTAAATTACTGTAACTTCTTCTGAATTGCCACGATGAAGAGGCAGGGCCAGCAGCAGAGTTCTGAGATTTTGAACTGGACGTCAATGGATCTTTTTCTCTTATTAGATTGTTTTAAATGAAAACTGAGGGTTTTAATGAAGTAGTTTACTAAACATAAACTTGTGATTTACAGTACATGTGTTGTACTTTATCACTAAATACCAGAAAACACATAAATAAAGTTTTCATTAAAGAGGGGGTATTATTCAAAATTGACTTTTTGGAGCTTTCTACCCTATAACATTGTTCCTTCATCAAAAACATGCCAGAAGCTTTTAGATGTCATCCATACATGTTTGAGTAATTCAGTGATCGCTCCTGGGCCATATTTTTGCACTTTTCAGAAGGTTGTAGTGTCCTTCCTCTTCCACAGTGTGTTCGGAGTGGTGCCATTGGTTAGGGTGGACTGCAGTGCCCCCTGGAGGCTGCAGCTGAGCCCGGAGCTGCGCTGGTTTCACCTGTGTTCTCCTCTGATGGTGCTGCTGCTCTTCCACTGTGTGTGTGCCCTACGCAGGAACAAGGTACAGCAGCCGCACTAGAGCCATGGGGGTTAGCTGTGAGAGACTGAGTGTTCTTCTCAATTACTCATCTCCGCTGCCCATCACTGCGCTCATGTTGATAAGAGTTATGAACAATGAGTATTTTAGTCAAACCAACTAACTATAGCTTTATTATGACCACACTTTTTAATTTTTTTTTTTGGAGCTGTAAAGTTATACATTACATTTTAAACAATTCATTTAGGCATTTGAATGTCATGGAGACGAACAGGTGGCCTACTCTCCGGCAGAAAATTTATAGAAAGGTCTAAATTCATGCAAGCTTTTCTCCTGGTCTTCAGATATGTATGTGTAAGTATGTACATGGGAATACTGTGTTTGTGTGCAGCTCCTGAATGCAGACTTAAGCCGCAGTGCAGAGGGGGAGGAGCCTGTGGAGGGGGAGGGACCTGTGGAGGGGGAGGAGCCTGTGGAGCCTCCAGACAACACTGTGTTTGAGCTGTCAGCTGAAGCCAAGAGGGCGCTGTGGAGCCAAGCGCACGTTCGGGTAATGCTTGTCCACTGCTACAGCTTCATGCAGTGGGACAAAAAGTATTTAGTCAGTTACCAACTGTGCAAGTTCTCCCACTTAAAAAGAGAGGTTTGTAATTTTCATCGTAGGTATACTACAGGTGTGAGAGACAAAATGGGGGGAAATAATCCAGAAAATCACATTGTTGGATTTTTAATGAATTATTTGGTTAATTCCTCGGTAAAATAAGTATTTGGTCACCTACAAACGAGCAAGATTTCTGGCCCTCACAGACCTGTAACTTCTTCTTTAAGAGGCTCTTCTGTCCTCCACTCATTACCTGTATTAATGGCACCTGTTTGAACTCATTGTCAGTATAAAAGACACCTGTCCACAACCTCAAACAGTCAGACTCCAAACTCCACTATGATCAAAGAGCAGTCAAAGGGCACCACAAACAAAACTGTAGACCTGCACCAGGCTGAGAAGACTGAATCTGCAGTAGTTAAGCAGCTTAAGGTGAAGAAATCAACTGTGGGAACAATTATTTGAAAATGGAAGACATACAAGACCACTGATAATCTCCCCCGATCTGGGGCTCCACGCAAAATCTCACACCGTGGGGTCAAAATGATCACAAGAACAGTGAGCAAAAATCCCAAAACCACACAGGGGGACCTAGTGAATGACCTGCAGAGAGCTGGGACCAAAGTAACAAAGGCTGCCATCAGTAACACACTACGCCGCCAGGGTCTCAAATCCTGCAGTGCCAGACGTGTCCCCCTGCTTAAGCCAGTACATGTCCAGGCCCGTCTGAAGTTTGCTAGAGAGCATTTGGATGATTGGGAGGATGTCATATGGTCAGATGAAACAAAATAGAACATTTTGGTAAAAACTCAACTTCTTGTGTTTGGAGGAGAAAGAATGCTGGGTTGCATCTAAAGAACACTATACCTACTGTGAAGCATGGGGGTGGAAACATCATGCTTTATGGCTGTTTTTCTGCAAAGGGACCAGGATGACTGATGCGTGTAAAGGAAAGAATGAATGGGGCCATGTATCGTGTATGTATCAAATGCGGCCATATATCGAGATTTTGAATGAAAACTCAGCAACATCAGCAAGGGCACTGAAGATGAAACGTGGCTGGGTCTTCCAGCATGACAATGATCCCAAACACACTGCCCGGGCAACAAAGGCGTGGCTTCGTAAGAAGCATTTCAAGGTCCTGGTGTGGCCGAGCCAGTCTCCAGATCTCAACTCCATAGAAAAACTTTGGAGGGAGTTGAAAGACCGTGTTGCCCAGCGACAGCCCCAAAACATCACTGCTCTAGAGGAGATCTGCAGGAGGAATGGACCAAACTACCAGCAACAGTGTGTGAAAATCTTGTGGAGTCTTAAAGAAAACATTTGACCTCTGTCATTGCCAACAAAAGGGGATAAAACAAAGTATTGAGATGAATTTTTGTTATTGACCAAATACTTATTTTCCACCATAACTTGCAAATAAATTCTTTAAAAATCAGACAATGTGATTTTCTGGATTTTTTTTCTCATTCTGTGTCTCATAATTGAAGTATACCTATGATGAAATTTATTGGCCTCTCATCTTTTTAGGTGGGAGAACTTGCACAACTGGTGGCTGAGTAAATACTTTTTTCCCCCACTGTAGCCTTATGCTCAAATACAGGGTTCTCAAACTGTGGTATGCTATCCTTGATCCTTCAGTTGCTACGTGGTTTCCTCTGAAGTTAAAATATTGGCTGAATTTTGAGTCAGTTTATTCCACATTTTTGTTTTAGTTGCGTTAGTTTTGTAGTCCTATTTTAGAAATGGTTAGCCCTAGTTTAGACCTAGATTAATTTCAGGTTGCCCCAGCGGCATTGAGGGATGGGTCAAACGCAGAGGACAAGTTTCATGGATGTGAAAAAGTTTGAGAACCCCTGCTCTAGTAGTCTATATCGTACATGGTCTCATCTTGTATGCGCAGGTCTCCTCAGCCAATCACAGTCCCTCTGGTTCATATGGCCCGCCTACTCAGAGTACTGTACTGGAAACGGATCTGTACTCCACTCCTCAGTTCTCCATCAGCCAGTCAGGTGAGAGCGTCATACTGGAATCACTGAACAGAACTGGTCAGGATGCTCAAGTTTTATAAGACATTTGGAGTTATGTAGAATCTATGTATTATGACCCCAAGTGAATTTGTGAAACTGCATATAAACCCATCTATCTGCTCATAAAATTCTCAAAATTGCCCTGTATTAGACTTTTATATAATTTATGTAGATCCAGGAATAATAGTAACTAAATTTTGCCAAAAATGTCAGATTGAACCCTATAATCCAAAGCAGATGAAATCAGCTCTATAAATTTACCTGGTGTTAACACATGTGCTAGCAGTGTTTACCTTTGTAGAGAGGTGAAGGAAGAGGAAAAGTGGTATTTGCTGAGCTGAGTTTTGAGATACCTACATGAATGGCTGTCATCATCAGTATCACTGTCTCTTGGTTTACTCTACATTCTAAACGATTGGACAAAATGGTGCGGAGGATTGTGTATTAAGACCTGATGAACTGTTCATATAAGAAGAGCTGTGCGCTACTGTTTATCACATTCAGGGGACTAAATATGTTTGTGTGTGTGAGTACAGACACTCTGGAGACGTGCATGTTTGAGGAGGACCTGGAGCAGAGCCTGGACCCTAGTCTGGAGCAGAGCCTGGGGCAGAGTCCGGAGCAAAGCCTGGAGCAGGGGGCGGAGCTGCTTGACAGAAAAGGCATGGCCTCTGTGGCTCTGAGCTTCCTCTTGAGGCAGAGCTATATCGCCGCCCTGGTGGCCATGCTGGCCTGGTCCATCTCCTACGTGTCCTGGCTCAGTTGTGTGCTGCTGCTGTGGTCCTGTGTTCTATGGATGATGAAGGAACGCCGCCGCCACACCCTGGACTCCGCCCCTTGGCTTGTTGCCTACGGCAACCTGCTGCTCGTCCTGCAGTACATCTTCAGTCTGCCAGAGGTCCACAAAGTCCCTGGGGTCTTCCCCCAGAAGGAGGAACCCTGTCTGGAGCTGGCATCAAAGGTGAGCTACTCACACAGAGAGAACCTGCTCCAGCGTCTTAGGGAAATGTGACTTCTGTTTGGTTACTACGTGTGCTTGTGTGAGCACAGCTGATCTGCCTGCTGACCTTCTGGATGCTGCTGCGTCAGTCCATCACTGAGAAACAAAACACACTGAAGGAGAGCCCCACTCCCACCCGCCTGTCCAGTGTGACGATCCACACCACAGCACCCTCTGCAGGTGGGAAATGCTCAGGTCCATGTGACATGCCTGTAGACCTCTGAATGACAATAACACGTCCGTAGACCTCTGAATGACGATAACACGCCCGTAGACCTCTGAATGACTGTAACACGCCTGTAGACCTCTGAATTATAATAATACAACTGTGTGTTTCAGAGAGCTCGTGTGAGGACGCGTTCCTCCTCCAGACCGAGGTGGGCGGAGCACAGATGAATGTTCTGGGGGCGGTGCTCAAACGCATGTTTGTTAAATACTGGATCTACGTCTGTGGAACCATGTTCTTCTTCGTCAGCTTCGAGGGGAAGATCGTGCTCTACAAAGTCATCTACATGGTGATGTTTCTGTGCTGTGTGGCCCTGTACCAGGTACTGCTCCTCTGCTTTAATCCAAGGCGATTTCTGATGTCTCACTTGTTTTCCTAGTTCTTTAAACCAGTGAGGCATGATTATTTTTATATTAATGTAACCTATTAAAAGTTCAGGAGGGAGTGGTTATAGGTTGAGAATTAAGGATGATCACTACTGGTGGGTGACAGGTTGTCTGAAACAGAGTCCAGATGAATCCAGACCATCCATTCTAAAGCCAGTCATTGAGCACATTTGAGCAGCATTCCCTTGGTTGCTGTAGAGTGACACAGCACCAATGTGCTCTTGTTCAGGTAAACTACCAGTGGTGGCGCTCTCTGCTCAGGGCCTTCTGGCTCACGGTGGTGGTTTACTCCATGATGGTCCTGATCCTGGTCTACACCTTCCAGTTCCCCTCAGCTCCGGTCAGCTGGAGCTACTACACTGGCCTCAGCATTCACAGGTGAGGCCAGATTCGTGTTTGGTGTTTGCTTTGCTGAACATCTACCTAAACTACAAATCAAAAGTTTGGACACACCCTCTCATTCAATGTTTTTTTTTTTTTTTTAATGTTTACTACATTTTATATACACACTGAGCCACATCAAAGAGCCACCCTTGCATTGTCGACCGCACTGCAAACCCTACTCTCAGTGAGCTTCCTGATGAAGTCTTCTGAAATGGTTTTCATTTCGCAGCTGTGCCTTGTCAGGAACAAGAAATGTCAAAGGTGAAAAGCAAAGGCAGACTATTGAAAAGGCATAAAATGTTATTTTGAGTTTATCTTTGGTTGGCTACATTCCATATGTGTCATTTATAATTTTGATGCCTTCTGTGAGAATCACAGTGTAAATTACCATGGAAAGAAGAAACAGAAATGAAAAGGTATGTCCAATCTTTTGTCTGTGCTCTCTGCAGGCTGGATGATCTGGGGCTGGAGAAGTTCTCTGTTCCTGTGCTCTTCACCAGAATCTTTATCCCAGCTGCGTTCCTGCTGGTAGCCACTACAACTCATTACATCATATGAACAGAAAGGAAGAAGTTGACAACTAGATTTCGATATTCTGCTCTCGGAATGGGCATAAAGCCAATATTCTGTATCCATACTGTTTAATGTATTCATAAAAAATGGCCCTCCCTACTTGGCCCCATTCCACTGTACCCTCATTTGGAGAGTTTTGACTAGCCCTTCTTAAATGGTGCGAGGTACTTTTTGTACCTTCTTGGCCCATATTCAAACCAGGTCAAGCAGATACTACACTGTTGTGACTGTCAATGTTTCCATGGATATTGGTTTGTTGCGGAGAGTTTCCATGGATATAAACTGCCGAGCCAAAAAAAAAGTTGCCACCAAAAAAAAAGGTCACACGCTAATATTTGGTTGTTCCGCCTTTAGCTTTGATTGCGTCACACATTCGCTGTGGCATTGTTTCGATTTTGCTTCTACAACGTCACAAGATTTATTTCCGTCCAGTGATGCATACATTTTTCACCAAGATGTTGCATTGATGATGCACAAAGCCTGCTGGAGAAGGCTTTGTGCAGTCTGACCGCTGCACAAAGCCTTCTCCAGCATATCCCAAAGATTCTCAATGGGGTTAAGGTCTGCACTCTGTGGTGGATAATCCATATGTGAAAATGATGTCTCATGCTCCTGAACCACTCTGTCACAATTTGAGCCCGATGAATCCTGGCATTGTCATTTTGGAATACGCCCGTGCCATCAGGGAAGAAAAAATCCATTGATGGAATAACCTGGTCATTCAGTATATTCAGGTGTCAGCTGACCTCATTCTTTGAGCACAGACTGTTGCTGAACCTAGACATGACCAACTGCAGGAGGTTCCTAACTATTTGCTTGGTGACTTTTTTTTTGGCCGGGCAGCGTAGTACCGGATTCTAAAGAGTAATCGAAACATAACCAGACCCCATAAGACCAACCAGAGAAGGGCCAACTAAGGCTGGTGGAAAACTGACTTTTCCATCTAAATCTGTGTTTGTTTGTTGTTCCAGGTGTGTGTGATCCACTTGCATTACTTTCACGAGCCCTTCCTGCAGCTCACAGACCTTCAGACAGTGGTGGACACTCACAACAGCACAATCACCAGGTACACAGCCCCAACCACATCACCACCATACCACGCCACATCCCCAACCACACCACCATACTACGCAACTGAGCCCCAACCACACCACTATACTATGCAACAGAGCCCCAAAAGCACCACCATACTACGCAACAGAGCCCCAACCACACCACCATACTACGCAACAGAGCCCCAACCATACCACCATACTACGCAACAGAGCACCAAAAACACCACCAGACTACACAACAGAGCTCCAACCACACCACTACCATACCACGCCACAGCCCCAACCATACCACCATACTACGCAACAGAGCCCCAACCACACCACCATACTACGCAACAGAGCCCCAACCACACCGCCATACTAAACAACAGAGCCCCAAAAACACCACCATACTACGCAACAGAGCCCCAACCACACCACCACACTACGCAACAGAGCCCCAACCACACCGCCGTACTACACCACAGAGCCCCAACCCCACCACCATACTACGCAACAGAGCACCAACCACACCACTACCATACCACGCCACAGCCCCAACCACACAACCACACAACCATACTACGCAACAGAGCCCCAAAAACACCACCATACCACGCCACAGAGCCCCAACCATACCACCATACCACGCCACAGAGCCCCAACCACACCACCATGCCACACCAGAGTCCCAACCACACCACCATACCATGCCACAGCCCCAACCACACCACCATACCACGCCACGGAGCCCCAACCACACCACCATACCACTTCACAGAGCCTGGCTGGACATAGCACGCCACACATCCGTACCCTGCCACACAGGCCACTTTTTGTGACCATATGTTTATTCATTAAATATGGAACAGTGTACATTTACGTGCTGGACTAACACACTTACTTGGCACACACTTACGGCATGTAAATGTGCCAGAGTTAACCATGGTGCTGTGTGCAGACTGGTGCATTCAGACGGCAGCCTGGTGGACCTGTCTGAGGGAGGACACCGCATGAGCGCTGAGAGCAAACACATGGACAACAACCTGGAGATGCAGGAGGAGGAGGAGGCAGTTCACTCCATGTCTGACCACATCACAGGTCACCCAGAATTAAACTATACTCCCCTATGGATGTTATCCATGCATGTTTAAGTGATCTAGTAATCTCTGAGAAGTAAATAAAACATAAAATCACTAATCGCAATCGTAATGCTTACAAAAGAACACTGTTAGATATTTTTCCCCAAATTATTCAGCTCTACTTCAGTATTCAAATAAATGCTCCATATAAGACTAATATGACACTATACGCCTGCCACAGCATCCAAAAATAGTTTTACACATTTCAGAGCTTTTAACCATGTTATAATTTTTTCCCCTTACCATTTACTCACCTGAAGTTGTATTTGGAGTGATTCATGCATGCTCTAGCAAACTTTAATCTTATCTTAGCTTTTTTCAAAGATGATATTGCAGATTTCATTGCCAGTAGCATACATCTACTGTGATGTGCTTACTGCATTCTCCAATTTAATTTTCTTAATTGGTGAAATGCATAAGATTGAGCAGTGTCGCGTAGCCATTTTGGCACAAATGGAAAAAAATGCAGACAACTTCATGGCTCTGTGTTGTGATGATGTTTATGGCGACATCAGTTCTCATTGGGTGGACTTGTTTCTTTTATTAAGTCGTTTTAGGTGAATATTGTGGCTTAAAATCCCCAAATAATGACATAATGATCCACGGGTATCATAAATTTGAACTATGTTACAGACACAGGCACAATAGATCTGTGTTAAAAGCGAAGCTCAGATCATTAACATTATAACGCTCACTAATATTACAGTACTGGTGTCTTGGCGTCTCGTGGTGGACCGCCTCTCGGTACTCTTCCTGCGCTTCCTCCTGTCCCTACAGAAGCTACAGCGCCTCGTGTGGTGGCTACTGGAATTGCACATAGTCAAAGTGGTGTCAGCATACATCATCTGGGTGTCTGTCAAAGAGGTATGCACATATTCAAGAGTCTCTGCAGGGCTGCAGTTTAGTAACAAGAGAAACTGGAGCTAGGCGAAAAAGTAGTTGGTGACAAGACATAACACTTTTTGTCAAGCATAGATCAGGATTTAGATAAGAAGAGACAAAATCTATGTATAGAATTTTAAACAAAGACAGAACAAAATCCCACAAAATAGCAATAGATCTATTAGATCTAGATAATAGGTCTAATGATAAAGGAATTAACATACAAACACATTTAGACATTTACACAGATGCAGGCATATTAACTGTGTTACTGTTGTAGTACTTGATAGTGCCACATGACAGCACCTGTGTCAATATTTACCCTCACCAATCTCTTATAACATGCAGCCTTTTCCATCATTCACTCCTTAGATATTCTTATTATAGCAATATTTGATCACTTCAGCATTTTCAAAATTAGCAGGGCACATGTCACCTGTCCAGTCTTTATCATCCTCAACACAGGTTTGCTCAGATAAGGCATTTGTCCCTTGTCCCCCACCAGACACACAGATTAGGTACACACGATTTATAATTTGTAATTTATTTATGGTTCCAGGCGCTTCTGAACCATGTTCGTAACTTGTGGCTCATTCATGACAGTTTGGCTACTTCACATCGCTCACATGCTCCTTCATGTCATACCTCGTGCCAGCTCTAACCAGTCAGCGCTTGAGCTTAGCTTGAGTGGACAGAGTGTAACTGATGTTAAATACGCTTTTTTTTTAATAGTTTTTTTATTTTTATTTTGAGCTGAGAAAAAGTTTATGATCTAAAAATAGGTAAAAATCACCACAAAATTCGACCTTTATGAAAATTGTTAGTACGCTATCAGCCTCTGTCAGCCGAACATGAGCAGTTTATGATTACATTGTGCTCTATGAGAAAAATCCTTTCTGAACATGAGGGATTTTTTTGTTGTAGTACCAATGAGTATCCACTAATCCAACTTGAGGGCGCTCTAAGCAGCAGGACCCTATCCTGTTATTTTAATAGATCCATGTTCTTGAGTCATAATAAACATTAAAACAACACCACAAACTGAAGTATTCTACGAGTGAGGTAGTTAGTGGGCTGCTCGGCACAGAGCCAATTATTGATCATGATGGACCAATATATTTCAGTCAATACAATACACCATACAGTACTTATCAAGGTATTATTTTCCTAGTATTATAGGGGTACTTTCAAGAAATTTGTGGATTGCTACAACTGGTTATTACACCTTAAATGGTTCTTTAAAGATGGTTTCAAATAGTCTGTAATAGACAAACTGAAACACCAAAATTCTGCCAGTGGAGGTGTTAAACAAAAACAACTAAGAAATTATCTTAATAGGTCTAAAAGTGATGTCAAACTTTAAAAGTCCTATATTACGTTAAATAAATTCTTGTGAATTTTAAGCCATGTCAGAACGTTGTCAGCTCCTCAAAGATATATGTGAAGTTGTGTTTTTGTTTCATTCACACATGTTTGAGTAACACTTTATTATTAGTCTGTTAGATCTGCAAAACTCAAAATGCTCTGTTTCACCTTGTGATGTCATGAAGTGGTAGTTTTCAGGTTAACAGCTCCTTTTTCCTTTTGTTTAGTAGAGATCCCAGGGCTGAAATTATCCAAATGAATCTAGTGAAAATGAATTAAAAAACACAGTGGAGCACGTCCTGTATGACCATGTGACATCACAAGGTGGAGCAGAGTGTTTTCTGTTTGAGAAGAGGATTTGTGTGTTAAATATGCGTGAATGAAACAAAACACAACTTCACGTATGATTGTGATGAGGAAACAACATTATAATAGAGAAAATAGTGTAATGTGGGCCCTTTAACATTTGCATGCTCATTAGGATCGATATGTGCATAACAGTATCACTACCAGATCCTATCTGATTCCTACTCTCCTCCCTGTACTATCTGCACAGGTGTGTGTGTTCAACCTGGTATTCATTCTGTGTGTGGCTGTGGGCTTACCATGCAGAAGGTGGCGCCCCCTACTGTCTTCAGTGTGCACCATCTGGACCTGTGTGGTCATTGTCTGCAAGATGCTGTACCAGCTGAACGTGGTACAGCCCATCAAGTACTCCTCCACCTGCCCCATGGTACACAGCAGACACAGTACTGGTGTATACTGCATATATCATGGTAAACACTCATTCATTAGCATGTTACAGGTCGCTAACACCAGTCTGGACCTGTCCAAGTCTGTGCTGTACTCGGGACCTGTAGACCCCGCCCAGTGGGTGGGACTCAGGAAAACCAAAGGGAGAGTTCTGGACTATCTGCTGGTAACACAACTGCACCACATATCAAACTCAAGAGTTCTACTACTACTGTAGAACTCTACAATGTTCACTCTACAATCTTCAGGGATACACTAAGAAAAATAGTCTCTGTTTAAATATAATTTTGTGAGCTCTTGGCCAAGATAAGCAGCTGCGTTGTCTATATATAGGCACATATAGACAGTTAGGAAGCTCAACATTTCCTCCCTCTTTGAAGTCCACTCTGGATCTAGTTTAACCTAGTTTAAATTGTAAAAGCTTGATATCTGGACAAATATATTGTGGGTTTGTTGTGGAATAGCTTGTGGTGTCTCCACAGAGTAACCTGACCATGCTAGCACTGTTAGCCTTTGAGGTGACAGTCTACCGGCATCAAGAGCTTTATCGTCTGCGTCGTGGTGAGACCCCGCCCCCTACCAGGACGTTGTTTGATGACATCACCAGGTGTCACCTTGATGAGGGCCTTCTCAACTGCACCAAGTACTTCATCAACTACTTCTTCTACAAGTTTGGCCTGGAGGTTAGGATATATAGGATTTATATTTTCATCCGTCTTCTCCTGAACATGGTATCTGATCATGCGTGACTTGTCCTTTTTTAGACATGCTTCCTGTTGGCAGTGAATGTGATTGGTCAGAGGATGGACGTGTTTGCAGTTGGCCACGCCCTCGCTCTCATCAGCATCATGTGGCGTCGCAGCAGGAGTCTCATTTCTGCAGTTTGGCCTTGCTACTGCTACTTCCTGTCAGGCATTTTGTGTGTGCAGTACATCCTCTGTATCGGCTATCCTCCTGCCTCCTGTGCAGGTGTGTTTGAACTGGGGAAACAGTGTCACTGTTAGCTAGCCACACTATTATATTACTCCATAGCAACATCATTTCAATTTTTTTTATTTAGTTTTCCTTGAGGGTTACGTGTTTGTGTGTGTGTTTTCTTTTATATTTGGGCCTGCTGAATTGGCTGATAAAAAAAAAAAAAAAAAAAGGTAAATTAAATCAAATCAAATTAAAGGCTTATATATCATGCCATTGTTTGGTATATTTTTTTCTGTTCTTGTTCTTGTTGGAATTTCCTCACTGTGGGACTAATAAAGGGATATCTTATCTTATCTTCTCCTCTGATCAAGCCTGTTTTCCTGCAGATTACCCCTGGAGGGCGCCCTCCTCCAGCCTAGACTCCAATGTGGTGAAATGGCTGTTCCTCCCAGACCACCTCACACCCCCCAACCCCATCTTTCTGCTCTGTAAGTGCCCCCCTCCTAAACTCTAGATTGACTGATTGCACCATTTGGTTCTGGTTTGTTTTATCAGGTTGAATGCACATTATTTGTCATAATACAGAAAAAAAAAAAAAAAATTCAAGTGCCAGGATGTGGACTCAATTTAAATATATTACTCAGAGGATAAAAAAACCCTTCCAAAACAATCACATGTGGTTATTTCATCACATGTTCCGACCACACTGCTAGTATGTGCATTTCAAAGCAGCAATGTGAAACAAATCATGAAGTAACACATCGAGTAAGGAAAGAAACAGTGAGAAGAACCAAAGAAAGCTGATAGAGCGCGGTTGTGGACTTTCCGTTACCATAACTCCACAACCAATTGTGCTGTCATGTAAAATCAAGCAGCGTCTCAAAGCAGAGGCATGGGGCTTTTTAAATATCTTACTGTCATTACGGTAATCTGTTTAAGTTGTCCCTCAAAGATGACCAATCAGAGCACAGGTGCCGCAGGGATTTTCCCAGGTTATTTGATACGTCAAAGGAAAAATATAGATGTATATGTAAAATAGAGGTAGTTGTGTGAAAAAATGCAGTACATTCTGATACTTCCTTTAACATGATTTTTATGTCTAAAAAGAATAAAGTCTAGGGGTTAAACTCCATACACCTTCAGTAGAATTTGGATGATTCAGGTCTGGAATTGCCAATCTCTACTTAACAAAAGGTAAAAGGTATGGTAACTGTTTACTTGAAAAGTACCACAGCGTGACATCGTGAGGTGGAACAAAGCCTTTTGCGCTTCGGAGATACAGACATGTGTGAATGAAACATGTGTTTTTGAGGTAACAACATTATAACATGGGTTAAAGCTTTAATGAGGAGGAGTTGAACCATACTCCACTCAGGGGGTTTGAGGAATTGGATTAGATCATTGCACAATTGGTGAGTGCAGTAATTTCAACCATGAATGAATGAAAGCAGAGGGGAGTAAAGGGTCTATTTGAGATTACTGACCACAATTAAATTAAAGAGTCATCTCTCACTGTTTGATTGCAAAGGCTGCTCCAGCTGTATCGTAATGCTCCTCTATCCCACTCTCTCCCGTCTATCTTTCTCTCCCTCCCTCCCCATTCCCTTTCTCTCCTCTTTCTTTCTGTCTCCCTCTGTCCCTATAACCCTCTCTCTTTTTCTCTCTCCCTCTCTTATCTCACCCTCTCTGTCCCCTACTCTTTTTATCCCCTCCTTTTCCCCTCTCTTTACCTCTATCCCTCTTCCTCCTCTCTCTGCTCCGGTATTCCTCTTCTCCCCCCCTTCTCTCCCTTCCTCCCCCTCTCTTTTTTTCCCCTCTCTTTACCCTCTTCCCATCTTCCTCCCTTGCTCTGTTCCCCTCGCTTCATCCCCCGCTCTTCCCTCTCGCTTCCTCTCCCCCCCCCCTTCCCCCACTCCATCGTCCCCCTCGTTCTCAACCCGATCCTCCCTCTCCCACCTCCCTTTTACCTTCTTTCTCACACTTTCTCACTCTCTCCTTGCCTTCCCTCTCTTTGTACCACCTCTCCTTCTCTTCCCCCTCTCCCTCTCTCTTCACCCCCCCTCTCTTCACTTCTCTCCCTCTCTTCCCCCTCTCTTCTTCTCTTTCCTCTGGTGCTCAGACGACTTCCTGCTTCTGCTGGGGGCCTCTCTGCAGAGACAGGTGTTTGAGGAGGAGCTGCAGCCTCATGTCCAGCAGAGGGCAGGAGACAACACAGAGCTGGAGCTGGACCAGGACCCAGACCTGATCAGGCGCCTTCCCTCCAACCCTGTGCCCGACTTCATGCTCTGCAGGTTAGTATCACACATATATTATGAGGCTAGTTTAACGTAGGTATTACAGAATCCATTATGGTTATACAGTGGTCCCTCGCTATAATGCAATTCACCTTTCGTGGTCTCGCTGTTTCATGGCTTTTTTTGTGTGTATTTTTTTTGCATGCTTTTTTTTAACAGTGTATGAACATACACTGTGTTCTGCGTCCTGATTGGCTAAGGGACGTGCCACATCTCTTGTACAGTACAGAATGTGTTTAGCCAAATTTACATAAATGTTGGCCCGTGGCCAAAAGGCCGAGGAAGATGGTCACCATCACAGAGAAAGTTGAATTTCTGCCCATGCTGAGGGAAGGTAGAAGTCAGGCGGCTATAGGGGGCGCCATTACAGAATAAATTAATCTTTGGTTCGTCACATAAAGAAGGAGGAAAATAACATAAGGACGACAGCAGCAATAAGTTTGAACAGGGAGCAAAAAGGGTTGTAACTGCAACCAGACAAAGACCATCGTACAGTACAGTACAGTATAGTATTTCGTTTCGTTCTATAATACTGTGCTTATTTTTTTTTTAAATCTACGAAGATTTGAACTTTGAGAGTGTTTAAACAAGAGAGAAATGTGAGAAAACGTTAATGCATTTTTTATTGTGACCTGAATAACCACGAATATCATCTAAGCGACATCTCTTGACATCCCTGAGCCTGAAAACATGCATGTGTGTGCAGCGCATTTGAAGTATCTACTGTTCTGTGTTTGCTTTAGGTCTTACTTAGACATGCTGAAGGTCATCATCTTCTGCTACATGTTCTGGTTTGTCCTCACCATCATCTTCATCACAGGCACCACCAGGTAAACCCCCTCCCCCCACCTCCCTCCTCTGCCTTGCTGCTTCCTTCCCTCCTCTGCTGTGATTGCATAGGTGTATTTAAGATGTGGTGCGCCTTGCCTGGCAAGAGCAGTCAGCTTCAGTTGAGGAAGGAGAAAAAGATCACTCAGCGTTACAGGGCAGGTCTTGTGTGCATTTGAAGTGTTGGACTGAACAAAACTGCATTGAACTTTGTGATTGCGTTCTCCTGTCTCACACACCACGGACTGAAGTGCATATCACCAGAGCAAAGAACACAGAGCTCACTGTGGAGTTTACACACTAACACCACTATCAGTGCACAGCACTGCATTTCCCATCATGCCTTAGGCTTTGTAGTCCATGAAAGTGGGTAAAGGCAGCTGCTGTTGCTTTTTCTTCCCCCCTTCATCTGCCTTGATCTTATAATATTACTGGGGCCTATGTAACAGTGTCGTACACTGCCCGGCCACAAAAAGGTCGCCACCTGGATTTAACTAAGCAAATAAGTCCTCTCCTCCTCCAGTTGGTCAGGTCTCAGTTCAGCAACAGTCTGTGCTCAAAGAATGAGGTCAGCTGACACCTGAATATACTGAATGACCAGGTTATTCCATCAATGTATTTTTTCTTCCCTGATGACACGGGCATATTCCAAGATGACAATGCCAGGATTCATCGGGCTCAAATTGTGAAAGAGTGGTTCAGGAGCATGAGACATCATTTTCACACATGGATTGTCCACCACAGAGTCGAGACCTTAACCCAAGGGTTGGCCCGGGGGCCCTCAGACCAATTTTTATTGGCCCTCAGGACTTCAGTTGAACTGGCCTAATTGATCAGAATCAGAAGACTTGTATTGCCATCGTCTGTGAACACAGTTCACAAACTAGGAACTTACTTCGGTGATAAAGTGCAACATAAAACACACTGAATAAATACAAATACAAATAAGGGCATGCACAAAGTTAAAAAAGATATGCTTAAAAAATAAAATAAAATACTAGGTAGAAAATATTTACAACAGCAGCATCAGAACAACAGTGCAAATTTGAGTAATCCTACCAATATATCCTAAATAACATCACATTACATTGTCATACAGACCTAATAATAATATTTCAAGCCTTATTTAAAGTATGTTAAATGCAGACTTCTGAATTATCCCACTGTACTGACCACTGGTCTGTGGCCCTCGGTGTCGAATATTTTTCAAGATATGGCCCTCAGTGAAAAGAGTTTGGGCACCCCTGTCTTAACCCCATTGAGAATCTTTGGGATGTGCTGGAGAAGGCTTTGTGCAGCGGTCAGACTCTAACATCATCAATGCAAAATCTTGGTGAAAAATTAATGCAACATTGGATGGAAATCTTGTGACATTGCAGAAGCGAAATCGAAACAATACCACAGCGGATGTGTGATGTAATCAAAGCTAAAGGAGGAACAACAAAATATTTGAGTGTGTGACCTTTCTTTTTGGTAGTGAATTTTTTTTTGGCCCGGCAGTGTAATAAGCGTGTCATGATAAAACATTTTGAAGCACGATATACTGCTGAAAAAAAATATAGACAATAAACGATTGTACTAAATGTTATTAAGCCACTTACATGACAACCCTAAAGCAGGATTCTTCCAAAAAAGTTATTTATCCAACTGCAGCTCTGCAGCTCAAATCGTAGTACAGAAAAATAACAAAAAGTTCCCAGCTAGTATAAAGAAAAAGTACTCATGATAAATATTGACCTCCAAAAGTAATTGTTCCATCTGTCATGTAACCTATGGTAAGTCGATATAGTAATTATTGTGACAGGCTTAGTGTTGTAGCACCCTCCTCTTGTAGCCATCATGTGACCCTGAGCCGTGTGTGCAGGATCAGTGTCTTCTGTATGGGCTACCTGGTAGCCTGCTTCTACTTCTTGCTGGTGGGTGGAGACTTACTCCTGAAGCCGCTCAGCTCCATCCTGCTTTACTGGGACTGTTTGATTGGATACAACGTGTTTGTCATCACCATGAAAAACATACTCTCAGTAAGTCTGTTTGAAAAAAATGAAAAAAGTATTACCTGACTCAACCTGACCTCTCCATGACCTCCTCCTGAGCTCTACATGACCTTCTCCATGACCTCTTCATGACCTCCTCTTGACCTCTCCATGATCTTCTCCTGACTTTTGACCTGCCGTGACTGGGAGTATGTGTCTTGTGTTGTAGATCCTGGCATGTGGCTTCATTAAGTCTTTGGTAGTGAACCACTGTTGGCTCATCCAGCTCTTCAGCCTGGCCTGCACCATCAAAGGCTACAGCAAACGTACGTGACCTCCTTCAAAGCAGATAGTCCAAAGTCCAGAGACAAGAGTCACTGAAGAATGTTGCATGGACTTTTCCTTTATGGTTCAAATCCTACAAGCAATTTATTAACTTTTGTAAACAAAGATAAAACAAAGATGACAAAAATGCCAGGCTTGGAGTGGCTTTGTTAATGGCCTGCAGGCTACAACAGCAAGAACCTATAAACTCTTTTCATCCAGGGAGTGGCACACAGGTGAGGCTCAGGGCATCTGCACAGTCCAGGAGTACTAGAAAAGTGCTACAAGAGTACAATTTATTTATAATGTTACTCAAATGTTCAACTCTGTCAACTGGACAAAAATGTACTTGAGTGAAGCCGTTTGGCTGCTCATCCAAGCCTCTTCTTCAGTTCTGGTCAGATTTCTGGTGGACACTGCCTTATATATCTGTCTGAAGGGAGGAGCTAACTACACTGAAACGAACACACCTATTGTTTACAGTTTCTGTTTGTTGGCTAGCTCTATTGAACTACACTTTGAAGTGTGCCAGCATCAGAAATTGGGGCCTTAGACATAATTTATCTCCTATTTATAACTCCTCAGACCTAAATCAAAACAAGGAAAACAACAGTGCTTGCCAGTATACTGACATTAGGGGCCTGATTGATGATGCAAAATATGACTGAGGCACACACAAGACTAAAGCTAGCGTAAGCACCAAAGAAATTCTGGTTTATTTTTTTTGCATTTATTTCATTCAGCTGCATTTTAACCCCTCTTTCTTTAATGCATTGAGGGTTTCTAGTGCTAGTTGCATTATACACTGCAAGTGTAATATTTTTTATATTGATGGGAGTGGTGTGCATTGACCATCCCTGGAAATATAGTGGTATCACAAGATCAAGACAGCATCTGGTGAGAAACTATTATTTTCTGTTTATATCTGTTTTTTTGCCAGTCCCAGTCCCCACAAACTCATTGTTGTGCTGCTGTTGATCTGTATTGATGCTCCTGTAGCACTTATAGATGTCCTGCGACTCGTGGGACTGGCCTAGGTCTTTGGGTGTGTCTTGCTCGACCCATGTCATGCCCAAAAGCGGCCTTGACGGTTTGTAATCAACCCCCCCCCCCCCCCTTTCCCACCCCACTTGTTCCAAACAGTGCCAGTGGAAATGAAGCTTTAGTGTAGTTCAATAGACCTAGCTAACAAACACACCTATCTATAAACAGATCTGTTTGTTTCAGTGTAGTTAGCTCCTCACTTCGGATAGATTGGCAGTGTCCACTAATAATCTGACCAAAACTGAAGAAGCAGACTGAATAAGCAGTGAAACGTCTTCACTCAAAAACTTTTTGTCCAGTAGACAGAATTGTATTTTTCTTTTGCTACGGATCATACCTGGACAACTATGGGATTACACGCACTTACTCAAATAAATATAATTATTAAGTACTAACCATCTCATATATCTATTCTAGGGCAAGACTAATTTTGCTCAAAATTATGCAAAATACATTTTACATGCAATTTACATACAATCCTTTATTTGGATGTAGCGGAACAGAACTCCAAACAGTGTGAGCTTCCTAATGACGAGGCGGGGATCATCTGGGATGGCATCTGCTTCTGTTTCCTGCTGCTGCAGAGGAGAGTGTTCAGGAGCCACTACTTCCTCTACGTACTCCTGGATCTGCACAACACCCAGTTGCTAGCGTCAAGGTACAACCCTGCCTGTTGACTCCAGCAGCAGTCACTATGTTTACATGCACACGGACCTCCGAGTGCGCTGAACAACTAAAGGCCACCCTTGTCCCAGTCTACAGCAGATCAAAGAACTGCACAGGTGTGAACGAGGTCTACGAGATGTTCAGGGTCATTTTATAATTAAGCATTGCCACTAATACATGCTAGTTATAATTGCGAATGGAGCTCACATGGTGTAAGCGTCAAAGAGGACTAAGAGACTGAAAACATAAAGTCAGAAGGGTTTATGAGTTTTCTCACAGGTAAAGTGAACAATGAAGCAAAAGACTCTACACAAAGGACAGGATGGGAGATGTGCAAGTTTACAGTTAGCATTATCTTGGTAAGCTCCCACGCAACAGCAGGAACACACAGTTCTGTCCTTGATGCCAAGCAACAAAGTCTCTATTGTATATTGTGTGTCTGCATCTTACCGGTATTCATGTGTTATGAACTTAGTATTAATACATCGAGATACAAGTTTAAAGTAGTGTGCACTACTAAATGTACATAGTTTATGTACAAGTAATGTACAAGTTTATAATGTTGCTCAACTCGCTATGTGATAATTAATGACCACAAGACCTAAAATTGTATTTAAAATCTATTAATTAATCTATTTATTAAAGCATTTCACTGAATCTCGGTCTTTTAGGACTTAAAACAACCGTGTTATGGATATTAGTTACCACGTAGCTAGTTAGCCTACATGATGTCTTTGAACTTAACATTTGAATTTTTCAGAAAGTCTATGGGAAAATTGAATGGAAAATTTACTTCTGGAACCGGAGCAGGTGGTCACTGAGCTCCATACAAATGACAGTCGTAGACATAACCACACTTTTGGCAGAAGTAGACAGCCCGCAGTGGAGGGGCTGTAGTTTATTATCACTGCTGATCTAAAACTAGTGAGTTCACTTCCAAACACATCTCTAATACTTGCCTGATTGTTTCTTACCCTGTGCAGTTGAATGCCTCTCCTAGCCTGTGTCTAATCCAAATCGGACTAAACTCTTACATGCAGCAGGCATCTGAGTACATACTGGCTTCACCATTTGGGTTATTGGGATCTTTGTGTTATTGAGAACCACCACACCTCAGTCCTAGTTCCTGGGTTTACATGCATTTTGATGAATCAGTTTAAATTGGGCTAGACCAGTTATCTGGTTTTCGTAGTGAGTGACCCATCTCAGTCAGAGTAAGTACTTAAAGGAATGCTCTTTATGTGTCTGTGTGCAGAGGGGCAGAGCTGTTTGAGGCCTCCACTGTGAAGGCAGTGAGAGCCAGGCTGCAGGTGGAGAAGAACTCGATGGACCTGCTCAAGAGACAGTAAAGACATGCTCACTTAAAGGGCCCATATTATACTGTCTTCTGATCTGTTATAATGCTCTTTCCTTTGGTGTCATTTGACTATCTTGAAGTTGAGAGCACGTAGACAGAAATCGAGGATGCGGTAACTAAAAGAAAGCACGTATGTGCCTGACATCTCCCGGTGTTGTTGTCCCTGTGTGCTGTTTACCCTCCAGTGCCCTCTCTCTTTCTGCCTGCACCTGCTTGTTTTTTTTCTTCAACAAGCACACGCTTGGTTATTTCTTCTTCAACTAGAAATTCAAAACAAGACTTGAACAGATGATCACAGATTTAGAGAGGTTGAGTCAACTTTGACAATCATGAACAACCCAAATGGAAGTTTATTCTTTATCACAGAATTTGTAATTACTGTAAAAACAAACATCAGCAGTATCACATTTTGACATGACACTATCTCAAAATGACATGACGGTTTCACGAAACCACGTGATAGTTTCATGTTAAAACAGGATACAAAATTATGATGAAATTATGTGATATGTAAAACGTAAGTAGAGGATCTATCTACTTTTGCGTGTTTGTGTGATGAGATAAAGGCTATGCTACTGATGTTGGCATGACTTGTAATAGTAGTAGTAGTAGTAGTAGTAGTAGTAGTAGCAGTAGTAGTAGTAGTAGTAGTAGAGCCTCTAGGAGTAGGACTACTGCTTGTGTGCAAATGATAAAGCTGCATCACCAATGGGAAGATGAGCCCATGAGGGAGCACTGACATGACTGTGTTAGTGCTGTGAGCTCCTGTGCTCCTCCACATCAAAGTCTGGCTGAGTGAACTCAGCCCGGAGTTATGAGAGACTCGAGTCTCTTTACACAGACTGGGTATGTGCCCACAGTCTACAGCTGTGCACACCGCAAGAAGCAGCTGTTTGCCATTGACCAAATCCTGTACCTTCAGTAAATAAATCATATGTGTAATAGCAGCTTCTTAAGCAGCCTCTGTCTCCTCACTCAAAATAAGGCAGATTTCAGGTCATCCCAACATCAGTAGCATAGCCTATATCTCATCACACAAACGCACAAAAGTGGATAGATGCTCTACTGTAGTTCCTTGTTTTACATATCACATAATTTCATGATAATTTTGTATCTCATTTTAACATTAAAAACTGACGTAATTTAATGTCAAAATGTGATACTGCTGATGTTTGTTTAGTTCAGATTTGGCAGTTGTACACTGATATTAAATTGCACAAATTGTAAAATTACAAATTCTGTAATAAAGAATAAACTTACATTTGGGTTGTTCATGACTGTCAAAATTGACTCAATTCAATTTTAATTCAATTTATTTTTGTTGTGCCCAAAATCACAACAGCAGTTGCCTCTTAGGACTAGAAAGTTAGAAAGGTAGAAAATCAACAATGAAACAGAAACAAACAAATAAATTAACAGAAAACAAGCAAATGTCCCAGAACATCTCCAGTCCTTAGACCCTCCGTCTTGGCAAGGAAAAAACTAAGAAAAAAAAACAGTAGGAAAAAGAGAAACCTCAAGAAGAACCACAGTGAAGGAGAGATCCACTCTCAACCTCTCAAAATCTGTAATAATCTGTTCATGTCTTGTTTTGATGATTTATTTCTCGTTGAAGAAAAAAAAAATATGGTAATACAGAAAGTGCTTTAAACTCCATACACCTTCCCTTGACCTTCACTAGAATCACTTGGTAATTCAGCCCTGGAATGGCCTATCTTTACTGGACAAAAGGAATAGATCATTTTGAGCTTTAAAGATGTTGACAGATTAATAATAGAGGTACCCAATCACGTGTCACTGACAAGTATGTTTTTGAGCATTATAACATGGCTAAAAGCTCACAGGAGTTAATTTTGCACAATATAGGATTTTTAATCCAGGATGCAGGCTGGTTTTTGTCTCCTCACTTCATCTCTCATGTGTCCTCAGGATGGAGAGAATCAAAACGAGACAGCAGAAGTTCCGCCAAGGCAAAGAGACACTGCTGAGTTTTAACAAGGAGACTGCTGATGCCGAGGGGAAAACTGCCCCCAAGGACAGGAAGGAAAACCGCCAGTGGTGGAGGCCCTGGGTCAACCACGCCTCCAGTAAGTTATTAAAGCATTTCACCTTTTTGGACTTTAAACAACCACATCATGGATGTCAGTTACCATGTAGCTGCTTAGCTTGGAAGTTGTAGTAACAACTCTCGTGTCCTGTTTGCAACGGTAAACAGATTAACAAACCCCCCAGTTCCACTGCCGTTAGAACTAATTTCCACATCTAAGTGCAATGAGTTTGCAGTGTTCTTTAATAACAAGGTTCAGGGCATTAAAAATGCCATAAATTCCACAACGCAAAAAACAACCCAGCACCCACCTAGACACTTAGAGCTGACTCACTTTGCACCTGTAACTGACAAAACTGTCCAAGAGATTGTCACCAGTCTGAGTTCATCTACATGCTGCCTCGATGTGTTACCCACTAAATTTCTAAAGTCTGTGCTCAACAGTTTGCTATCACCACTCACTCACATAATTAATATGTTACTTCAATCTGGAACATTCCCAAGCGCTTTGAAAACTGCGGTTATCAAGCCTCTCCTAAAGAAGAGCAGTCTTGATGCCACAATATTGAACAATTATCGACCAATCTCAAATCTGCCGTTTTTAGGCAAAGTCCTCGAAAAAGTCGTTTACCAACAGCTTATTAACTTCCTCAAAATGAACAACTCCTTTGATGTCTTCCAGTCAGGTTTTAGACCCCACCACAGCACTGAGACTGCTCTTATCAAGGTGACAAATGACATCTGCCTGAACACTGATGCAGGCAAAGTCTCAGTCTTGATCCTGTTAGATCTGAGTGCTGCCTTTGACACTGTGGATCATGGGATTCTCTTACAGAGACTAGGGGACTGGATGGGCATCTCTGGTACTGCACTAAACTGGTTCAATTCCTATTTAGAAAACAGGGAGTACTTTGTGGAAATTGGAAAATGTATATCAGATAAAATGTCCCTGACCTGTGGGGTGCCCCAGGGTTCAATCCTGGGACCCCTGCTGTTCAATCTCTACATGCTGCTGTTAGGCCAGTTAATACGCAGCAATAATGTGTCTTACCACACCTATGCAGATGACACTCAGATCTGTGTCTCACTGGCAGCAGGTGAATATGGACCAGTGGATTCACTCTGCCATTGCATCCAGCAGATCAGTGTGTGGATACAAAACAACTTTCTTCTGCTAAACTCAGACAAGACTGAAGTCATCATCTTTGACCCACAGAAACATAGAGAAAGTGTCAGCAGTCACCTCCAGTCTCTCTCTCTAAAACCTTCAAATCAGGCTAGAAATCTAGGGGTAACAATGGACTCACACTTGAACTTTAACAGCCACATCAAATCAATAACATCTGCAGCTTTTTACCACCTAAAAAACATTGCAAAAATCAAAGGTATACTGTCAAAGCCAGACTTAGAGAGACTTATCTATGCATTTGTCTCCAGGAGGTTAGACTACTGTAACGGCCTGCTCACTGGCCTCTCCAAACGAGCCTTAACACAGCTGCAGTACATCCAGAACGCTGCTGCTCGGGTCCTGACTAGAACCAGGAAGTACGAGCACATAAGTCCTGTGCTCAGGTCTCTGCACTGGCTTCCTGTAGCTCAGAGAATAGACTTTAAAGCAGCTCTGCTTGTGTATAAGTCTCTCCATGGCCTAGGTCCAAAGTATATCTCCGACATGTTAGTGCCATATGAACCATCTCGCAATTTGACGACTTCAGGGACCGGCCTCCTGCTGGTGTCCAGAGTCAGGACTAAACATGGGGAAACAGCGTTTCAGTTTTATGCAGCTAAAACCTGGAGCAGTCTTCCTGATGATGTGAGACAGGCCTCTACTTCGACAATATTTAAATCCAGGCTCAAAACGGTTCTGTTTAGCTGTGCATATGACTTAAAAGTTTTTTATTCTGCACTCTTCTCCTTTAATGGTAATTTTATGATGACAAAAGAAACATGGACTGACTGACTTTTATTAGACATAGTAAAGTGACAGGAAAGTATTTGAGAGGTGACAGGAAAGTTTTGTAAAGTAATGGGAAAGTTGTTAAACTGAGCAAGACAGTGTTTAAAGAGTGCGAGAGAGAGTTTTTAAAGAGTGCAAACGAGTGGGTGAGAGAGTTGCAGATTGGGTGATTATTTATGTTTTGATTTGAGTGATTTTAATGTCTTTCTTATTCTGTAAAGCACTTTGAATTACCTTGTGTACGAATTGTGCTATACAAATAAACTTGCCTTGCCTTGCTTTGCCTTGAAAACTAGTGCTTCATGACATCACCATCAGAGTACCACCACAGTCCTACTATAGCACTACCATAGTCCCACCACAGTCCTACTATAGTAGTATATGGCACTACCATAGTCCCACCACAGTCCTACTATAGCACTACACAGTTCTACTATAGCACTACCATAGTCCCACCACAGTCCTACTATAGCACTACCATAGTCCCACCACAGCTCGCACTAACACTCCACCTCTCTCAGTGATCCGCAGTGGGGACTACTATCTGTTTGAAACTGACAGCGATGAGGAAACAGAAGAGGAAAAGGAGGAGGAGCATATGAAAAGGGTGCGGCCTCAAGACAAATCTGCATTTCAGGTTAGCACTTGTACAGTGTTCATTCACTGTTTAGTTTTTCAATATTTTTTAGATTGTTTATTTATCAGCATCACAATGTTGTAAGCGTGCTAATGTGAGTGTGCGGTGTGCAGTTTGTTTACCACGCCTGGATCACTGACTCCAGAACTGCCATGAGAGCCCGTCATAGGCAGAAGAAGCTGCACCAGAGGTCTGCCCGGAGGAGGCCACGCTGGGAGCATAGGGCAGCAGGTTGACCTCATCACATTCTGTAGGATTATTGTTCAGTTTAGCCAGTGATGTCTCCTGTATGTTTACACTAGTGAGATAAGCCATCGTAGTATTCCGAAAATGTTCTTTTTTTTTCTTTTTTTTTTCTTCAAATTACTTTTGTTTTCATCTAGCAGACCAGTTTGTTTGTTTACCTTGACATGTTTGCGCTATTTGTCTGCAGTCATTCTCAGAAGAGTCACATGATGTTGCTGTGATGTGTCTTGCAGGCTGATTTACACAGTCTTTGGTGTGGTCTTCCACGAGGAATTGGCAAGGAAAAAGTTAGAAACTGAAAGGCCACTGAGGGGTATTGTATGATGCAAAGTAAAGTGAAAGCCTGGCTTATTTGGACTATCCAAGCTTCTCAACTCCTCAGCTCCAACTCTAGATAGTCTCTTTGATGGAATAGAGCTGAGTTGCTGTAGAAACAAGCACCTGGAGACAAACCTGATTGAGACCAGGCTCTCTGCCCAGCTTTACTTTTATATACAACAGAATAAGCTTCAAACGTAGAAGGTTACCGTGCATCAGGAAGGGGTCAGGTAACTTAATTCTCCGCATTAAGTAGGCTACACAGTATGTAGCCAGCCTCCTGTCTGCCGATGTTTTTTCTTCTTGCTCCTTGAAAGTTCCATGTCCCAAATCAAACTGTTGTCCATGTGCACTGTAGCTTCTCTCTCATTTAGTAAGATCATTAAAAACACTATACTTTGAGCCCATTTTTAGGTATATCATCGCTCCTTTGATCTGGCCTTCTCTGAGTCACCGGGAATGGGCACAAACTGCATCTTAACCTTCAAGCCTGAATTAACTTTGGGCAGATCCTGGCTTATTTTTTGCATGGAATGACTTGAGGCTTACGCTGGAGGTGGAGCTAGTTTGAGCACAGGATTTCAGGACTGTTAAGCCACTTTGATGGAATACCCCCAAAGTTATTGAGACAGAGGAGAATAAACACCATCACTGGATAAAAGAGGCAATAGAAATCCAGAAATGTGCCCATAATACACTGAACTGAGACGAGGGGGTATTCTTGCTTTCCCACACTCAGGATACTGTTTCGAGGAAGTTGTACTGCAGAAGGTGCTGTCAATCTGCCTCTCCCGGAAGGAAGACCACAGACCAAAGACTGTGTAAATCAGCCGTTAGACATGTCACGGCAACATCATGTGACTCTTTTGAGGATGACTGCAGACAAGTAGTCCAAACATGTTAAGGTTAATAAACAAACTGGTCTGTTAGATGAAAACAAAAGTAATCCACAATAGTAGTTGATAATGCCTTTTCCTTTTATTGGTGTATTTCATGAAGCCATTGAGGTCTCCACGGAAACAGATGAGGAGGATACAGAGGAGGAGTTGGATGTTGCAGGTAAGTTATTAGTACTTTGTATGTCCAGACTTATTTTGTTCACCTTCAGACTGCAGGCTGCTGTTGTTCCAGAGACCGTGCTCCAGAGGCTTTCCAGTGGGCTGCACTTCTGCTGGGTGCTGGTGTCTGCTCTACTGGACTCCCTGACTACATGGCTCCGTGGCTTGTGTCAAGAGCACATTGATATTTCCACCGTTCTCCGGATAGAGAGATGCATGCTCACTCAGCAGGCCCGTCAGGTACTGCACTCCGCAGAGAATACTGAAAGTTTCATGTTGTATTTGTCAGAGCACAGTGGTGTTGTCATGATACTAAAACTTCAAATACTAAGTATTTTGATATGAAGAAACAGACTCGATACTCAATACCGATTCTAATACCATAATGATAATAATTAAAGAAAGAACTTTTCATTAAACAGAATGTGATTTTCAACATTAGATTGTACTTTCTTTTCTATTCCTATGTGGTCTTATATCTGTGTAATCCCTCAGTGTCCAGGTAGGTTCCATAGCGGTCCATAGGTGTATACTAGTCTATATGTTGTTACACTTGTTCTGATATGGCTTTTAGTTTTGATACTTGTTTAAATGAATATTTAGTTTATAGATACTAGTTATACTAGTTTTGGCATCGATTATTATCTGATTTTCTATACTTTTCACAACCCTAGGGCACAGCTCCATCTCGAGAAGGCATTCACCTCTACTACCAGCAGCAGCTAAAGAGGAGCTCCAAGGAGTCCGGACTGGACCACAGAGCCCACACAGGGCCTGAGTCAGACCATAATAAACCAGAATCGAACTATAATGTGTCTGACTACACTGTCCCAGACCACACTGGACCAGACCACACTGAACCAGACCATACCAAACCAGAACACACCGGACCAGACCATAAAGGACTAGACCATACTGACATGGAGCACATTGAACCAGAGCTCACCAAACGAGAACACTGTGAACTGGGCCCTACCCAGCAAGATCTCACTGGAAAAGGCCACACTGAACTGGACCACACTGAACCGGACCACACTGAACCGGACCACACTGAACTGGATCACACTGAACCAGACCACACTGAACTGGATCACACTGAACTGGATCGAACTGAGCCAGACCACTCTGAACCAGAGCGTTCTGAACTAGAACACTGTAAATCAGACCCCACCAGTCCAGACCACACTGGAAAAGACCACACTGAATTAAGCCACACTGAACTGGACCACTCTGAACCAGACCAAACTGGACCAGAGCTCACCAAACTAGAACACTGTGAACTGGACCCCAAACAACCAGATTTCACTGCAGAAGACCACGCAGAACAAGGCCTTACTGAACTGGACCATACTGAAACTGAGCAGGACCTGAGTGGACTTGGACCACACGATGGTGCACATAGGCTGGACCGCACGGAGCAGGAACATGATGGACTCAGACCTGACCTGTGTGGATTGGAAAAGGATCCAACTAAACACAGCAAACACATCAAACCAGGTATGGTGCAAAGTTGTGCACTTCTTAAAATTTACATTTTAAGTCATATAAACATGACCTGTCACAGTCCCCAGAGACAAGGTAGGTTAGTTCAAATCATATATGCTGATTTATTTTTAATTCATAGTTTGATGTTTTGGTTCTCAAGATGATTATCCAATCAGAAAGCAGAATGAGCCTCACATCAGTCTCTTAGTTGGTTTAAACCTAAAAGAACTCTCTGTGATCTGAATGAAAACAACCTTTACTCCAGCAACTGCAGCCAATCATTACTGAGTGCTAGTGCAGCTTCTGCAGCTCAGTGAGTGAATTCTGGAGGTTCTCAGCTTTCACATGACATGGCACCTCCATATATTGAGAATGGACAACAATATTCAGTTGTGGTAGTAGTTCCTTTTTTAAAACATAGAGTTACATGCAGTTCCTTTAATCTATACAAAAATGAGAAAAAATAAAAGTATAAAAGTTCATTGTCAGGGAGGGAAGTGTAGGTTTGTGTACTGTTTCAAGGGTGTCCTCAGTATGGCACAGCTGGGATGTTAGCCTGGGGTAGGTATGCACTCCTGGCGCTCTACAGGGCCCTGGTCTCAGCTCTGACCTATGTTTCTTCTGGCCCCACTGCTTTGCTGCATGTGTCACACTTAAACTTGTTATTGTTTTGCTTGTGGTGCAGACAAGTCAAGTGAATTGTCCTGTGTGACGAGTGGAGCAGAGAGCGGAGTGGGTGCCCGGCGCAGACCCAGGCTGCTGAAGATGAGGAGGGTGAGGTCGTCATCTTCATCAGAGGGAGAAGAGGAGCTCCCACACAGGTCTGAGAGCTCTGTAAATAAGGCTCTTCATGACAAGAGCAAGCTTCTCTCCGTAGAAAAAAATAAGAAAAACTCCAGAATAGTTACATAGTGGATCCATTGAGTTGAAATGTATCGTGTGTTATTTTATTTATAGTTATATATTTCAGGGACAGTACATATTAATCAACATGACAAATTACATCTTCAAAGTCATCCCCTAGCTTAGTGTCTTACAACCCAATGGTGAGTCCGGACTTCCATTTCGAGATAGCTGCATTAGACCACTTTTGGTTGACTTTGGCTTGTGGAAACTCATCCACTAGGCCCCACTTTTTCTGAACAGCACCCGTCCAAGTGTGGTAGAACAGATCTCTTTACATAACTGCATTGTGTCTCCTCTCCAGCTGGAGTCATCTGCCTCCCTCCTACAGCCTGGCTCTGGGTCTGGACCAGGACCCTGAGCTCCTCCAGGGACGCCTCAGCACAGAGGAGCAGCTCCAAGCAGAGCCGCTGGAGTCCCCTCTGTCTCTGTGTCGCACCCAGGAACTGACAGCCAGCGAACTGCTCCAGAACAGGTCAATATACCAGTGTAAAAAATGTAAGTACATCCTCTATCTGTATAAAGTTGGTATTGTACCTACAGGACGTTCTACGATGAAGAGCTGGAGGCCTCAGACCACTTTTTTAGTAGCCAGCCTCAGCTGCTGCAGCTCTGCTACACTCTCTACAGCATCCTGGCAGCAAGGTACACCTGACTTTAATGCAACTGCAGGAATACTTTTTGGTTATAATTCTCATCATTGTGTGGTTTTATTATCATGTAATTCTATGCTTAGGCCCTATTATAAGGCCTATAAGCACGTGGTCTGTACTGATTGTACTTTAAATGCTCTGATACCCCTCCGTCCCTGCACAGGTCTGAAGCTGTGTGCTTCCTGGTCATGGTGGTGAACCACATGGTGTCGGCCTCCTGCCTGACTCTGGTGCTGCCTGTACTGGTCTTCCTGTGGGCTTCGCTCTCAGTGCCTCGGCCCAGTAAGGCCTTCTGGATGACAGCTATCATCTACACTGAGGTGCCCTCTCACTCCGCACCTGTGGCTCTGGGCTATCTGCAGGTTAACACTGTGTGTTCTTCACAGGTTACCATCGTCATCAAGTATTTTTTCCAGTTTGGATTCTTTCCATTTAATCAGAAGCTTGAGGTGGACCGCTCCAAGCCCTTCCATCCTCCCAACATACTGGGAGTGGAGAAGAAGGAGGGCTATGTGATCTATGACCTGCTGCAGCTGCTCATTCTGTTCTACCACCGAGCCATACTTAAGGTACTGGGGACACTCACTGATACTGGGACACTTGATTGTTTTGTTAAGTATGTATATAGTTTTGTATCATGTTTTTGTATTTAAATGGAGTGGGCTTGTGGGCTGAGCATTGCACAAAATCTCACAGCTAATTGTGAGGAGGGTTTGACTAGGGCCCAGGAGAGCTCTCTAAAATACTCAAACAAGCTTGGATGACATCTATAACTGCTTCAGGCATGTTTTTGATGAGGGAACAATGTTATAACATAGTAGAAAGCTCAAAAAATAGATTTTGCATAATGCCCCCTCTTTAACTTACCTTACTGAAACCTACTATATCATCATAACATATCATGTCACACAATATGAAGTGTACTTTTAAAAAGAATAAATCAGTCAAATGTTTTTGAGGGGTCAGAGGGACATTAAACTGACCCCTGTGTTCCTACTGTGTACAGTGCCATGGGCTGTGGGACCAGACTGACCCTGAGCCAAACAGCCCCGGTATCCAGCTCAGCTCTACCCGCACCTCTTGTTCAGAGCCAGGAGGGGGAGAACCTACACCTCCACACCCAGCAGGCAGGAGGAGGGAGCAGCCAGGGTTTAGCCCGGAGTCTCCCGCAGGTACAGTCTTCTCTCTCATAAGAGTCTGTGTTCTACTGTTGGGCCTTTCCTATAAAACACATTTTCATTTCAAGTGAACGGTGGGGAAGGATCTGTCAGCTCCATTTAACACAACAGGATCCAACTGATACTTTGCAGCTGATGTCATCGACATTTCCTGGGGATGTGATGCCAACTAGAGGCTCTGCTATGTTTGAAACTCTGTTTAGACAGAAATCTGAGCTTTATACAGTCTGTTGAGAAAGACCACAGGTGAGCTGATTTGTGCTCTTAAACAAGTCTCTCACACATAAAGTCACTCTCATATTGTTGTTGAAAATCAAACACCTAAACAGGACCATCAGTGCTGTATTGATCACAGGCTCCTGAAAATGTGCTATTTAAATACATTTTATATTTTCAGACAATCTTAAAACTTATTTGACAGTGTTTGCTAATCTGTGCACTGTGTTTCCATGGTAATTTCTGAACATTCCACCCTCAGTGTGACATCACTACAAAGTACCATTATGTGGCAAGAGTTTGGTTGGAAGAATATTGTGAGGTTCTCTGTCTTCATAAAGTACTGTTATCCCTGTGATGACAACAGATGGGTGGCAGCATCCAGACCACTGGAGTTTAGGTGGCAAACTGTAATAAGCTTCTTTGCCACATGACCACATAATTCCAGGTTTAGAAGACAGCAATTGGAATGGACAAGGGAAATGGATGTTAGTGCCATTAGATATTACACCTATTCAAAAAAGACACCAAAGAAGTGAAGATTCATATTGGAGACTGTGGTTCATCTGGGGCTAACCATTTTCATATTTCCAGGGACATTATTATTTTTTTAATTCTATTGGTCACAGATATGCAAACCTTATAAATTATGTTATTGGGTAAATTACCCTGTACATTTGAAAGTATTTAGTTTGGAGAATGCTCATAATTGGATGAAGGATGATATTAGAGACTAAATAGGCTAAAAGTGGAACCTCCAACAATAGGTGAATGGATTAACATGGTCCACGAAATTGCGATGGAAAAGCTCTCTTTCACCCTCTAGATCCAAAGGACAAATTGTATGATGCACGGACAAAATGGAGTATGTTAATAATAATGATAATGCCTTAGTCTATGTAGTGCTTTGTGCATTATTCATTCACTCTGCGGTAGTAAGTAGCGGTGGCTACAATAGCTGTGTGGCTACAATAGCTGTGTGAGATCTGTCAAGATGGGGCTTGAACAAGAAGGTTTAGCCACTGTTAAACCATAAGATTTGACTTCAATAAATACATGGAAGAATGAAGTAATTAGTTACGATCTATACTCCATCATAGTTACAGTTTACATACGCTATATAAAAAGACACATGCTTTTTTCTCACTGTCTGACATGAAATGACTAAACTTTTCCTGTTTTAGGTCAATTAGGATTTCCAAAATATATACCAAATACTAATGAAATGTATGTAAACTTCTGACTTTGAAAAATTGTCTAAAAATTTATTTATTATTCATTTTTCTGGCATTTAGCAAATAGAAATAATGTTAGTTATCGTAACTGCTAAAACAGGAAAAGGTTAGTTTGATTTCATGTCAGACAGTGAGAAAAACGCACTGCTTCTTTGTGTAACATCATGGGAAACTAAACAAGAAATCAACCAAGATATAAGAAGATAATTTCCACAAGTCTGGTTCATCCTTAGGTCCAATTTTCAGATTCCTGAAGATGCCTTGTTCATCTTTTCAAACAATTTTAGTATAAAGACCATGGTGTGATGTCCAGCCATCACACCGCTCAGGAAGGAGACGGGTTCTGTGTCCCAGAGATGAACGTGCTTTGGTCTGAAATGTGCAAATCAACCCAAGAACAAAAAGCAAAAGACCTTGCTGATGCTGCTGAAGATGACAAGAGTGTGCCATTATCCACAGTGAAACGAGGACCGTACCAACATGGACTGAAAGGACACTCTGCAGGAAGAAGACATTACTCCAAAAGAAACAAAAAAAATCCAGATTACAGTTTGCAAATGCACACAGGGACAAATACTTAAATTTTTGGAGACATGTCCTGTGGTCTGATGAAACTAAAATTGAACTGTTTGGCCATAATGACCATTGTTATGTTTGGAGGAAAAAAGGAAGAGGCTTGTAAGCCTGAGAACACCATCCTGAAATGCAAGAGTGGCAGCATCATGTGTGGAGTTGTTTTGCTGCAGGAGGGACTGGTGCACATCACCAGATGACATCATGAGGAAAGAACATTATGTGGAAATACTGAAGCAACATCTCAAGACATGAACCAGGAAGTTAAAACTTGGGTGCAAATGAGTCTTCAAATGGACAATGACCTGAAGCATACGGTCAAACTGGTTACAGTGGCTTAAAGATAACAAAGTCAGTGTTTTGGAGTGGCCATCACAAAGCCCTGATCTCAGTCCTAGGGCAGACCTAAAAAGGCCTGTGCGAGCAAGACGGCCACAAACTTGGTTCAGTTACATCAGTTCTGTCAGGACAAACAGGCCATAATACCTATCAACTATTGTGAGAAGCTTGTGGAAGGAAATCCAAAACATTTGTCCAAAGTCATATAGTTTAAAGGCAATTTTATCAAATATTAATGAAATGTATGTAAACTTCTGACTTTGAAGAAAGTAAAGAAACAATGTCTAAAAGAAAACATGCATTATTATTCATATCATTATTCTGGCATTTACATCCTAAATGACCCAAAAAGAGTTTAGTTTGATTTCAGGCAGTGAGGGGAAAAAAAGCGTCTGTGTCTTTTCATATAGTATATGAAAAGACACAGATGTATATTGACTGATACGTCAATTATAATTATAATTATCATACCAGCCTGGTTCATGTGTTCTACTGTCTTCTCCCTCAGGAATGAGTTGTAAAATAAACAATATTTTGAGCAACTGAGTAAAAACACTTTTGCTGTTCTCATGCAGATAGTGGCGGCTCCAGAGTCCAACCAGAAAGAAAAGTGTTCATGTTTCTAACCAAACTGCGAAACATGTCCCTGAAAGCCCAACACCACTCCTTCACCAGGTAAGACTGGCAGGTGAGACGTAGCAGGTGAGACGTAGCAGGTGAGATGTAGCAGGTGAGATGGAGGCAGGTGAGATGGAGGCAGGTGAGACTGAGGCACTTAAAACTATGGTAGATAAGATTGAGACAGGTGAGAGTCTTAGGCAGGTGAAGCCTTGGCAGGCGAGAGAGGGAGGTAGGTGAGAGTGAAGCAGGTGAAACTGAGGCAGGTGAGAGACTAAGGTGGGTGAGAGACTGAGGCAGGGGATGCTGAGGAAGGTAAGACTGGCAGATGGGACTGAGACAGGTGAGAGTTTGAAGTAGGTCAGCCAGGTAAGACTGTCACAGGTGCATCTGAGGCAGATGAGAAAGTGACAGGTGAAGCTGGGGACTGTGAGTCTCAGGCAGGTGAGACTGGGGTAGGTTGAATTGAGACAGCTGACACTGAAGCAGGTGAGAAACTGAGGCAGGTGCTCAGATTGGTGACTTGTCTTTGCAGGGTGCATGCAGCATGCTCCCCAGTGCAGGACTTCTTCCGGGCTCTAGTGCAGCCGGAGTACAGCGCGGTCACTGATGTCTACGTGCTCATGTTCCTGGCTGACACAGTGGATTTCATCATCATCGTCTTTGGCTTCTGGGCCTTTGGGGTGAGCTCCACAGGAGGGTAGCCCCTTGACTCCCCTCCTCCTAACAGGGCTGTCCCAGACCAGGCACTACTGTCCACACGTTTTACTGCAACTGCATTTATGTGTATTGCAGTTTATATACAGCACTCTTAAAGAGAGAACTTTTTGGAGCTCCCTACCATTTTTTAATAGCATTGTTCCCTCATTTAACCCTATTGTGGCGGATGGTGTCGTCGCCAATAGAGTGCGGTTGTGGACTTTCCATTACCGTAACTCTGCAACCAATTGTGCTTCATGTAAATTCAAACGGCATCTCAAAGCAGAGGCATGGGGCTCTTTAAATATGTTACTGTCATTACGGTAATCTGTTTACGTTGTCCCGCGAAGATGACCAGTCAGAGTACAGGTGCCGTGGGGATTTTCCCAGTCAGTTATTTGATGCGTCAAAGGAAAAATACGGGTGGCTATGTAAAATAGAGGTAGTTGTGTGAAAAAATGCAGTACATTCTGATACTTCCCTTAACATTATTTTTATGGCTAAAAAAGAATAAAAGTCTAGGCGAGTCATACTGGTCTATAATGTGCTCAGTCATTAAAGGGCTAAATGTCATCCATGTAGGTTTGCATAATCTTGTGATCTCTCTTGGACACTTTTCAAATCCTCCTTACAGTTAGCAGTATGATGGGCTCGACACACGGGGAGCGACGTCGCTCGCTCTCCATTTATTTTCAATGGTACCTGTGCGACACTGCGAAAATCGCTCGTCTCTCTCACCTCCGCGACAAGCGAAAGTCGTGCATGTGAAAGCCTCGCGCTCGTGCATGTCGACGTGCACACGCGGGCCTGCGGCGCGATTAATGAAAGTTGAAAAATTTTCTACTTTTATCGCTGTTGCCTGCACAATAGCCAATCAGCAAGAGTTTGATTGACGAGCCAATGCACTGTCCACTTCAGTAACATCATGGAGGAGAAAATTATACTCACGGTGTCGGATTTCCCAATTCTTTTTGACATATCTCAAAGAGACTACAGAGATATATCAAAAAAGCAGCTGCCTGGGAACTCGTTGGTGCCAGGGTGAATATGAGTGGTAAGTTAACATGCGCAAATTTGTTAATTCAGATAAATTTATGGAGGCTCATAACCAAATGTATTAAAGACTTATTCAACATTAAAAAAATATATTTATTTAAGGTTTTTACATTAAACAGAATTAGCTGCAGAAAAGGGTGAACCCAGGATCGCTTTTTTTTTTTTTTTTTTTTTGTAGAGTGCAACCAATTGTAATATTTTAGTCAAATGAAGCAAAACTTTACGAGATTTCATTTTAGCATCTTTTTCCCATCTACCGCTATTAACCTCAAAATTCCCTCCAAATAAACAGCCAATCAGACGTGTAGGAGGCTCGCGATCTGCTCTGGAACAGAGCGCGACGTGACAAGCTGCCGCTAGTCCCTGCAGTTTGTCGCTGCCCGTGTGTTCGATTTTAAAGCTTATGCGATGAGTGTCGCTGCACGCTGTCCTTAGTCGCTCCCCATGTGTCGAGCCCATGAGACTGCAGAATGGTTAGTCCACAAGCCTACGACATCCATGCGTGAAACTGGGGCAGGTGCACTTCTTTATACAGTCTGTGTTGCACCCCTAATCTTGCTGTCACTGAAGCATACTAGCCTGTTATCAGTGTGCACTATTTGTCTTCTTACAGAAGCACTCAGCAGCTGCAGACATCACCTCCTCTCTGTCCGAGGACCAGGTTCCTGAGGCCTTCCTGGTCATGGTGCTCATTCAGTTTGGTAATTCACTTTGATTTTAATACTATTTCAATAATGGGCCAAATAATAATGATCATTTTGCCATAACGTAGCAGGTCTAGTTTAAAGGACTCATATTACAAACATTTCCAATTTAATAATAATGGCTTAAACTTGTAATGCTCTTTACAGTCTTGTTAAAGCCTCAAAGTGCTACACTATAGGTATGGAGTTATTCATTCACTTTCACATGGTAAACTACTAGTGTAGCCACAGCTGCCCTTGGGCAGAATGACGGGAGCAAGGCTGCCAATCTGCGCCATCGGCCCCTCCGACCACCACCAATCTTTCGTGCACACACCACTTTCATACTAGGCAATGTGGGTGAAGTGTCTTGCCTAAGGACACAACAACGGGACTCGATCGAACCTTGGGTTTGGGGGACCAACACTATAACCACTGAGCCACTGCTGCACACGATTATGTTATAATCTTGTTTCCTCACCATAAGCATTCCCAAAGTTTTGTTTTGTTTCATTCACACATGTTTAACACACAAACCCTGCATATTTAGGGTGAGTTCTTATCTCGAACAGAAAATACTCTGTTCCACCTTGTGATGTCATGTGGTAATACAAGAAGTGCTCCACTAAGTTTTTACACTCCAGACACCTTCACTTGAGTAATTTGGATCATCTCAGCCCTGGAATTGAAATCTCTATTAAGCAAAAGGTAAAAGGTATCTGTTATCGTGAAAACTACCGCTTCATGGCATCATAAGGTGAAACAGAGCTTTGGAGATGTAGACAGACAAATAATACTAAGTTGAGCAAGTGTTACTCAAACATGTGTGAATGAAACAAAACACAACTCCAGGTCTGTTTTTGAGGACGAAACAACATTATGACATGACTTAAAGCTCACAAGAGTTTCTAATCATGACGTCATATATAATAAACATTATTTTGAGCAACTGAGTAAAAATACTTCAGCTGTTCACATGCAGACAGTGGCAGCTCCAGAGTCCAACCAGAAAGAAAACTGTTCATGTTCACTGGTTTGCTGTGATAGTATACGTGGTAAATATTTATCATAGTTTTACATTATTTAATTGGCAGTACAAAAACACAAGAGGTAGCGCTGAGTTCTACAATATTTCTATGTATGTCATCCAAAATACAGAGACAGTTTACGCAGAAGGAAGGCGTTTCTGACTGTTTAAACACTGATTTAATAAAATAAAGGTCTTTGTACAATTTAGGTTTTGGCCCTTGTTTACATTATGGTTGTTGGAATTACCTCTACACATGTCATATCTGCTGTCAGTGTCCAACCAGGAAGTTAAATTATAAACTTCACTTTAAAAAGAAATAAATGAAAACAAACCTAAAAAAATGCAAGATTTTTAGTAAAATCTTAAATATGATTATATTAACTATGATTTTTTTTTTTTTTTTGTGAAATTAGTAGTCTAACCTAACAGATGCACTTTATGGGTCCTATATTACGCAAAATTGGCGTAGAATTTTCTCATATGACTACATCTCCAAAGGTCAAAATGCTCCACCTTGTGATGTGATGAAATGATGAAACTGAAGAGGTATGGAGTTTAAAAATACAGTGTAGTGCTTCCTGTTTTACCCAATGACATCACAAGGTGGAAAAGAGTGTTTTGTGTTTGAGAGAAGAACTCAGCCTTCATATGCAGGGTTTTATATTAAACATGTGTGAATGAAACAAAATACAACTCTTGGTATGTTTTTGATGAGGAAGCATAACATAGATCAGAAAACAGCATAATATGGGCCAATTGAAGCTCAGATATGGCTTAATTTTGGTGAGGTGAGGGTTTAATTTAATATTAGTAATATTAGTATTAGTGGTATTTTGGTTAAGGTTAGGATCATCTTCAGGAATTTCATGCAAGTCAATGTAATGTCCCGCCACAGCATGAAAACCCAACATGTGTGTGCTTGTGTGTGTGCTTGTGTGCATGCTTGTGTGTGTGCTTGTGTGTGTGCAGGCACTATGGTGATAGACCGCGCACTCTACCTCAGAAAGACGGTCCTTGGGAAGCTGGTGTTCCAGGTCATCCTGGTGCTGGGCATTCACTTCTGGATGTTCTTCATCCTCCCCACCGTCACTGAGAGGTGCTGTTCTATGCCCTGTCATGATAACACATTTTGAAGTGTGATAAACGATAATATTGAAACCAATACATTCAGCAGAATTAATGCACAATATTGTTAAAAAACATGAACTGCACTAAATAAATAACAGAATGCAACACTTACATAGTTACTTTGTATCTATAATGAGTCATAGAAGTTCATAATTCAACACTCAAATCTCAATATCTCACTGCCTGGTGTAGTCCTGGTATAGTCCTGGTATAGTCCTGGTGTAGTCCTGGTATATTCCTGGTGTAGTCCTGGTGTAGTCCTGGTTTAGTCCTGGTTTAGTCCTGGTATAGTCCTGGTGTAGTCCTGGTGTAGTCCTGGTTTAGTCCTGGTTTAGTCATGGTATAGTCCTGGTGTAGTCCTGGTGTAGTCCCCACTGATAATCCCTCACTTGTGTTCCAGGCGTTTTAACCAGAACCTGGTGGCACAGCTGTGGTATTTTGTAAAGTGTGTATACTTTGGTCTGTCAGCGTATCAGATCCGCTCCGGGTACCCAACTCGAGTCCTGGGCAACTTCCTCACCAAAAGCCACAACTACCTCAACCTCTTCCTCTTCCAGGGGTAAGCAAGCCTCACATCAGACCTGGTTTGGTTTTCTTTTAGGCAGACAATCGTTTTTTTCCTCCTGCCGCCATGTTGTTTCTAGTTACTAATGTAAACAAAGGTAAACACCAAAGGAAACATGCATTAACTGCCCAAATATCAGTATTAAACCAAATTTCAGGAAAATTAAAGTCAGTGAAAAGTCAGATAAAAACAGTCTGATTGCCCCAGTATCCATGTGTAATCTGCACTGACTGCCCTGCATTAGTTGGCAAAAAACGATCCTGGTCCTTTTTTTATGTTTACTACTTTCTACATTTTATATACACTCTGAAGACATCAAATATATGATGCCAGATTTATGGAATTATGTAGTAAAGAAAAACAGTGAAATAATTCAACTAAATATATTTAAAAAAATATTTTATATTCAAATCCCCAAAGTATCCACCCTTAGCTTTTTTCGACAGTGCTACAAACTCTTTTCAAAGCGTTTTCTCAGTGGTTTTCTTGATGGAGTCTCCTGAAATGGTTTTGACTTCACAACTGTGCCATGTCAAGAAATGCCAAAAGTAAAACTCAAAGGGAGACTATTTAAAAAAATAATAAATAAAACAAGTTTGGAGTTATTTTGAGTTTATTTTTTGTTTTTAGCTCATTCCATATGTGTCATTCATAATTTTGATGCTTCAGTGAGAATCTACAGTATAAATAATCATAAAAAATATAGAAGAAATGAAAAAGTGTGTCCAAACTTTTGACTGATGGTGTAGCTCTCCACCATACATGTCTTTGTCGGTAGTTTCCGCCTGGTGCCCTTCCTGACCGAGCTGAGGGCTGTGATGGACTGGGTTTGGACTGACACCACGCTGTCCCTGTCCTCCTGGATCTGTGTGGAGGACATCTACGCTCACTGCTTCACCCTTAAGTGCTGGAGGGAGTCAGAGAAGGTCAGACCACCTACCGTAAAACATTCTATAAAGTAGTCTGGTAGTTCTTTTTTTATTTATTTATTTATTTATTTTTTACAGTGGGTATGGAAAGTATTCAGACCCTCCTAAATTTTTCACTCTTCGTTATATTGCAGCCATCAGTGGACTAGGGAATTACATTACTGTTTCCTAGGAACCATGTCATACACTGAGCCAGAATTCCTCCAATGCACACAGAAATTAACATATAATGAATAAAAAAGAAGAAAACACCTTTATTTTGGTGAAACAATGTTTTTCTTGTGTGTAAATTGTGCTGGATTGTCTCTAAGATAGAACTCTCTACTTCTTGTAATATTCAACATATTTTGCAACTTTTCTTCACAGTTTTATTCTTGATTTGTTTAAAACTATCATTTATATTTACACCAAATATTATTCCACCAAATGAAGTCATAGTTTGAGAATCATCAGAACCTGTCATACGAGGCTATCTTTGTCCCATGTCCCTGCAGCGCTACCCTCAGCCACGCGGACAGAAGAAGAAGCGTGTGGTAAAGTATGGCATGGGCGGTCTCATCGTGCTGCTGCTCATCTGCATCGTTTGGTTCCCTCTCCTCTTCATGTCTCTGGTCAAGTCTGTGGCCGGAGTGGTCAACCGGCCGCTGGACGTGTCCGTCACCATCACCCTGGGAGGCTTCCAAGTAAGTATAACATCAACGTCAACATAATAAAACATGAAGCAGGATAATCCCTCAGTGGTCAAGATAGATTCCATAGTGGTCCATGGGCGTATATACAGGTCTATGTGGCAAAATGTATTTAATAGATTTTCATGTTGTGAACAGCCTAAGTCATTTTTGGCCAAATTGATTTTTCTATCTAATTCTCCTCTGCAGACCTTGCTGCATCTGCCTGAGACATTGGTTCCTCGGCCAATTAAACAGGTTTTTACAGTCAAAATATCACAAACTGCAATTATGTTTGGCAACTTACAGATGTTTTATGGCCAATTAGCAGAACCTATAAATCCTGCTTTCTTCCTGTGAGTGGGCTCACCTCTCCACAGATCCTATCTGTAACTAGGCCTGGTAAACATGTCATGGAGACAAGCAGGTGGCACACCAAAAACATACATAGTGGAACTTAGTGTAGTATTTTTCTGGTCCAGATTTTCGTAAGGGGAAAAGAACACACCATGTCTTCATACACTACCAGTCAGAAGTTTGGACAGTCAGTCTTATTATTTATTTTCATGATTATTTACTCCATAGAGTCTCACTGAAGCATCATAACGATGAATGACACATATGGAACGTAGTAAACAAAAAATAAACACAAAATAACTCCAAACTTCTATTAGATTTTAGTTGTTGTTGTTTTTTTTGTTTTTTTTTTAAATAGCCTTTACCCGTTGCTTTTCTTCACTGCTTTGTACTCTTGGCAATTCTTGACCCTGGCAAGGCACAGCTGTGGAGTGCAAACCAAATCATGTACATTCATCAAGAAGATCATTGAGAAAAGGCCAAGGCTTTAAACAAAGCAAAGGGATGCTTTGAGTATCCACCCTTAAGTTGACATAATTCCATATATCTTGTATTATATATTCAATGTCTTCTGTGTGTACATAAAATGTAGAAAGTAGGTAAACTTAAAGGAATAATACATTGAAAATTAAGTTGTGTCCAAATGTTTGACAGGTAGTGTATGTAAATAAACAAATCAATATGGCAGCATGTTCTGGTTTGGGCAGCATTACTGAAAAACACGTTTGTGTAAACCATGGACCAAACAGGAGTATAGTTTCACCCTCTGTTGACAGCAGACGATGATGACTTAGTGAATTCTGTTCTAGCTCAGGCACAAAGTGAAAGTAGGAGAGGGGTTTGCGTGGATGGTCTGTGTGGAGGGTCTATGACAATGGTCCATGTGGAGGGTTCATGTGGAGGGTTTGTGTGGAGGGTTCGTGTGGAGGGTCTGTGTGGAGAGTCTGTGTGGAGGGTTTGTGTGGAGGGTTTGTGTGGAGGGTTCGTGTGGAGGGTCTGTGTGGAGGGTCTGTGTAGAGGGTTCATGTGGAGGGTATGTGTGGAGGGTCTGTGTGGAGGGTCTGTGTGGAGGGTCTGTGTGGAGGGTCTTTGTGGAGGGTTCATGTGGACGGTCTGTGGAGGGTTGGAGTGAGGTTTCTTCGGTCAATGGACCTGCCTCTGTTTCCTGTAGTGACTTCTGTGTCCTGCTGTGTACATTTGTCCTCAGCCCATTTTCACCATGAGCGCCCAGCAGAACCAGCTGAGGGAGCTGAGTGAGTACGAGTACCAGGCCTTCCTGAGCTCCTACAGCTACGAGCCGGTGAGTCCCCACGAGTACCCCACCAGCCTGTCACTAAGTACCCCACCAGCTTGTCACTGAGTACCCTAGAGGGAGTGGTGACAGTTTTTCAATGTAAAGTGAATCGGAGTCAATGGAGCTGTAAGCCCCCATGAGCATTTCCTATTTAGAATGTGCCGGTTAGCCTGTTAGCTATGTCCATTCATATATACAGTGTATGCAAAAGACAAGGGGTGGGAGGGAGGGGCCGAGAGAATGGTGACAGATGGTTTGGCCGGGATAGGCTTGTATAAATAGGGCTCCTGGGTAATTAGAGGTGTGGTTGAGGTGAGCTGTGGTTCACTGCCAAAGAACAAAAGGAGGTTGAGGCAGTGGTCCTCCCCCTGAATCAGTTATATGAGGACTCATGCGCACCAAACCATGAACCACATTGTGATTAATTATCATATCTATGAGTCATTGTAGGTTATATCTAGCTACACGTTAGTTAGATATGACTGGTACTCTAACCTCCAGGTCCTCTAACCCCTGGTCCTTTAACCCCTGGTGTTTTAACCTCCTGGTCCTCTAACCCCTGGTCCTCTAACTCCTGGTCCTCTACCCCCTGGTCCTCTAACCCCCAGTTCTCTAACCTGCATCGTCCGCTAACCCCCAGGACTTCTAAACCTCTGATCCTCTACCCCCTGGTCCTAAACTCTGGTCCTCTAACCCCTGGTGTTCTAACCTCCTGGTCCTCTAAACCCTGGTCCTCTAACCCCCTGGTCCTCTAACCCCTGGTCCTCTAACCCCTGGTCCTCTAACAACCTGGTGTTCTAACCTCCTGGTCCTCTAACCCCCTGGTCCTTTAACCCCTGGTGTTTTCACCTCCTGGTCCTCTAACCCCTGGTCCTCTAACCTCCTGGTCCTCTAACCCCTGGTAACTCCTCCTTCCTGCCCGTTGTCCCAGAGTGCCCTGCAATTTTTGGAGGCTTATGGAGCAGAAGATGTGACCGTGGCAGCGCTCCCTGGCAGCAGTAACTCTCTGTGGACCATCAGCCCACCCAGCCGCAGTTACCTCAGCCATGTGCTCCACCTGGAGAACTTCCCCCTCACACTGTCCTGGACTGTCCAGAGGTATGCCCCTGTTGTTAGCCCTCCATTATTTCTACTTCTGAGTGGTATATGTAACAGTCTTCCATGTTCACCAGTGTGCAACTAAAATATTTCCAACATAATTTTACTTTAAAGGGCCCATGTTCCGCTATTTTCTTATCTATGTTATAACATTGTTTTCTCATCAAAAACATACCTGGGGTTGTGTTTTGTTTCATTAATACATTTCTACATCGCCAAAGCTCAGAGTGCTTTGTTCCACCTTGGGATGTCATGTGGTAATACAGGTGCTCCACTGTGTTTTTAAACTCCACACACCTTCACTAGAATCATTTGGGTGATTTCAGATCTGGAACTGCCAATTTCTACTAAACTAAAGCTTAAAGGATAGCTGTTAATTTAAAAACTACCACATCATGACATCAGGTGGAACATTTGAGCTTTGGAGATGTAGACAAACTAATAAACCAAGATTACTCATATATGTGTGAATGAACACAGCTCCATGTATGTTTTTGAGGAGGTAGCATCATTATAACATGGCTTAAAGCTCACAAGAGTCCATTTTGTGTAATATAGTACTATTAATTTACAATAGCAGTGCCTTTGTACACCCAGCACGCATGTTGTCTGCTTCATGGTCATGTCTAACAGCTGCTCTGTGCCCCAGGAATCTGAGCCTGGGAGCCAAGGCTGAGTTGGCCTCAGGGAAACATGTGACATACCTGGACGACCACACACGCCTGGAGCTCATCCAGCTTCTCAATGGCACAAGAACTCTGCCTGTGTGAGTACCACAGAGGGATGGAGATATGTATCTTCTCAGCAGCTCCATAAATAGGCTGGATCCAAGTTGTAGAGGAATATCACTACATTTTTAAGCTGTAGTCAAAATTCACCTTCACCACAGTACTGAACACTTTTGCAGTTGTATCATAATATACCCACTGATTACTAGGGCTGTAGCTGACTAAAGAAATTCTTGGTCTCTATGTATCTGACCCAAACTACATTCACAACACTACACCTGCAGGAAAAGTTTACGCAAAAACTACTATTTATGCAGAAAAAAGTACTAGGAAACAATGTATTTATATAAAGACAGATTAAAAGAGAATTGTGAGTTTGGTATTTATATGTAAAAATTAGATTAAACAAGCCTTCAGCTCACTCTCTCACTTCTCCTTTCTCCTAAAATTGTTATTGTTGTCGACTAATAAAAGTTTTGGGCCCCAAGTTTTTTCCTTCAAACTGGACCAGTTCCAGTTTCTTGTTTGAGAAAAGTAACTTGTTGGAGTAGAGTTAAAGCAGTCATGGCCAGATTTACTTAGCATTTGTACATGTGTCAAACAGACAGCATGTGGTAAAGGGGAACAAAAGCATGTCATCCAAAGGAAGAGTGTTTCATAGCAGCTGTCGCTCCATTAAACTATAGGCTACATTTACAGGTCTTGGCTAAAGGCTAAAGGCCGGCCTAGTAACATAGGCCGGTCTTTGGCCTTAGGATGTGAGACAGAAGACAGCAGGACGGGCGTGGTCCACAATGGAGGTTTGAGGAGCATTGTCTCCTCCAGCAGCATTTGCTCTTTAAAACTGTTAAACCTCCATAAAACCAAATAAACCCATAAATCAAATTAACTTTATATATATATTACACCCATAAACCCTAAAAACAAACACCAAATATACTTAAAACTCATAAACCTTTTGAAATGCCTTCCCTACACATTCCCCGCCTTGGTCCTGCCCCGGAACCTTTTTAAGAGAGCTCATTTCACCGGGGACCTCACTGACACGTGGACACAAGGACACAATAGGCAAGTTAAACATTCTTAAAACACTGTTCATAAAAACACCAAAAAACATTCTTAAACAAGCATTGCACCAATATCGCACATATCCAATTAAATTAATTATTAGCAGTTAGCTTTAAATTGGTCTTCTTTCCCCCCAGGACATGCAGCTTCAATTAAAATGCCACCGTGCCTCCATATCTAAAATTGAGTAAAAAAAACAGACAAGTTATATTTTAAAATCTTTTGTTTGCAACTGTCTTTTTCAAAGTACAGGTAATGTTCTGTGTGCTATAACGTGCTGTGTGCTATTAAAGTGTGCGTGCAATGTAAAGTGCATATAGTGAAGGGTGCTGTTCATTTTGTAACAAATGGGCTGTTTGTTACACATCTGATACGTCATTTAAAAGAGGGAGTATTATGCAAAATTGACTTCTGAGAGCTTTCTACCATGTTATACCATTGTTCCCTGATCAACAACATGTCTGAAGAGGTTTTAGATGTCGTCCATGCATGTTTGAGTAATCTAGTGATCTCTCTAGTGACCGAAATATGTTGCGTGTTAGCAGTTAATATGCCATAGCAAAATACTTCCTCTCTAATGTTGTGAGCAAGATTGAGATTGATCCAAGTGCTGATCGGACTTGGCCGTGTGCATCACAATATATCCACAGTCTGTCATTAAACTGCCAAACAGATTTAAATACAGATACTATCTCTACCCTTATATGAAGCCTTCCTGTGAAACTGTATTGAAGTAGGTACATTATAACTTAGTGTGGGCGGCTGCAGGCAGTGATGCTTTTATACGAGCAGCTGGGGATGTTCCCTTGCTGTACATTTTTATTTGCTTATTAGTTTCCAGTAACACATTTCTTTTGTGAACTTTGCACATAGTTGGCTTTAAATATGATCTCGGGCTGCAAGATTAATCTCAGTTGAATTAGAATTGCAGTTTGGACGTAATTAATAAATCGAAAATACTGCAATTTTTTAAGTTCTGTTACTTTGTATTGCTTTGTTATTAGTTTGGCTTTAACCAGATCACTAATCACAATCACAACGTTTGTCCAAAAGATCATATTAGGTATTCATTTAATTAAGTGTATTTTTTGTAAATCTGACTTTTTTTTCTACCTAAAAAAAAGACATATTATGCTTGTGTTAGGGATATTAAAATTTAGACTCAGATTAAAGATATCATCACGATAATTTTTAAACCAACGTTTACAGTTTTTTTTTTTAAAAGGTCACTAAATCATCGATTACCATACAATTTGCGGGTGTCTGAGCGATCACCTTTATTGCTTTTTTCTGCAAGTGAAATTAACAATAAATGAATAATAAATGTGTCAATTATATAACTCTTGACTAAAAACACGTGAACCAAGAGAAAGCCTCAGAAAAATGATATGCTGGAATCGCAGCCATCAGCTGTGCAAAATACAAATCAGCTAGTGCTAACCTAACGATAGCAAAGTTGACACACGTATCATTATTCATACAAATCAAAACACAAACTTGCCTGCCCATGAACCATGAGCCATAGGCACAGAAGCTAAGTTTCACTGCTATGATAGAGGGCCCCCTTGTGGGCAAACACGAGAACTAACATCTAAATTTTGTATTGAAACCGGAAACATGAGGTGGTCTGGTGCCATAAAGGCAATTATAATCGTGTGTGATGATCACGATTATTTAAAAAATGCCACAAATAATTAATTGCGGACCTTTTTGATTGCATTATAGTTATAATCTATGACACCCGTGGATCATTATGTGTATAATAATTTTGAAAATTTAAATTACATTATTCACCTAAGATGACTTAATAAAAGAAACAAGTCCACTGACTTCCATGTTAGAAAACTGTGGTGACCAGTGGGAGCCGACACTGCCATAAACGTCATCGCAGCAAAGAGTCGTGGAGCTGTTGGCGTCTGATGGATAGCCACACCTCACACTAAAGAGCTGTGGATATTTTTTCCATCTGTACCAAAACTACTACGCAACGTTGCTGAATCCTACGTATGACCGATTAAAACAATAAAATTGTAGAACATAGTAAATATAGAATAGTGCGCGTATGCCAACAGTTTTGAAAACAGGGGTTAATCAACAAAATGGCGGCGTGAAAATAAGCGATTAAAGATTGCTCAAACATGCACAACTCACTCCAAATACAACTTTGAGAGTGTAAATGAGAAGGGAATTCTGCAGTCTACATCTTACATCAGGAAAATACATGCTATGTCATAAGGAGACTTGTAAATGTTGTGTTCAAATATGTGTCCAGCGTGATTCCAGATGTGTTTCCCTGTTTTCTACGTGCACCGAGTGATTCCAACGCGAAACCCATCGATCAGCTCTACCCAGGTATGGGCTCCACCTGTCCTCCACTCCCCACTGATTCTTTTCCAACCTAGAAAAGTATTAACTTGGCCCTACTCTACTCTTGATTCAGAGCATCTCCACTAGCCCTTCTTAATCGGTACCATGTACTTGGTCAGAGTGCCAGTTGAGTCCATGGTTACCACATAAACTAGCACTTCCCGCTCCATCAACTCTGAATCCAGTTCACTTACTACTGAAAAACCATGGCCCCTCTCTCCATAATGCTGCTGTCAGACTCATCATTTTGGTCTTAAAATGTTCGTAGCAACGCGCTCTAAATGATCTAAATGTTGACGATGTCTGTAAATTAAGATATGAACATTAATAACAGACAAATCAGGATCTTTCTTTCATGGAGTTCACTCCCACTAGTGTTAGCAACATGTTTTATTCCATTCCATGCTAAACCAGTGGTGCAGGTGGAATGGAGCATTACCTTCCACACCAAGCTCCTGATTGGCTCTTTGGTTGCTATGATACTCGTGATCGTAATTCCTAATAAGGTACTCTGCTCCAAATTCACCCTTAAAACTGCTAGCCTCAATTAACTTTATTTGACTGGAGCCGAACACTATAGGTGACGTCACACCTCCCTTAGTCCACTTCTTTATACAACTTATGGCTTACCAGGGAATTTCCATGGATATTGATTTGTTGTGGGCAGTTTCCTTGAATGTAGTAACAGATTCTACATGGTTATAGAAACACAACAAGGCTAAGTAGAGCTGAGGGCTAAGTAGGGCTGGTGGAAAAGGGGCTTTACTGTATATCATTGCATAAAAATGACCACATAATGAATGTTTACAGTACTGTGCCTTTTATGTTGCTTTCAGATGAGCGCTTTAAGGACATCCTGCTAGCCCTGGAGCGAACAACCAATTGGCAATCGGATATGCAGGAGTGGTGGATTGTTGATCAATCAGCTGACAGCATTGTCCATCTGGGGGGTATGGCCATGGAGCTTCGGGAAGCAGGACTCCAGCTCTTTGTGTTTAGTGACAAAGTCAGCCCCCCGAGTCTGGGCTTCCTGGCTGGATATGGGTAAAGGATTAAGATAGATGTAAAAATATGCTTGTGTAACTGTGTATCTCCTGATAAAATTTTAAGACCATCATACCTTTTAATTTACCCTGTCGAGGGCCACATAGAGTTCTGTGGAGGGTCACGTTTGGCCCACTGGCCTTGAGTTTGACACATGTGCTTTACAGCAAGACAGAAAGGACAAAAAGACAGAACACGGAGAACATGCAAACTCCACACAAAGGTGTCTCCAGGGCCTTTCTGTGTGGAGTTTGCATGTTGCCCGTGTGTCTTCTGGGCATTCCGGTTTCATTCATCAACCCAAAATATGCACCATCTGTCAAATCTTTCAGCTATGGTAGTCCTGACCAAGATTAGCTCAACATCTGGAGATGGGTCTCCGGCAGTAGCTCACTCCTCCTGTTAGGTTGTCCCAGCGGCGCTAGTTAAAGGATGGGTAAAATATAGAGAATTTTACTTTATGAGTTTTAAATCTAAAATGAGTCTCTGATCTGAATGGTCTCTACCTAAACTCCAGCACCTGCAACCAATTATGAATCAGTAGTAGTACATTCTGGAGGTTCTGAGCTACCACCTGAGGCCTGTCCATATACTGAGAATGAGAAAAAAAATATGTCCTTTATCTGCAGGTTAAGGTTCAGGCAACCCTACCTTTTTAACGGTAGGTTCATAGATCTCTTTGCCTCTGCTGTGCTGGCCCCTGAGCATGCTTGGGGCTCCTGAGTGTGCTTGATCTTGTGATATACCACTGTATTTCCAATGATGGGAGCTTGTATATTGAGCAGATATGCTTCACTAAACCTATCCAGCTATTACATTTGCAGTGTATTATGCAACTGGCACTAGCAAACCCCAGTGAGGTGCAGATTAGTGAAATAAATGCAAAAAACTGTAGATAAACCAGAATTTCATGTAGCAGAGCCCTATCCCTGCACCCAGAGCATGGAATCGCAACTTGGCTGACTACCACTAACCCTCACAAGCCGGTCCCAGGTCCCAAGCATTCCAGACCCCTTTGAAAGATAGTACCTCCAGCAGTCCACTTTGGACCCTTAAAAGGGGTCCGCACCATACCACCCATACTGGCCTTATGGAAACGAGGCTAATATCTCGTCTCTGTGGTGCCGGCCCCTGACTGTCTGTTTGGGCCTCTCTCTCTCTCTGTAGGATCATGGGCCTGTATGCTTCTGTGATGTGGGCCTCTGATTGTGTGTTCGGGCCCTTAGCTCTCTTACTCTGTGTCTCTTTGTAGGATAATGGGCCTGTAGGCCTGTGTGATGCGGGCTCCTGACTGTGTTTCGGGCCCCTGACTCTCTGTCCCTCTCTGTAGGATCATGGGCCTGTATGCCTCTGTGGTGCTGGTCATTGGGAAGTTTGTGCGAGAGTTCTTCTCTGGAATCAGCCATTCCATCATGTTTGAGGAGCTGCCCTGTGTGGACCGCATCCTCAAGCTCTGCACAGACATCTTTCTGGTAAAAAAACACATTTTCTTTACAGATATAAAGGTGTAGTGTGTAACGTTTTGTGGTGGTGGGTCAGGCACCCGGAGATGTGCTTTGCCTGAGATGTTCCACAGGCAAACTTTGACTTTGAAGAAGACGTATTGTGCTTGTGTCTGCTATATAGGCATAATCTGTGACACTTGTGCATTATGATGTTACAATTTGGACATTTTAAATCACAATATTCATCTAAAACGACTTAATAAAAGAAACAAGTCCACTGACTTCCATGTTAGGAAACAGTAGTGCCCAATGGGAGATGACGTTGCTGTAAACATCATCACAACAAAGAGCCGTGGAGCTGGCAGCACCTACGATGGATAACTGCACATCACCAGCGAGACGCAGATTTGTTTTAATTTGTACCAAAATAAATATGCAACGATGCTGAATCCTACACATATCACAGATTAAGAAGATAAAATTGGAGAATGAAAAGTATGTACTGAAGTGGGTGTATACCAGTGGTGGTGAGAACAGGAGTTGATCGGCAAAAAAGAAGTCTTGAAAATAAGCAATTAAAGATTACTCAAGCATGCACAAATCACTTCAGATACAGCTTCTCATGAGTAAATGGTGAGGGGAAACAACTATAACATGGGTAAAAGCTTTGAAAAGTTGATTTTACATAATAGGTCCCTCTTAAACTTATCTGAAATGACAAGCAGATGCTGGAGGACTGCGATTGACAAAACTATTCAGATACTAATCGATACTAAAACTAGTATCAAAACTGTGTCGACTCTAAAAAACGTCATATTCATAGGATAAGTGTGAACATGATCCTAAATAGCTTTAGAATGATGTTGAGCTGTATCAGAATAAGACATATAGACCCATATACACCCATGCACCACTATGAACCTACTGGACACGTTGGGATTACACAGATATAAGGACACATGGGAATAGAAAAGTACTAACATTTAATGTTGAAAATAACATTCTATTGTCTAAAGAAAGTGTTTGTTTTGTTCTTTTTTATCATAAGGGCATCAGAATTGAGTATCGAGTCTATTCCTTAGTATCAAAATCGAGTTTGAAATTTTTGTATTGTACAACACTATGAAGAACCCTCCACCAAAAAAGTTACACAGTGCACATTTAAGTATTATGCATCGCCACAGACTGTATAAAAAATGGACTAAGGGAGTCACCCACAACATTCGGCTCCAAATGAAGCTCGGTAAATCTGGAGCTGAGTTCCATATTTGGAATTCCGACCACGAGTATCATAGTAACCAAAAAGCCTAGAGCGAGGCTCTTGAAGGTAACACCCCTTCCTGCCTGCAACAGTGGTTTAACATGGAGCAGGCACTTAGCAACGCTGTCAATTACCTGTTGCTAATGCTAGCAGGAGCGACCTCGGGGAAAGAAGGCACCGGGTTGGTCTGTTATTAATGTTCATATCTTGATTTATGGACAAAATGACAAAATAAAAGTATCATTATCATTAATAGCTCATCAATACAAACATTTTAAAACCCAAATGACGAGCAGCAGTTAGATAGACAATGTTTTTTTCAATAGAAAGAGAATTGGAGCAGGAGTCGATGGAGCAGGAAGCATGCCCCTTGCTCACTTCCTGTGGTAAGCCACCTAGTGGGTTACCTATGTTCATTTATACATACAGCCTATGCGCATGACCCAGTATTGTCACAGTACATTGTCAGTCAACATTTTTAATTGTGTATCTGTTAACTCGTTCTTCTGATTGGCTGTTTTATTCTATATCTTTTATGATACATACACATCAAGTGTGTGTTTTTATTGATGGTTTGATTGGAGGGGTGTGTTGTGATTGGCTGCGATGTTTCATGTCAGTGTTTTGATTGGCTGTTGTTTCTCAGGTCTGTGTTCTGATTGGCTGCTGTGTCTGCTGTCTGTGTTCTGATTGGTTGTTGTGTTTCATGTCTGTTTCTGATTGGCTGTTTAATGGCAGGTAGGAAAGGGACTATATTAAAATTTAGACTCATGATTATTTTGACCAGAATATTTGCGGTTAACGATATTATCACGATAATATAATGTACTATACTATACTATACTATACTATACTATACTATAATATAATATAATATAATATAATATAATATAATATAATATAATATAATATATATAATTTTAAAAGTCACTAAAACATCAATTACCATACAATTTGCAGGTGTGTTTATTGTTTTTTTTGCATGAAGTGATATTAACATGAATTGAGAACATATTTGTGGACAAATGAGTCCAGATGGCATTGTTGTGTTAATAACTGTATCAATTATATAACTCTTGACTATTAAAAAAAAAACACATGAACCAACCAGATTGGTGGCTCATCACCTTCATGATAATAATAATAATAATAATTAAAACTGCAAGCAGTGATAAAGGCCCTCGCCACCCCTTGCGACCGCGGGGTACATGCCACAGTGAAGATCCTGCCTTTCGTTCCCGCTTACATCGCCCCTCCCCCCAAAATCAGCGTCTCAGTAATACTACTCCATTCATTCCAATGACACCATTTATGATATTGTCACGCCTGAACGGTTGGAAATAGAAGTATGTCTTCATTGGCTTTTTTGTTCAGTATGATAAGAGGAATATGTGTACCAAATGTCAATGGTCTATGACACACTAATTATTTTTCATCCTAGTTAACCAAAACCCATGTATTTCAATGAGAAATGTCAGACGTTGCCATGGCAACACCTTTAAAAATAGAGGTATGGTGTCATTGACTTTCTTGTTCAGTATGGCAATAGGGATGTCCATGCCCAATTTCAAATGTTTGTGACAAAGTAATTTTTTTATGTGCCATTTAAAAATTTTAAGGGGGCGCTGTGGAGCAATGTAATATTTGATATGTGTAATTTGCATATCTATTCACTCAGATCAAGATTTTGAACAAAAATGTACATTAATGCCGGAAAATAGGAAACTGCATGTTTGAGCTACGGGCCAGTTAAAACTTCAAAAAAACGTCTTTTTTCTTTGCAGGCTGGCCACACCCACATTTTATAACTTAGAAAATTTAAAAAGAGTTCTCTATAATCCCACATGGGTCTAGTAAGTTGTGAACATTTTGCAAGTTTCTTGAAAGAAAATCCAAGGCACGAAAAATTTCAATGTGAGAGGTAAAAATTTAAAAAATGGGGTTCCGCCCACAATGGCCGACTTCCTGTAGGGTTTAGGGTGGGGTCATAATATAATTTTATTCTTGTCTTGACATGTTCTATGTTTGTACCAAATTTAATTTGTCTACGATAAAAAATATCTCTCATTGCCGCAATGTATTTCAAATTTTGAGGTGGCGCTATTGAGTCATTTTGATACGTTAATTTTTTTTTAACATCAAAATACAAACTTTTTTGCCAATCTTGAATTTCAGGCCATAGTTTGATGAGTGTAGATCATCTATTTAGTCTACAACAAAGTCCAGTACTCTGAACCCCATTCATTTCAATGACACATTTATTATGTTACCACGGTAACATAGTTGAAAATAGAGGTATGTTCTCCTTGGCTTTTTTGTTCCGTATGATGAGAGGAATATATGTACCAAATTTCAATGGTCTACAACAAAGTAATAATTTTTCATCCCAGTTATCCAAAACCCATGTATTTCAATGAGAAATGTCAGACGTTGCCATGGCAACACCTTTGAAAATAGAGGTATGGTGTCATTGACTTTTTTGTTAAGTATAGCAATAGGGATGTCCATGCCAAATTTCAAATGTTTATGTCGAAGTAATTTTTTTGGTCCAATTCAAAAGTTCAAGGGGGCGCTGTGGAGCAATTTATTGTCTGGCCTGTGTAAATTGTATATCTATGTGTTCAGATCAACAGTTTGAATAAAAAAGTATATTCCTGCCGGGACATAGGACACTAACTGTGTGAGTTACACGCATTTAAAACCTGTAAAAAACGTCTTTTTTCTTTGCAGGCTGGCCACACCCACATTTTCATACGTTAATTTTTTTGAACATTAAAATAAATTTTTTTTCACCAATCTTGAAGTTTTGGTCCAATAAAATTGACTTTTCGTTAACGTTCAGGGGGTCAAAAGTGGATTCAAAGTCGCGACCAAAATAATAATAATAATAATAAAAACTGCAAGCAGTGATAAAGGCCCTCGCCACCCCTTGCGACCGCGGGGTACACGCCACCGCGGAGATCCTGCCTTTCGTTCCCGCTTACATCGTTCCCCCCCCAAAATCAGCGACTGAGTAATACTACTCCATTCATTCCAATGACACCATTTATCACATTTTCACGCCTGAACGGTTGTAAATAGAGGTATGTGTTCATTGGCTTTTTTGTTCAGTATGATGAGAGGAATATGTGTACCAAAATTCAATGGTCTATGACAAAGTAATAATTTTTCATCCTTGTTGACCAAAACCCATGTATTTCAATGAGAAATGTCAGATGTTGTCATGGCAACACCTTTGAAAATAGAGGTATAGTGTCATTGACTTTTTTGTTCAGTATAGGAATAGGGATGTCCATGCCAAATTTCAAATGTTTGTGACAACGTAATTTTTTTGTGTACCATTTAAAATTTCAAGGGGGCGCTGTGGAGCAATGTAATATTTGATGTGTGTAAATTGCATATCTATGCACTCAAAATAAGATTTTAAACAAAACGTATATTAATGCCGGAAAATAGGACACAGCATGTTCAAGTTACGGACAATTTAGAATTTCAAAAAACGTCTTTTTTCTTTGAAGGCTGGCCACACCCACATTTTATAACTTAAAAAAATTTAGGAGAGTAGCCTATAATCCCACATGTGTCTAATTTTTTTTGACCAATTCGCAAGTTTCTTGAATGAATATCCAATGCGCAAAAAATTCAAATGTGTGAGGTAAAATTTTGAAAAAATTGGGTTCCGCCCACAATGGCCGACTTCCTGTAGGGTTTAGGGTGGGGTCATAATATAATTGTTTACTTGTCTTGACATGTTCTATGTTTGTACCAAATTTCATTTGTCTACGATGAAAAAGGTCTCTCATTGCCGCAATGTATTTCAAATTTTGAGGTGGCGCTATTGAGTCATTTTGTTACGTAAATTTTTTTGCACATCAAAATACAACATTTCTTGCCAATCTTGAATTTTAGGCCATAGTTTGATGGGTGTAGAGCATCTATTTAGTCTACAACAAAGTCCAGTACTCTGAACCCCATTCATTTCAATGACACATTTATTATGTTACCACGGTAACATAGTTGCAAATAGAGGTATGTTGTCATTGGCTTTTTTGTTCAGTTTGCCAAGCCAAATGTCCATGTCGAATTTCAAATGTTTACATCAAAGTAATTTTTTTGGTCCAATTCAAAAGTTCAAGGGGGCGCTGTGGAGCAATATAATGTCTGACCTATGCAAATTGTATATGTATGTGTTCAGATCCATATTTTGAAAAAAATGTATATTAATGCCGGGAATTTGCAAACTGCATGTGTGAGTTATGTGCACTTTAAAACTTCAAAATATTGCTTTTTTCTTTGCAGGCTTGCCACACCCACATTTTATGATATAGAAAAATCCAAGACAGTTCCCTATAATCCCACATGGGTCTAGTTCATTTTTACTAATTTGCAAGATTCTTGAATGAAAATCCAAGGCGCAAAAAATCCAAATGTGAGAGGTAAAATTTTGAAAAAATGGGGTTCCGCCCACAATGGCCGACTTCCTGTAGGGTTTAGGGTGGGGTCATAATATAATTTTTTACTTGTCTTGACATGTTCTATGTTTGTACCAAATTTCATTTGCCTACGATGAAAAAGATCTCTCATTGCCGCAATGTATTTCAAATTTTGAGGTGGCGGTATTGAGTCATTTTGATACGTAAATTTTTTTGAACATCAAAATACAAACTTTTTTGCCAATCTTGAATTTTAGGCCATAGTTTGATGAGTGTAGAGCATCTATTTAGTCTACAACAAAGTCCAGTACTCTGAACCCCATTCATTTCAATGACACATTTATTATGTTACCACGGCAACATAGTTGAAAATAGAGGAATGTTCTCGTTGGCTTTTTTGTTCCGTATGATGAGCGGAATATGTGTACCAAATTTCAATGGTCTACAACAAAGTAATAATTTTTCATCCCAGTTATCCCAAACCCATGTATTTCAGTGAGAAATGTCAGACGTTGCCATGGCAACACCTTTGAAAATAGAGGTATGGTGTCATTGACTTTTTTGTTCAGTATAGCAATAGGGATGTCCATGCCAAATTTCAAATGTTTATGTCAAAGTAATTTTTTTGGTCCAATTCAAAAGTTCAAGGGGGCGCTGTGGAGCAATGTATTGTCTGACCTATGTAAATTGTATATCTATGTGTTCAGATCAACAGTTTGAATAAAAAAGTATATTCATACCGGAACGTAGGACACTAACTGTTTGAGTTACATGCAATTTAAAACTGTACAAAATGGCTTTTTTCTTTGCAGGCTGGCCACACCCACATTTTATAACTTACAAAATTCCAAAAGAGTTGCTTATAATCCCACATGGGTGTAGTTCATTTTGACCAATTTTCATGTTTCTCGAATGAAAATTCGAGGTGTAAAAAATTCAAAGGTGAGAGGTGAAATTTTTGAAAAATGGGGTTCCGCCCACAATGGCCGACTTCCTGTAGGGTTTAGGGTGGGGTCATAATATAATTTTTTACTTGTCTTGACATGTTCTATGTTTGTACCAAATTTCATTTGTCTACGATGAAAAAGGTCTCTCATTGCCGCAATGTATTTCAAATTTTGAGGTGGCGCTATTGAGTCATTTTGAAACATTAATTTTTTTGAACATGAAAATACAACTTGTTTTGCCAATCTTGAATTTTAGGCCATAGTTTGATGAGTGTAGAGCATCTATTTAGTCTACAACAAAGTCCAGTACTCTGAACCCCATTCATTTCAATGACACATTTATTATGTTACCACGGTGACATAGTTGCAGACAGAGGTATGTTGTCATTGGCTTTTTTGTTCAGTTTGCCAAGCCAAATGTCCATGCCAAATTTCAGATGTTTACGTCAAAGTAATTTTTTTGGTCCAATTCAAAAGTTCAAGGGGGCGCTGTGGAGCAGAAAAAAATCTGACATATGTAAATTGTATATCATTTTGTGTAGATCAAGATTTTAAAGAAAATGTATATTAATGCCGGGAAATAGGACACTGCATGTGTGAGTGATGCACATTTTAACACTTCAAATTATTGATTTTTTTTTTTGCAGGCTGGCCACACCCACATTTTATGATGTAGAAATATCAAAGACAGCTCCCTATAATCCCACATGGGTCTAGTTCATTTTGACCAATTTGCATGTTTCTTGAATGAAAATCCAAGGCGCAAAAAATCCAAATGTGAGAGGTAAAATTTTGAAAAAATGGGGTTCCGCCCACAATGGCCGACTTCCTGTAGGGTTTAGGGTGGGGTCATAATATATTTTTTTACTTGTCTTGACATCTTCTATGTATATACCAAATTTAAATAGTCTACGATGAAAAAGGTCTCTCATTGCCGTAATGTATTTAAATTTTTGAGGTGGCGGTATTGAGTCATTTTGATACTTTAATTTTTTGGAACATCAAAATACAACTTTTTTTTTCCAATCTTGATTTTTAGGCCATAGTTTGATGAGTGTAGAGCATCTATTTAGTCTACAACAAAGACCAGTACTCTGAACCCCATTCATTTCAAAGACACATTTATTATGTTACCACGGCAACATAGTTGAAAATAGAGGTATGTTCTCATTGACTTTTTTGTTCAGTTTGCCAAGCCAAATGTCCCTGCAAAATTTCAAATGGTTATGTCAAAGTAATTTTTTTGGTCCAATTCAAAAGTTCAAGGGGGCGCTGTGGAGCCAAAAAAAAATGGACACAATTGTATATCATTTGGTGCTGATCAATATTGTAAACAAAATGTATATTAATGCCGGGAAGTAGGAAACTGCATGTGTGAGTTACGCGCAATTTAATAGTTCAAAATATTGCTTATTTTTTTGCAGGCTGGCCACACCTACATTTTATGATGTAGAAAAATCCAAGACAGTTCGCTATAATCCCACATGTGTCTGGTTCATTGTGACCATTTGGCAAGTTTCTTGAATGAAAAGCCGAGGCGCAAAAAATCCAAATGTGAGACGTAAAATTTTGGAAAAATGGAGTTCTGCCCAAAATGGCCGACTTCCTGTAGGGTTTAGGGTGGGGACATAATATAATTTTTTACTTGTCTTGACATGTTCTATGTTTGTACCAAATTTCATTTGTCTACGATGAAAAAGGTCTCTCATTGCCGCAATGTATTTCAAATTTTGAGGTGGCGCTATTGAGTCATTTTGTTACGTAAATTTTTTTGCACATCAAAATACAACTTGTTTTGCCAATCTTGAATTTTAGGCCATAGTTTGATGAGTGTAGAGCATCTATTTAGTCTACAACAAAGTCCAGTACTCTGAACCCCATTCATTTCAATGGCACATTTATTATGTTACCACGGTAACATAGTTGAAAATAGAGGTATGTTCTCATTGGCTTTTTTGTTCCGTATGATGAGAGGAATATGTGTACCAAATTTCAATGGTCTATGACAAAGGAATAATTTTTCATCCCAGTTATCCAAAACCCATGTATTTCAATGAGAAATGTCAGGCGTTGCCATGGCAACACCTTTGAAAATAGAGGTATGGTGTCATTGACTTTTTTGTTCAGTATAGCAATAGGGATGTCCATGCCAAACTTCAAATGTTTATGTCAAAGTAATTTTTTTGGTCCAATTCAAAAGTTCAAGGGGGCGCTGTGGAGCAAAAAAAATTCTGACATATGCAAATTGTATATCATTTTGTTTAGATCAAGATTTTAAACAAAATGTATATTAATGCCGGGAAATAGGATACTGCATGTTTGAGTTATGCTCACTTCAAAATATAGCTTTTTTCTTTGCAGGCTGGCCACACCCACATTTTATTACTTAGAAAATTCCAAAAGAGTTGTTTATAATCCCACATGTGTCTAGTTCATTTTGACCAATTTGCAAGTTTCTTGAATGAAAATCCATGGCGCAAAAAATCCAAATGTGAGAGGTAAAATTTTGAAAAAATGGGGTTCCGCCCACAATGGCCGACTTCCTGTAGGGTTTAGGGTGGGGTCATAATATAATTTTTTACTTGTCTTGACATGTTCTATGTTTGTACCAAATTTTATTTGTCTACGATGAAAAAGGTCTCTCATTGACGTAATGCGTTTTGATTTTTGAGGTGGCGCTATTGAGTCATTTTGATACATTAATTTTTTTGAACATCAAAATAATTAATTTTTCACCAATCTTGAATTTTGGGTCCAATAAAATTGACTTTTCGTTAACGTTCAGGGGGTCAAAAGTGGATTCAAAGTCGCGACCAAAATAATAAGAATAATAATAATGGAAACGCATTTTCCACCCATTATTTTTCTCCTAAACCATAACAGCTACAGTCATGTGACTTTTTCACATTGTGCCCCATCACAAATAAGGCCCCTGTGAATTTTTTCACACGTCCACGACAAATCGTTTGTCTTCTACGAATTTTTGAAAATGAAATTTGAAGAGGGCGCTAGAGAGCCATTTTGTGAGAGAGTGCCTTGATTTGCATACCATTGCGTTCAGCTCACAAATGTGCATAAACGCTGTATTAGCGTTTTCCCAACAAAAAATGTGTGAAAGAGAAATATTTTATTGAAATATTGCAAAAATTGCGATTTTGTTGAAAATTCACCCTGACCACACCCAAAGTCATAATCAAAATGTAATTGTTAATCTTTAATCACACATGTGTTTAGTGGGATTTGGCCAAATTTGACGTGTTTGTGATGAAAACTGGGCGAGAAAATGTCCTGAATGTGAGGGTGTGCACTTTTATTGTTCTCGGGTTTGATCCAATATGGCCGACGTCCTGTACATTTTAGGGCGGGGCCATAATATCATTTTTGTCATGTCCCGACATGTACTATTTTTTGATGTGAGTTTCGGATTTTTACGTCGACTTTTTTCCGAGTCGGGCTCCCATTGGCCCCATGAAAATCAAAGTTTGAGGTGGCGCTACCGAGTCATCTTTCGTTATTTTTTCTCGGGGTCTTTTGTGACAATTAGAGCTCGTCAAGCTCTAATTTTTGACACCACTCATTGCCATGTCGGGGCGTGTTTACTACTTGATTTTTGCCATTTTCCACGCTCCGGACGCGGTTTTAATGAGTCCCTCGCCGGGACAGAGTCCCAGGCTCGGGCCTAATAATAATTCTATATATCAAACTTCACCTTCTTGAATGGAGGATATAAATGTGTGGTGTCTGCCAGATGCAGATCCACTGCCCATGAGCCATGACAATGACTGAGGTGAAGAATCATCCCCAATTCAGAATAGGCACGGATGTTAACAATTCATTTCATTGCTATGATAGAGGGCACCCTTGCGGAAAAACACCAGAACTAACATCTAAACATTGTATTGAAGCTGTGACTGTGGTGTGTTTTCTGATTGGCTTTTGTGTCTGTAATCTGTTTTCTGATTGGTTGTTGTGTACGCTGTCAATGTTCTAATTGGCTGTTGTGTCTACGGTCTGTATTTTTATTGGTTGTTTTGTCTGCATTCTGTGTTTTGATTGGCAGCTGTGGTGTGTTCTGATTGGTTGTCGTGTCTCATGTGTGTTTCCAATTGGTTGTTGAATGTTATGCCTGCCTTCTGATTGGCTGCTAAATGCTATGTCTCCCTTCTGATTGGCTGCTGTTTTGCGGTCTGTGTTCTGATTGGCTGTTGCGAATGCGGTCTGTGTTTTTGTGTCTGTGATCTGTTTTTTGATTGGCTCTTGTGTCAGCTGTCTGAGTTCTGATTGGCTGTTGTGTTTGCTGTCAATGTTTTAAATGGCTGATGTGTCTATGGTCTGTGTTTTGATTGGTTACGGTGTCTGCGGTTTGTGTTCTTATTAGCTGCATTGTCTGTGGCCTAATGTTCTGATTAGCTGCTGTGTCTGAGGTCTTTGTTCTGATTGGTTGTTGTGTCAGCTGTCAATGTTCTAATTGGCTGTTGTATCTACGGTCTGTATTTTTATTGGCTGTTTTGTCTGCATTCTGGTTTTTGTGTCTGTGATGTGTGTTCTGATTGAGTGTCATGTCTCATGTCTGTTTCTGATTGGCTGCTGTATCTGGAGTCTGTGTTCTTATTGGTCACTTTTCTTCTATTCTTTGTTTTGTTTTGTTTTTTCTGATTGGCTGATGAATGTCAGGTCTGTTTGTTATTGGCTGATGTGTTTGTTGTCTGTATTCTTACTGGCTATTGTATCTGCAGTCTGCATTTTTTGCTGGCTGTTATGTCTGCAGTCTGTGATCTGATTTGCTTTTGTAGCTGCGGTCTGTGTTCTGATTGGTTGTTGTGTCTGTGGTCTGTGTTCTGATTGGTTGTCGTGTCTCATGTCTGTTTCTGAGTTTTGTGATCGGCTGTTGTGTTTGTGATCTGTATTCTGACGTGTTTTGTATTTTATTAGCTTTATTGTCTGTGTTCTGATTGGTTGCTGTATCTGTGCTTTGTGGTCTGATTGGCTATTGTTTTGCAGGTGCGAGAGACTGGTGAGCTGGAGTTGGAGGAGGAGCTGTACGCTAAGCTCATCTTCCTATATCGATCCCCAGAGACTCTGATCAAATGGACACGACGATGACGCAACTTAAATGTTCTACTATGAGATAGACTAAGAATTTCTGAAACATGGACAGAAAACATGGAGCGGACTCACTGGATGGCTTTGTTTGGGTTGGATTTTACAAGCTGGCTTCAAAAACCCAGTCCAGATTATGCACCGTGTAAACCATTAAAGGGTATTGCAAGGGTATGCAAAATCTTTTTTTTATCTTTTTCATTAAAAATGAAGAGGTTTTAGATGTCATCAAAGCATGTTTGAATGTTTGAGTGACCTATTTAAATCCTCAAGCCTCCATCACTATGCTCCCACACAACAATTCTCTCTCTCTCTCTCTCTCTCTCTCTCTCTCTCTCTCTCTATATATATATATATATATATATATATATATATATATATATATATATATATATATATATATATATATATATATAGGTATATAACACAACTCAAAGTATGTTTAGAGGGAGGATACGAGCATGGCCAAAGTATGTTTAGAGGGAGGATAGGAGCATGGCCAAAAGTTCACATGAGTCAGTTTTGCATATTCTAGGACCTTTAAGAAAGCTTCTGGTAGTTGAATATACTAGTCAAGATTAGTATTTTAAATGTAGAAGTATGATGTGTACTTGTCCCTCGTGTATGTTGGTGTATGCTCATAGCTACTGTCCTGTGTAATGTGAAAGTTTATTGAAAATAAAGCTCTCCACATTACAACTTGTGATCTTTTGTTCAGTTGTGTTTGTGTTGTAACTTAATATTTGGGAATTTTTACCAACTAAGAAATTCAGCTTTTGCAGTTCAATGGGCAGAAGTTAAGGACAATTGGATTGTGTGATTTGAGCAATTTGTTATTCCTGTATCCATGGCAACCCTGCTTGGTGATAGCTATGCTAGTAGCTAGCTCTGAAATTCTCAAGACTTTTTACAACAATGCACCAGGCTTTCTACACCAAATATGGCAGAAGACATTCCAGAGGAAACACCTCGAGGGGATGTCCCGTCTCATCAGCGACTGAAACAACAGAGCGGAGTGAGAGTGAAGCTTAAAAGAGGCAAGAGGAAACTCTTGTGTCTCCAGACTTGACCTGGCGCCCCCTGGAGATTGCTGTGATGCTGCAAGACACAGAAAAGGGACATTTTTTCCTGAGGGTTGCTACTCACCTCAAACCGCCCTGACACAGGATCTGATGGCCATGGCTGAGACTTTTGGTTGAGTTTTTCTATCATTATTGCATTTTACTGCTCAATGTGCGGGTCAAATATTTTTTTATTTTGATTGAGTGATTGACTAACTGATAGATTGAAAAATGCCACACATATAACACTTCTTGTGAATGCATTTTAAACCCTTTTTTCTAAAAATGTGACTATTGTGCTTTGTCTTGATTTTGCATGTTCTAAGAGGTATTAACATTTATGCTACTACATTTCATATATATTTTACTAATAGTATATGATTGTTGTTTCTACTATCAGGTCTTCTATAGGTTGTTGCTGTATGCACCATGCCCAGGGTCCCAACTATAGTTGAAAATGAGCTTAGCAGTTAAATTTGACAGATACAGAAATGAATGGCCACTGTCTCCTAAAGTAAACAAATACATGATGAGCTCTCACATATCATAACAAGAATATTTGGGGTTTGACATCCAGACCTTTCAGTGTGGAGTTTGTATGTTCTCCCTGTGCCTGGGTGGGTTTCAAAATGAAAGGTCAAATCCACTAGCTAAGGTAGTCCTGACCAAGTCTAGCTCTGGAAAAGAGTTTCACTGCTCCAGCTGCAGTGAAGGATGGGTCAAATGCAAGGCATAATACCATGTGCCTCAACCTTAAGAGAACCATTATTTGTCCCACAATCACGACATTCCAGTGTTGAAACTCAACTCAAAATGCTTTACTGCTACATTAGTCCTGCTTTAGTCCCACATTAGTCCTGCTTTAGTCCTACTTTAGTGCCACTTTAGTTCTGCTTCAATACTGCTTACGTCCAGTGTAAGTTCTACACTAGTCTTGCTTTAGTCCTACATTAGTCCTTCGTTTTTCCTTCTATAGTCCAGTTTCAGTCCTGCTTTAGTCTCATTTTGTCCTGTTTCGGAGTTTCAGTCTGGCTTAAGCCCTGTTTGGTTCTGTGTCAGTCCAGCTTTAGTCCTGCTTTAGGCTTGTTATGTCCTGTTTCAGTCATGCGTTAGCCCTCTTTAGTCCTGTTGCAGTGTTTCACTTCCACTTTAACCCTGATTTGTCCCGTTTCAGTGTTTCCATCCTGACTTAATCCTGTTTCAGTCCTGCTTTAGTCCTGCTTTAGTCCTGTTTAGTCGTGTTTCAGTCTTGCTTTAATCCTGTTTCACTCCTGCTTTAGGTCTGTGTAGGCCTGTTTCAGTGTTTCAGTGCTGCATTAGCCATATATTGTGCTGTTTCAGCCCCACTTTAGTACTGTTGAGTCCTGTTTCAGTCCTGCTTTAGCCCTTTTTAGTCCTATTTCTGTCCTGCATTAGCCCTGTGTAATCCTATTTCAGGGTTTCACTTCCACTTTAGCCCTGTTTGGTCCTGTTTTAGGCCTGTTTCAGTGTTTCAGTCCTGCTTTGGCCCTATTTAGTCCTGTTTCAGTCGTGCCATGTTTAGTCCTGTTTTAGTGTTTTAGCCCTGTCTAGTCCTGTTTTAGCCCTGCTTTAGCCCTGTTTCAGGTTTACTTTTGCCCTGTTTAGTCCTGTTTCAGTCTTTCTTTGGCCCTGTTTAGTTCTGTTTCAATGTTTCAGTTCTGCTTTAGCCATGTTTAGTCCTGGTTTAGCCCTGTTTAATCATCTTTCAATCATGTTTCCATCCTGCTTTAGGCCTGTTTAGTCCTGTTTCAACCTGCTTTAGGCCTGTTTAGTCCTGTTTCAATCCTGCTTTAGGCCTGTTTAGTCCTGTTTCAGTCCTACTTTAGCCCTGTTTAGTCCTGTTTCAAACCTGGCTTAGCCCTGTTTAGTCCTGTTTCAGTCCTGCTTTAGCCCTGTTTAGTCCTGTTTCAAACCTGACTTAGCCCTGTTTAGTCCTTTTTCAGTCCAGTCTAAACTTTTAGTCTAAACTATGTTTAGTCCTGTTTTAGTTCTATTTAGTTCTGTTTCAGCGTTTCAGTTCTGCTTTAGTCCTGTTACAGTCCTGGTTTAGCCCTGTTTAGTCCTGCTGCAGTCCTACTTTAGTTTTGCTTTGCTGTAGTCCTGTGTACACCCATGTGTGCCTCAGAGGACCAGGATGTGTCTGGTGTGTCTTGTTTGCTCATGGACCTGTGTAATGTCCAAATTATCCAATGAGTGCATTTACATGTGATTGTCACAGTTATGCTTTTCAAATATCCTGGTTTTGTGTGTGTCCATGTAAACACAGTGTGTTGATTCAACTATCCTGGATAAGCCCGTATGTGGTTTAAGCAGGATATCAGTATCCTGATTTGTCACCACTAGTGCTGTACTGAGCATGTGCAAACTAAAGTAACAAAAACAATTCAAATCTCTACCAGAACTTTTTAATACCTACTATAAACAAAATAAAAGTTGTCTATTTCAATACAACCACCTTTTAACACCTTTATTTTAAAGTATATCGTGTAAAACTTTGTTATTAGAAACATATCTGTGCCATTATATCAGAATACTGTCATAACCAGGATAAGGCTCATATCTGGAATACTGGAGTGTGTGTAAATGTGCTCAGCGTCTTGTCGAGAACTGGAACTATGGAACTATGTTATAATGTTAAAGTGGAGTGTGCGTTCCTGTTCTAGAGTTTGATCATGTCGATGGAGGGCTGAGGCCTATATAACTCTACAGAGAGTCACTTTTTTTTTTAAATATCCAAACTTATCGTCAACAAATGTTGAACCTTATTATTTGTTTGGGATTGGCCCCACAAACTTGTCATATGAATCGAAAGGCTTGATAGAGGGGGTACTCTATGGACTATTAACCGCTAACACATAATTTAAGAAAAAAAAAAAAAAAAGATCACCATGTTACTTTTCATTGTTTTGAAAATGCTATACAGTTGTCTCTTGCTATATTGCGGTTCACCTTTTGCAGTCTCACTGTTTCACAGATTTTTTTTTTGTTTGTTTTTTTAACAGTGTATGAGCGTGCATTGTGTCGTGCGTCCTGATTGGCTGTTGGACTGTAGACCATTGTGTCCTGTGTCCTGATTGGCTGTTGGACTGTAGACCATTGTCCATCAGTCTCCTCCGTGCCGTGTCTCCTGTACAGTACAGTATGTGTTCAGACAAATTTACATAAATGTTGTATCACAGTGTGACTCTGAAGTGCTGTATGTTTGCAAGTTTTCTCCCTGACAAAACCCACAATGTCAATGAAACGTTCTGCATCGAAAAATGCACCTACGCCCAAAAAGCCAAGAAAGATGTTAAATATCACAGAAAAAGCTGGACTTCTGGACATTATGAGGGAAGGTAGAAGTTACGCGGCTGTAGGGGGCGCCATTACGGAATAAATGAATCTTCGGTTTGTCACATAAAGAAGGAGGAAAAAAACATAAGGACAACAGCAGCAATAAGATGCAAAAAGGGTTGTAACTGCAACAAGACCATCGTGCAGATGGAGTCTGCTTTAGCTTTGAGAATCAGTGACTGCAGGAAAAAGAACATTACGAGACATTACAGGAGAGCAGCGCCAGGACAAAGAGGCACGGTCAGAAGAACTGTGAAATACACCTTAATCACTATGAATCATTTCTTATGTGTCCAACCTGGTAGGTTGATCATTAAAATTAAATTGATACAGTATTTCTAAAATCTGTCATTTTTATTTACAGTACAGTATAGTATTTTGTTTCGTTTTATAATGCGTATTTTTAAAAATCTATAAAGGTTTGAACTTTGAGTGTTAAAACAAGAGAGAAATGTGAGAAAATGTTAATGCCTGTGTGAGAAAAGTGTATAAAGTGTGTGGTGAGGGGTTTTACAGCTGCAAAACATACAGAATAATTGTAAAAAATAAAGCTGACTACTTTGCCGATTACGCCTATTGTGGGTTATTTTTGGAACGAAACAAAGATAAACGAGGGTCCACTGTATTTGCATATTCAAACATGTTTTTGGTGAGGTAACATCATGAGATAGGTCCAAAATATTTTTTGCTTAATACCTGCTCTTTAAGTGCTTTTAGCTGACAACAATCACGTCGTTAGGGTTGAATAATGGCACCAGTTCCTGAAGCTGTAGTGAAAAATAAAACCAGGTCAACACATCTGCAATGTGACAGTTCAACAATGAATTCCATTATTGTTTGAAAGTGACTCTTAACTACTGTGTAAACATAGAACAATAGTAACTTTGAGCAGGCACAGTCATCATACACAGTAACATTCCAGAGAAAGGGCTGTTATTATATTACTTATATTATTATTACTGTGCAGTGACATCACACTGGGGGGCAGCAGCATGCATGTATGTAGAGGAATGTTCAGCGGTTTCCATGGTGACACAATGTACACATGGGCAAATGCAGTCAATCTGAAAACTCAAACTCAGAATGGATTTAAACATATTTCCAGGAGCCTGTGGTCAATACAAACATTCATACTCCTGTTTAAGTGCTTGATTTTCAACAAAGGTGAGAGTGACTAACAGAAAAACTGTTGGCTAATGCTAGCTTGTGAGCGTAGAGATTGACTTGTTTAATAGTACAAAATGAGCTCACCTGTTGGAGTTTCAACTAATTTAGTTTTTTTTATGGTCACATTGTGTTAAAAGATTAAAGCCCAACTTGAGAATCAGAGTTAGAGAAAAAGCAGTGCCTCCAGTTAGCTTCCCCCACAGGGAAGGTTGATGACAGCTGAAAAGAATCAATCAGTGGATTTGGTTATTGGCTGTGTTTACGTGACATCACAGTATTATAAAATCCCCGTAGTTTAAAATGAACTGGACGCCAGGTCAGAACTCTGTGGGGGAATTTGCTGTTTAACTGTCAGGTTTGTTGATCTGGTTTATGGTTAATATTTGTAATACTGGGTCTAGGTCTAAAATCATATACTGCAACTGGCTAACTAAACTGGTACGTACTGGTAAGTTGTCTGTCATTTTCAATAAAGAAAAGTGAAATAGCTGTATCTCAACAGCTTCATAAAGACGTGACTTTATTCAACCCCAATGACATAGTTGTTGTCAGATGTCATAGACCATGACGTCAAAGACCCTATGGCAGGTTAGACTGCTCATTTTACTAAAACACAATTAAGATAAATATATTTAGGACTGTATTAAAACCATTTTTTTTAGGTTACTTTCTGATTGGAAATCATGACATCATGCGACATCCATAACTGTTACCTAGCAACCATGTTGTACACAACACCATAACTCTAATGTGCAAAGAAATTATTATTAGCCAGATAAAATGATAAGAAAACACCATCATTTTGGTGAAATAATATTTAAAGTATCAGAAAAAAAAATGTGTAAAACTATCATTTATATTTACAACAGGTATTATTAACTAAAGTAGAAATTAGAGAATCGTTAAAATCTGTCATGCACACTTTAATATCACAAGTTTATGTAACGAGCTTCAAACAAATAGTGATAACGTTGAACATTTGTAGATTTTTATTTTGGGTATTTCTTTCAAAAAGAGCAGCGGGCAGAAAGGGGGGCAGGGAGGGGGGCAGAGAGAGGGGCGTGGGGACGGGCAGGGAGGGGGGCAGAGAGAGGGGCGCGGGGACGGGCAGGGAGGGGGGCAGAGAGAGGGACAGAGAGAGGGGCAGAGAGAGGGGCGGGGGGGACGGGCAGGGAGGGGGGCAAAGAGAGGGGCAGGGGGGAAGGACAGGGAGGGGGGCAGGGGGGAGGGGCAGAGAAGGGGGCAGAGAGAGGGGCAGAGGGGAAGGGCAGAGAGGGGGGCAAGGAGGGGGCAGAGAGAGGGGCAGGGGGGAAGGGCAGGGAAGGGGGCAGGGAGAGGGGCGGGGGGACGGGCAGGGAGGGGGGCAGAGAGGGGGGCAGAGAGGGGGGCAGAGAGAGGGGCGGGGGGAAGGGCAGGGAGGGGGGCAGAGAGAGGGGCAGGGGGGAAGGGCAGGAAGGACATGGGCTCTTGGTCAGTCTGATCTGTACCTACACCCTGAAGCCAAGAGGTGGTGCAGAATATCAGATACCAGTGTATCTGGGGTATGTGAATGTTGACTTGGATTTCTGAATGAATCGGGCTTATTAATTATTGACCTTTTTTTTTTTTTTTTTACCAGGATTATTCCTCTACTGGTAAGGCATGAACAAAGTCTTAATACAGAATGGTGCAGGATTAATTACTTTTTAATTAAAGAGTATTCATGAAATAGTTACTGAGCCTGAATCATTGTTAATAAACTGTTCAGTATGAAATAAGTCTTTGTTCATGCTTTATTAATGCTAATTGCTACCAGACGCAGCATGAATGCGCTCTAAAGGAGCCTGCATGAAGCCTACCTGATGTAGTTTTGAGTAGACTAATATAAATGAATAATGACCTGTCAAATGCACTTTCCAAAAATATTCTCAGAACTACAGATAAGTGAACTAGACCGTGAATGACTGGGGCATTAGAGGAACATATCGACAGTTTTGTACCCTCTGTAACTTGTAACAATGCTGGGAATGAGTCACCCTTTGAATGTTCAAAAAAGGGAGTTGCTTTTTTGCCTAACAGGTATTAAAATAAACAAAAGTGAAATAGCTGTATCTCAACAGCTTCATAAAGACGTGACTTTATTCAACCCCAATGACATAGTTGTTGTCAGATGTCATAGACCATGACGTCAAAGACCCTATGGCAGGTTAGACTGCTCGTTTTACTAAAACACAATTAAGATAAATATATTTAGGACTGTATTAAAACCATTTTTTTTTAGGTTACTTTCTGATTGGAAATCATGACATCATGCGACATCCATAACTGTTACCTAGCAACCATGTTGTACACAACACCAGAACTCTAATGTACAAAGAAATTATTATTAGCCAGATAAAATGATAAGAAAACACCATCATTTTGGTGAAATAATATTTAAAGTATCAGAAAAAAATGTGTAAAACTATCATTTATATTTACAACAGGTATTATTAACTAAAGTAGAAATTAGAGAATTGTTAAAATCTGTCATGCACACTTTAATATCACAAGTTTATGTAACCAGCCTCAAACAAATAGTGATAACGTTGAACATTTGTAGATTTTTATTTTGGGTATTTCTTTCAAAAAGAGCAGCGGGCAGAAAGGGGGGCAGGGAGGGGGGCAGAGAGAGGGGCGCGGGGACGGGCAGGGAGGGGGGCAGAGAGAGGGACAGAGAGAGGGGCAGAGAGAGGGGCGGGGGGGACGGGCAGGGAGGGGGGCAAAGAGAGGGGCAGGGGGGAAGGACAGGGAGGGGGGCAGGGGGGAGGGGCAGAGAAGGGGGCAGAGAGGGGCAGAGGGGAAGGGCAGAGAGGGGGGCAGAGGGGGGCAGAGAGAGGGGCAGGGGGGAAGGGCAGGAAGGACACGGGCTCTTGGTCAGTCTGATCTGTACCTACACCCTGAAGCCAAGAGGTGGTGCAGAATATCAGATACCAGTGTATCTGGAGTATGTGAATGTTGACTTGGATTTCTGAATGAATCGGGTTTAATTATTGACCTTTTTTTTTTTTTTTACCAGGATTATTCCTCTACTGGTAAGGCATGAACAAAGTCTTAATACAGAATGGTGCAGGATTAATTACTTTTTAATTAAAGAGTATTCATGAAATAGTTACTGAGCCTGAATCATTGTTAATAAACTGTTCAGTATGAAATAAGTCTTTGTTCATGCTTTATTAATGCTAATTGCTACCATGAATGCGCTCTAAAGGAGCCTGCATGAAGCCTACCTGATGTAGTTTTGAGTAGACTAATATAAATGAATAATGACCTGTCAAATGCACTTTCTAAAAATATTCTCAGAACTACAGATAAGTGAACTAGACCGTGAATGACTGGGGCATTAAAGGAACATATCGACAGTTTTGTACCCTCTGTAACTTGTAACAATGCTGGGAATGAGTCACCCTTTGAATGTTCAAAAAAGGGAGTTGCTTTTTTGCCTAACAGGTATTATTCTTGTAAAGTGGATCTAAACTCTAAATCGGTCTTTCTCATTAAACTGTTACTGTTCCTTGTCCTTTTTGGAGCTGGTATACGTGCACAGCTCTGTGTTGTTAGGTCATTCTGTGTTCTAATCTTTACTGTGGAGATATCTGTCTGTGTCACAACCACCTTATAGTGATACCAAAGTCCCTATTTCTATGGCAAGATCCCCAGTGGCCTTGGCTCACTTTGACTAGACTAAACTGGTTTTCTTGTACTATTGTTCCCATGTATAAATACGCTGCATGTATGTTCACTCTTCAGCTGACAGTGAGACGACCCTCTGTTAGGGACAACTGCTCTTTGACAGTTGTGTACAATTGATTCAATAAACCAAACTTTTTGATTCAAGACCGCTCCTTTGTTGTTTTTTACTATTAGACATTCCACAACAGTATGCACTTCCTTCTCCAATATTATTTACTTAATTTGTGATACATGTAGGATTCAGCAGCGTTGTTATTCTGGTACAAATGAAACAAAAAACAAAAAACAAAAAAAACCCAGCTACCTGCTTGTGTGATGTGCAGCTATCCCATTGGGCACCCCACTGGGTTTTCTGATGCAGACTTGTTTCTTTTATTTAGTCATTTTAGATAAATTTTGTGATTTAAAATGTGTAAATTATAACATAATGATCCATGGGTGTCATAGATTATAACTATAGAGCAGACACAAGCAGAATAGGTCTTCTTCAATGTAACTGGAAGGACAAAATATTAAATGATGCATAAAATCTGGCATTTTGAAATGACAGATATTCAATTCATTTTATTTTGGTTGTACTCAAAAATTGAACAAACAGAAAGTTAGAAAATCAACACTGAAACAGAAACAGACAAGAAACAGACAAATGACTCAACAGAAAACAAGCAAATGGAGAAGTGTCCCAGAGCGCCCCCTGTCCTTAGACCCTCCTCCTCTAGGACTCACTGTCCCAGAGTGGCCCCTGTCCTTAGACCCTCCTCCTCTAGCACCCACTGTCCCAGAGCGCCCCCTGTCCTTAGACCCTCCTCCTCTAGGACCCACTGTCCCAGAGCGCCCCCTGTCCTTAGACCCTCCTCCTCTAGGACCCACTGTCCCAGAGCGCCCCCTGTCCTTAGACCCTCCTCCTCTAGCACCCACTGTCCCAGAGCTCCTCCTGTCCTTAGACCCTCCTCCTCTAGCACCCACTGCCCCAGAGTGCCCCCTGTCCTTGGACCCTCCTCCTCTAGCACCCACTGTGCCAGAGCGCCCCTTGTCCTTAGACCCTCCTCCTCTTCTTCTATAAAAATAAGACAAACTAAATCATACCTGAAGGAGCACTGCAGGAACACAAATGTTCATATCATTTCATATTGTAAACATAAAGTTTTTTGTCACTTGTAGATTCAGTCACAGTGGGAAGAATAACCAAAACATTTACTCAAGTAAAAGTAGTTACTTCCATAAACATATTACTCAAGTAGGGGTAAAAGTAAGTAAAGGAGTTTATAAAAGTACACAGACAGCAACTGTTGTGGACTTTGTCTTGTTTTGCGTCAGACCATGTGATTTATAGGGTCTTCACCCGCAATGCATCACATTTATGGCATTTTACTATATCATTAGTCACAGTGAGAGCATTCAACATCATCTGGTCTTCAACAGGACGAAATCCAGGCTGAACTAAGACTGAACCAGGACTGAACCAGACTACAGCCTGAATATAACCAAATTCTAATAAACCAGAACTACACCAGGACTGAAACATGAATGAAACTAGACTGTGAGCTAATAATAATAATTGAGTGGCTCTGGCTCTTAGTTGAGTGGCTCTGGTCCTGGTGACAAAAAACTTTACGATTTAGTTTGTCTTATTTTCATAGAAGAAGAGAAGGAGGGTCTAAGGACAGGGGGTGCTCTCAAGTGTCCCAGAACATCTCCTGTCCTTGGGTCCTAGAGGAGGAGGGTCTAAGGACAGGAGATGTTCTGGGATACTTCTCTATTTGCTTGTCTGTTTTTGTTTCATTGCTGATTTTCTAACTTTCTGTTGGTTAAATCAATTCTCATGTTCAGCCCCAAGAAGCGACTGCTGCTGTGATTTGGGCACATGGTCGGACGCGCTGTGAATATGCAGAATAGTTTTCTCACCGCAAAACTCCACGCCCTCGGCTCATCAACGCAAACTCATAAATCTCACTGTGGTGGTAAACATGAGATTGCTATCCATTAGCTGGAAACTACACAACCCAAACACTAGTCCCTCCTCCTCTCTGCGCCAAGAGCCATCACTGCGCCGCGCTCACCTGCACAGGTATACCCCGAATACGCACCGAGGGACGGGACAGCGCACGAGTCATGCGGGCCGTGTGCCAAAGCTGCCTCCGAAGGTAAGACGCCCACTGTTTATGGAGCTGTACAGGCGGGACAGGGCAGAGCGAGCACCGGGGAGGGACATACCAGGGACACAACCAAAGACTTGAATAAGTTTAATGTCATTTTTGTCAGAGTAAGTCTAGTAACTAGGACGTGTTTATTTGAGGTTAAAAAGTGTAGTTTTAGTCAGAGGGTTTCACAGCCTAGAGCCCAAGACAGTCTGGACTGTCCAAATGATGTTTGAAACTTTGGAACTCCAGTCCCTGTACTGACAGAGACTCTGAGAGCCTTAACCCCGCACAGTCAGACCAGGGAACAGCGCTGAACACACCATCATTTAGACACCAGTGTATTGCCATTACCACTATATGTACAGTAAATACAGCCTTTATAAACAGACAACTACCTAAAAAGGCTGTATTTATATTGTGCCTGTATACGGCACATTTGAGGCTCTGATTTGTGCCCTGCGCCTGTCTCATGTCTTATGTAACTGTTTAGTTTGATCATTTCTTTCTGGACTCTAAAGCTCTTTCCACACTGCAGTTTTGTTTTTGTTTTTTTTGTTTTTTTTGTTTGCAATAGTAATTATTTTAATGCAGAGATGGAAAGCGATATATTTAATTTGACAATGAGTCGAAAACAGCATGTCTTGTACTATTGTATACATTATGCTTTTACATTCATGTTTTCGTAATACTCATGTCACAATGTGACATTAAAGTCGAGACTTAAGAGAACTTTCGTTCTCATTGACCAGAGAAAGTGCAGCGATCTGCGGCCTCCCGTGAGCCTCGTGCCGCAGAGCCACAGAGTCACGGTCCTCTGGGGCTGTCCCACCGGCCGGTCCTGTGTGTGTGGGGGGGTGTGTGTGGGGGTGTGTGGGGGTGTGTGTGTGTCTGTGTCTGTGGGGGTGAGTGGGTGTGTGTGTCTGTGTCTGTGTGGGGGTGTGTCTGTGTATGTGTGTGGGGGGGTGTGTCTGTGTGTGTGTGGTTACAGCACATGGACAGTTGGCCAGATGGGACGGGTAGATCGCCAGTAAAAAAACATTGTATTAAGACATAACCACTATTCTTTTTTTTTTTTTTTCCGAAAATATATAATAATATAGTTATACTTAATTTATAACTATATTATAATATAATCAGTTATAAAATAGTATTTAATTAGAATTATAGGGTTTTTATCTGATGGACCCCAAACTGAGGCAGCAACATCAGGACATGTCTGGGGTCAAAAGTTGTTAAAATAATTGATATAAGTGTCAGAGTGTGGTCACAATGAGCTCTTAAAGAAGTTAATGTTTTTAAAACATAAAAAAATCCTGTAACTTTTGCAAACATTGTCAGATTCAGACAAACCCATAGTAGTGTCTGTGTATTTTGATGAGCTGGACAAAATGATGTGTGGATTGAAAGTGTATCTTTAAAAATGTCTCTCCAGTGCCCCCTGCAAAGTTACAATGGGCCATAAACATTTATCTCCAACATGACACTGGAAATATTGAATGACATGTCGAGCTCAGGCTGATATGCAGCTCTTACACTGTGGCCTGTCCTTCCTCTGCCACAAGGGTCAGAACGGCCCTTTATCACTGACTTTAATTTAGTTTATTCTTTATTTATCAGGGACCATGTACAAATTATTTATCTTACTAAAGAAAAGATGACTTGTTAGTGCTACTTTCCATTTGCAGTCCATAGGCAGGAGTAGTCCTTGGACAGGTACAGTCCAAATGTACTCAAGTAGCCTAGAGTACTTACAAAATGTACAGAAAGTAAAAAGAAGAATTTTAACAGCTTTTACGTCCCCATCAGATTGAATAGTAATATTACCAGTACCAATGCTGTGAAAATGAGCCTTAAGTCACTTTTAAGCTCATGGTGGGAAGAGTAAACAAAACTCAAGTCAAGAGTACTGCTCCTATTAAAAGTATGACAGTGCAAGTATGAGTATAGGGTCAGTACCCAACTGTGCCCCTTCATCTGAATTATGTGAGCTTTTCTATTCTACTCAAGTAGCAAACTAACTTTCTATCCTGGAAAATCAAAACTCTACCTAATTTATATGACCTGATTAGCATTTTTATGAGTTTATCATTTCAAAATATTATGGTCTACTTCACACATGCTTTCAGTAGCCTCCATTCTGAAACTTTTTGAGGAGGTAGCATTTTGAAAGACATAGGCCCTGGGATTGTCAAAAATATATATATATAAAAAAATCAGACCATAAAACTAGTATCAATTAGTATCATTTGAGCAAATATCAGTGTTATTCTTCTTTATACAAATGTCACTGTAGACATGCCAAATGTCACATAGACATACAGTGGGGCAAAAAAGTATTTAGGCAGCCACCAATTGTGCAAGTTCTCTCACTTAAAAGATGAGAGAAGTTTGTAATTTTCATCTTAGAAACAGTTCAACTATGAGAGACAGACTGAGGGGAAAAAATCCAGGAAATCACATTATAGGATTTTTAATGAATTAATTGGTAAATTCCTCGGTAAAATAAGTATTTGGTCACTGTGGGGAAGCTGGCCCGAGTGATCAAAATAGGAGGCAGACTCAAAAGAAGTCCCATTAGACACAATTTATTCCCGTGTAGTGGTACACCGTGAACACAAAAAATAATCCATATTTACAAAAATTAACGGTGCTCAACGGAAACTAAGCAACCAAACTTAAACAACTGAGACAACTGAGACAAAAGCCACGAGTACCCTGGCTACACTGGTGTTTTTCATCTGTCTAATTACCCAGGCTAAAATACTTTCCTGTACCGGAAGCTCCGCCCCCGGTATACTCCATCTCTTGTCCAGGGGGCTGTGGGAGTAACATAAGCACTATGTTCCATAAAAGCATCTCTCGGGCCCAAGTCCCTTTACTAAAAGTGTTTAACTAAATAAACTATAAACACTTAGTTCATGAAACGAAAATACACAAGACATTAACACAAAGAAATAAATAAAACTTAAGCCAGTTTTTCCCTCCACATGGTCCGGCCCACGACCCCACTCAAGCCTATAAAATGGCCGACATAGGGCACACCCCCTCTTTGTTTGGACCATGTGGAGATGCAGGGAAGTGGATTACTGTATTGAACTGAATAACTAAATAAAATATATTTTAACTAACTAGTGTGTGGTGATTTAACTGATTGAAAACTAAACAAAACAAACCCGGGATAGTTCTATTTAGTTTAGTATTGAAAATGAACAGACATGTGCACAAACCAAATTATAATACTATTAAAAGGGACAAAGGCCCACTTTGTCACAGTCACCTACAAACAAGCAAGATTTGTGTTTCTCACAGACCTGCAACTTCTTTAAGAAGTTCCTCTGTCCTCCACTCGATACCTGTATTAATGGCACCTGTTTGAACTCGTTATGAGTATAAAAGCACCTGTCCGCAACCTCAAACAGTCAGACTCCACTATGACCAAGACCATAGGGCAGTCAAAGGACACCACAAACAAAACTGTAGACCAGCACCAGGCTGAGAAGACTATCTGCAATAGGTAAGCAGCTTGGGGTGAAGAAATCAACTGTGGGAGCAATTATTAGAAAATGGAAGACATACAAGACCGCTGATAATCTCCCTGATCTGTGTAATCCCTCAGTGATCAAGGTAGTGGTCCATGTGGTCTTATACTTGTTCTGATACAGCTCAAGATCATTCTAAAGTTATTCTGGAGAGATTCATTTCTGTCTTATGAATGTGACTTTTTTAGTATCGATTAGTATCTGATTTTCGATCCTTTTGACCACCCTACATGGAATACATTCATGCTGAGTTGCATTATACTACAGTATAAAAAAGCTGCATGTTTGTTGCATAGTTTTATACAGAAACAGAATCGTTCTACCTATGTCATCAACACGGAAAATTCCATCCATAATGCAGAGACAGTTCAAGCACAAGGAAGGCATTTTGTTGGCAGGTCCTGTTATCACCCGCTCAGCCACTTTGAGCCTAAGCATAAGTCAATGAAAACCTTTGGTACCCTTAGTCACAGGACCAGAAAAGCTGGTCGACTGTTTTTTCAGATGCACAAACTTATGCTGAGAAGGTTTTCTTTGCATTGACTAGGCGCAACCCAAAACCAATAAGACTCACTGCACTGAGTTTCTTTATTGATATTTAAAATTCGTTAACTTTTGAGTCTATTCTTCTACTGGTCAACTGCATGTCTGTAACAAAAATAGTTTCAACTTGGAGATAAATAAAAGTAAAAAGTTCTGATTCTGATGCAGATAGTGTCCCTGACTTGACTGACAGGTGGATTACCGGTCAATCACACCCATCTAAAATTGGGTTGATGGTGATTAGACTCACATTTTATTGTAATGGACAATTGTGTATTCCGGATACCATAATATTTCTTATATAAATAATGCTTTTGTACTGTTTGTGTTTTGTAGACTATCACGGTACCATCTCCCCTCCTTCGTCCACTTCCTCCTGCTGTGCCTGGCTCTCCTGCTCTTTGTCTTCTTCATGTCGAGCGAGTCAGGCAGTGTGTTGTCGTGGGACAAGCTTCCCCTGGATCAGTACTACCAAAGGCTTCTCACCCAGAACTGGTACACCAGAAGAGGATTCAGACCCCCTGCTATTTATGTCCGTCCTCGACCTGAGGTGCTTGTGGTACAGACTGCTGCTGCTATCCCCAATGAGCTGACCACCAAACCCCATCCCAAACCAGAAACACCCGTTCCAGCAACCCAACCCCAACCCAAAACAGAAGCACCTGCTCCAGCAACTCAACTTGTACCTGAAGCACCCACTCCGGCCACTAAACCCCAACCCAAAACAGAAGCACCTGCTCCAGCAACTCAACTTGTACCTGAAGCACCCACTCCGGCCACTAAATCCCAACCCAAACCAGAAGCATCTACTCCAGCTTCGAAACTCCCACTTCCCAACTTTCACCAGGCCTATGCCCCAAACTATCACTTCATCATGGACAACTCTGATGCATGCAAGAACACTCCCTTCCTGGTTCTAATGGTTCCGGTGGCGTCCATAAACATAGATGCACGTAATGCCATCCGTCAGACGTGGGGTAAGGAGTCCCAGGTGCAGGGGGAGCGCGTGCTGACTCTGTTCATGCTGGGACTGGCTAGGGGTCTTGGGGGCAATGGGCAGAGCCTCCAGCAGGAGAATGACCAGCACCATGATCTCATCCAGAGTGACTTTGTCGACTCATATTTGAACCTCACCATCAAGACCATGGTGATTATGCACTGGCTTTCCACATACTGCATTAACGCCACCTTTGCCATGAAGATCGACTCGGATATGTTTTTAAATATAGACAATTTAGTGGACATGCTGAAAAAGCCTGAAATCCCTAGAATGAACTATTTAACTGGGATGCTGATGTGGAACCGTCCGGTGGTCCGATCCAAAAACTCCAAATGGTACGTGCCAGAGGAGATGTACCATGAGCCTACCTACCCGACCTACTGCCTGGGCATGGGCTACATCTTCTCCAATGACCTCCCAATGAAATTTTTGGAGGTCTCCAAAACAATAAAGCCTTTTAACATTGAGGATGCTTACATTGGGATGTGCATGAAAAAGCTGGGCCTCAGTCCAACAGCTCCCCCTCAGCCTTGGCAGTTTCAGGCCTATAACCACAAATACGAGCGCTGCCAGTTCTCCAAGGTCATCACCTACATCCTGGGCTCCTCAAAGGAGCTGGTCGAGTTCTGGACAGACCTGAAAAAAACGGGTCCACCCTGTCCAGTGAGACCATGGATCTGAGCTGTGGCAATGGAGTGGGAGTGTGAATGGTTATGTGCTGGCAACCAGATGGACCTCATTCATGCAAACATATTTCCCTGCACTTTTGATCTGGTCTGTAAATTCCTGGAATATGTGTGAATAAAAATAAAATGTATTGAAGACCTGTATGATGCATCAGAAGCAAAGAAGTCACCTTAACCTTCAGCACTTCTGGCTCTTTTAAAATGTGTTGATCTGTCATTTAAATGTAGCACTGTAAATAAAAGTGTAAACATTCTGGACCAACAAACAGTATGTCCGTGCCTTATGGCATAAAAGCATAACCTGAAATATGTTGTAGGGGTATTATATTTTTTATAGATTTAATTAAGTTTAATTTATTCCAAAATACAAATTTGTGTTGTTAATGGTATGGGCATGTCTGTAGCAAAAAGAATTGAGATTAATACAAGGCACTGTGATTCTGGTGTATCCATGAATGGGCCTGATATTTTGTTTAACTTGTTGTAACTAATTTTGTATGTGACTCTTGGTTGCTATGCCAACAAGTTGATGTGAGGTTCTGTTGGTCAGTTCCTGGTCTGTTTTGGAGACCAGCTGTAGTGAGTTGAGACTGCTACTGTTTTGCTCTTGTTTATGATCTACAGTAGCCCTTGTGTTCAGGAAATAAACAACCAGAAGAAATTGGGAGTTCATCCTTACACCAGAACACTACTATGTGTTTTTTGCTTCAGAGCATATACCCAAAACCAGTGTTGGTTTAGATGGCTTTTCAAGTGAGCTGGTTGATTTAAAACTAGAGTTTGTACTTTGAATGCCTCCCCTGGAGTTACATATATCTCATATTACACCCGATGCTTCCTAGGGAACTGGAGAAGCCCCTCCCTCACTCACCTGCTGCAGGATTTCATACTATCTGAAAATGATCTGAAGTTTTACAGACACACGGAGGAATGGTTGCACCTTTTCTTCTTGACCTGAAAAATTATGCAAAATATGACTCAGTTGGCTCAGTGTGAAATGGCACAGTTCACACTTAGTCTAGTTCAATAGACCTAGTTAACAAACAAATGGCAAACAACAGGTGTATTGGTTTCAGTGTAGTTCCTCCCTTCAGACAAATAATGTTGAATCCAGAGGTTTGAATACACTATATAAAAATACATATACACTTTTCTCACTGTCTGACATGAAATCAGACTAAACTTTTTCTGTTTTAGTTCAGGTAGGACTACCAAAATTATTTCTATTTGCTAAATGCCAGAATAATGAGAGAAAATATATATATATATATATACACCATACCACTACAATGTGTTTTTTTGCTTCAGAGCATATACCCAATACCGGTGTTGGTTTAGATGGCATTGTTTTCAAGTGGTCTAGTTGATTTAAAACTAGAGTTTGTACTTTGAATGCCTGCCCTGGTGTAACACATATCTCATATTACACCTGATGCTTCCTGGGAAACTGGAGAAGACCCCGCTCATCTGCTGCAGAATTTCATGCTTTCCTCTGAAGCTTTTCAGAAACACCAGCTGTGTAAGGAATGGTTGCGCCTTTTCTTCTTAGTTTGGATTCTGAACCTCCCAGTTGATTTCAAACCTACTAACATTTTAAGACAGAGACTGGTTCACCTAAAGGACAAAACTCCGAGCCACAAACAAAGCAATGTGGTCTACTCCATTCAGTATAGTGAAGAGTGTTACACTGGAGAAACAGCCACTCCATGACAGAATGTGCCAACACCGTTAGTACACTGTCTGGACCCTAGTTCACTGTACATCTCCATCTCAAAGACACTAACCACTCCTTTGAAGATAGTGAAGTTCAGATCTTAGCCAGAGAAAATAAATGGTTTGAGAGGAGAGTTAAAGAAGCCATTTTTGTTAGGAAAGACAATCTTTTTTTGAACAGGAACTGGGCCCTGACACATCACCTGTCCCCAATTTATAATTCCATCCTTAGACCCAATGCAAACAAAAGAAACAAAGAGAACAATGAAGCGAGCCAGTAGGGCCATTAAAGGTTGAATGGAGGCCATTAAGGATGAAACTGTAAACAATAGGTGTTTTGAGTTTCCATGTAGTTAGCTCTTTCCTTCAGAGAGATATAAGGCAGTGTCCAGCAGTAATCTGACCAGAACTGAAGAAGCGGCTTGGATGAGCATCGAAAAGTCTTCGCTAAAACAATGTTTTCTCCAGTTGACAGATTTAACTTTGGCTTTTACTAAAACCCCACAAACAAACAAAGCAATGTGGTCTACTCTACTCATTATAGTGAAGACTGCAGTGAGTGTTATATTGGACAAACTAAACAGTAACTCCATAAGAGAATCTATTTCCTATCATCTATCTCCTGTTTCTAACCACAGGCACAGTTCACACAGTGTACTTCAACAGACCTAGTTAACAAACAGAAACAGCAAACAACAGGTGTATTAGTTTCAGTGTAGTTCCTCCCTTCAGACAGATAATGTTGAAACCAGAAGTTTGCATACACTATATAAAAATACATATACACTTTTTTTTCTCTCTCTCTCTCACTGTCTGACATAAAATCAGACTAAAGATTTACTCTTTTAGGTCAGGTAGGACAACCAAATTTTTTTCTATTTGCTAAATGCCAGAATAATGACAGGATTTTTTGAGATCTTTTTTCATTACTTTATTCAAAGTCAGATGTTTACATATATTTGGTTAAATGAGCCAAGTGTGTAGGCCGCCTTGCTTGCACACAAGACATGCATGTATGTGTATAATATATATATACACTCACCTGAAGGATTATTAGGAACACCATACTAATACGGTGTTTGACCCCCTTTCGTCTTCAGAACTGCCTTAATTCTACATGGCATTGATTCAACAAGGTGCTGAAAGCATTCTTTAGAAATGTTGGCCCATATTGATAGGATAGCATCTTGATCAGTTCATGGAGATTTATGGGATGCACATCCAGGGCACGAAGAAAAATGCTCTATCGGGTTGAGATCTGGTGACTGTGGGGGCCATTGTAGTACAGTGAACTCATTGTCATGTTCAAGAAACCAATTTGAAATGATTCGAGCTTTATGACATGGTGCATTATCCTGCTGGAAGTAGCCATCAGAGGATGGGTACATGGTGGTCATGAAGGGATGGACATGGTCAGAAACAATGTTCAGGTAGCCTGTGGCATTTAAACGATGCAGAATTGGCACTAAGGGACCTAAAGTGTGCCAAGAAAACATCCCCCACACCATTACACCACCACCAGCAGCCTGCACAGTGGTAACAAGGCATGATGGATCCATGTTCTCATTCTGTTTACGCCAAATTCTGACTCTACCATTTGAATGTCTCAACAGAAATCGAGACTCATCAGACCAGGCAACATTTTTCCAGTATTCAACTGTCCAATTTTGGTGAGCTTGTGCAAATTATAGCCTCTTTTTCCTATTTGTAGTGGAGATGAGTGGTACCGGTGGGGTCTTCTGCTGTTGTAGCCCATCCACCTCAAGCTTGTGCGTGTTGTGGCTTCACAAATGCTTTACTGCATTCCTCGGTTGTAACGAGTGGTTATTTCAGTCAAAGTTGCTCTTCTATCAGCTTGAATCACTCGGCCCATTCTCCTCTGACCTCTAGCATCAACAAGGCATTTTTGCCCACAGGACTGCCGCATACTGGATGTTTTTCCCTTTTCACACCATTCTTTGTAAACCCTAGAAATGGTTGTGCGTGAAAATCCCAGTAACTGAGCAGATTGTGAATACTCAGACTGGCCCGTCTGGCACCAACAACCATGCCATGCTCAAAATTGCTTAAATCACCTTTCTTTCCCATTCTGACATTCAGTTTGGAGTTCAGGAGATTGTCTTGAGCAGGACCACACCCCTAAATGCATTGAAGCAACTGCCATGTGATTGGTTGATTAGATAATTGCATTAAGGAGAAATTGAACAGGTGTTCCTAATAATCCTTTAGGTGAGTGTATATGATAGATATATAGATATATAGATTCCCCCAGTTAAATTCAAAAACCCAATCAGAATCAACTTTTGTCAAGAAAATGCTTTATGGAGGCTTAACAACTTAGGATGACAAATTTCATGACTTTGTTGAGAAGGAAATGAAAGATTTTATGGACCATAATGTAAGAAATGTTCGTTTCTGATGCAAGCGTCAAAGAGGACTAAGAGACTTTTTCTTTGCAGGCTGGCCACACCCACATTTTATGATGTAGAAAAATCCAAGACAGTTCCCTATAATCCCACATGGGGATAGTTCATTTTGACTATTTTGCATGTTTCTTGAATGAAAATCCGAGGCGCAAAAAATTCAAATGTGAGAGGTAAAATTTTGAAAGAATTGAGTTCAGCCCACAATGGCCGACTTCCTGTAGGGTTTAGGGTGGGGTCATAATATAATTTTTGACTTGTCTTGACATGTTCTATGTTTGTACCAAATTTCATTTGTCTACGATGAAAAAGGTCTCTCATTGCCGTAATGTATTTCAAATTTTGAGGTGGTGCTATTGAGTCATTTTGAACATTTTTGAACATCAAAATAATAAATTTTTCACCAACCTTGAATATTGGGTCCAATAAAATTGACTTTTCGTTAACGTTCAGGGGGTCAAAAGTGGCTTCAAAGCGGCCACCAAAATAATAATAATAATAATGGAAACACATTTTTCACCCATTATTTTTCTCCTAAACCATAACAGCTACAGTCATGTGACTTTCTCACATTTTGTCCCATCACAAATAAGGCCCCTGTGAATTTTTCTGGAGTCCGTGACAAATTGATTGTCTTCTACGAATTTTTGAAAATGAAATTTGAAGAGGGCGCTAGAGTCTCATTTTGTGAGAGAGTGCCTTGATTTGCATATCATTGCATTCATCTCACAAATGTGCATAAACACTGTATTAGTGTTTTCCCAACAAAAAATGTGTGAAAGAAATATTTCTCTTTCACACATTTTTTGTTGTTGAAATTTTCCAAAAATTGCAATTTTGTTGAAAATTCACCCTGACCACACCCAAAGTCATAATCAAAAGGTAATTGATAATCTTTAATCACATATGGGTTTAGTGGGATTTGGCCAAATTTGAAGTTTTTGTGATGAAAACTGTGCGAGGAGATGTCCTGAATGCGAGGATGTGCACTTTTGTCACTTTTCATTGTTTGATCCAATATGGCCGACTTCGTGTACATTTTAGGGCGGGGCCATAATATAATTTTTGTTATGTCCTGACATTTCCTATTTTTTGATGTGAGTTTTGGATTTTTACGTTGACTTTTTTCCGAGTCAGGATCCCATTGGCCCCATGAAAATCAAAGTTTGAGGTGGTGCTACCGAGTCGTCTTTCATTATTTTTTCTCGGGGTCTTTTGTGACAATTAGAGCTTGTTGAGTTGTAATTTTGACACCACTCACACAAATAGATTGTCTTCTATGAATTTTTGAAAATGAAATTTGAAGAGGGCGCTAGAGAGCCATTTTGTGAGAGAGTGCCTTGATTTGCATATCATTGCCTTCAGCTCACAAATGTGCATAAAAGCTGTATTAGCGTTTTCCAAACAAAAAATGTGTGAAAGAGAAATATTTTATTGAATTTTTCCAAAAATTGCGAATTTGTAGAAAATTCAGCATGACCACACCAAAAGTCATAATCAAAATGTAATTGATAATCTTTAATTATACATGGGTTTAGTGGGATTTGACCAAATTTGAAGTGTTTGTGATGAAAACGACGTGAGGAGATGTCCTGAATGCGAGTGTGTGCACTTTAGTCATTCTCTAGTCATTCTGGCGGATACGTAAAGAACAGGCCAACAGCTTTATATATAAAATGAAGAGCCCTCTTGATATTAATATATGTCATGATCTTAAAGACATACAGACCTCCTTTGTGGCATATTATGAGCAAACGTATACCCAACCCTCAGCTAATGTTGAGGCTATAAATCATTTTCTTTCCTCACTTTACTTACCATCTATAAGAAACAAACAAAAGGAGAGACTAAATTGGGAAATAACAAAAGAAGAAATTAGTAAAGCCATCTCAAAATTGAAAGGCAATAAAATGGCCAAATAGGACGGTTATCCAGCCAAGTGGTATGAACATTTTCGAAATTTAATAATTCGGCCACTTAAGACTTATTTTAATCATGTTTTAATGGGTGGGGGAAACAAGCAGTGATTTTAGTGATTTATAAACCAGGTGAAGATAGAAGTCTATACAGCTCTTACCATCCAATATCTGTTTTAAATATCGATTACCATATATTTGCCATGATACTCGCTCAGAGGTTCGAGGCCATAGTTCCAGAATTGACAGACACTGATCAATCTGGATTTGTCCGCAATAGACAGACTCATGACAATATTAGGCATGCTCTTCATCTCATTAATAAAATGAAAAACATAGACCCTGTAGCAGTCTCGATACTGAAAAAGCATTTGATTCTGTCGGTTGGAAATATCTTTATTTGGTCCTGAGCAAATTTGGTTTTAACAGTAAAATAATTGTGTGTATAAGATCTTTGTACAATTCCCCATTTGCCAGAATCGAAATCAATGGGGACTTGTCTGACACAATATATCTAGAGAGGGCCTGTGGTCAGGGATGTCCCCTCAGCGCAACTCTGTTTGCACTTTTGATTGAGCCTCTGGCTCAGGCTAATAGAGAACTGAAAGATATTTCAGGGATTATCATAGGAGACACTACACGCAAAGCCTGTTTATATAAGCATAATGTACCGAAAACCCAAATAATCTTTTAACTATCAACCCTCTCCTGAGATTCACAAGATGACAAATTTTGGGAGTACATATACCAAAGTATTAATCAGTAATCTTTGAAGAAAACTATACTATGTTAACCTACAATATTAAAGTGAATGTAGAGCGATGGTCATTGTTGCCATTGAATATGTATAATAGGATTGACATTATAAAAATGTATCTGTTGCCAAGTTTTCTTTATTTTTTCCAGGCACTGTCAGTTTAGATATCCTCCAGGCAATTCAATGAGTGGAATCGAATGATCGCAAACTTTATTTGGGGAAACAAAAACAAAAAAAACAAGAATAAAGTTTCAGATATTACAGTTACAAAGGGAGGAAGGTGGACTGGCCCTGCCATGTCTGGAAGGATATTATAAAGCAGCCCACCTACGGGTTCTGATAGGCTGGTGTGATCCCTGTTGTGAGGCTACATGGAAAGATTGACCAATCATACTTTGATGTGCCTCTTCAGTCCATGCTCAGTGATGAGCCTCTTCTCAAAAAGTACTTAGACTCACATCTGTTACCTGCCTGGATAAAAGTAGCAATAAATATATGGAGTAAAAACCATAAACATTGAAGGAAGGCTTTTGATTCAGAGTTTTTGCGAACGCAGACAGATAATGGGTTTGAACAGTGGTCATGGCGACATATCACTGGTTATTGTTGTATATCATATAATGGTGTTTTGAAAAGTTACATGGAACTACTGGCCACACATAATTTGAGCAAACATGATGTCTTCTGATATTTTCAGTAAAGGCATTATTTTGATAGGGAAATTAAATTTACTGAGGAAGATGATTTGGTGAAAAGAATTTTATAGAAGCTTGTAAAGGCAACACTCAACAACAACAACAACAACAAATAACCACAATCTATAAATGTTTACAAGAAGCAAAGAGTATTTCTACTATATATACTAAAGATGCCTGGGAAAAGGAAGCTAATGTTAAAATATCAGGGGATGATTGGTCGAATATTTGCAAAACTACCACCATAACTACCTCCTGTTCAGGTCTTTGGAGGGCATTTATGTGAAAAAGTATGGTGCGTTTTTTTTGTAACACCTTATGGCAGGAGCAAACATTGTAATCACCCTGATAAAGCTCAATGTTGGAGAGATTGTGGCAGTGACAGGGCGGGGCATTTTCATATATTTTGGTGTCAAGCCCCCTATTGGTCATCAGTGATAGAAGCAATCCAGGGTATGTTTGGACCTGACTTAACATTGGAATTTATTGAAGTCTTTTGAGTAAACTCATTGAGACTTTCTGCTGACAGATCTACCGCACAAACATTGGAATGTCATTTGGGCTTGAGAAGTGTAGCCGGATGATGACAAAGTGAGGAAAGTAGTTCACATAGAAGGGGTCTCACTCCCAGAAGAAACAATAGCAGCCATCGAGGGCAGTTACCTTGGAATCCCACAAGCAAATGGCAACCTTGAAGAGGAAACAAGGAAAGCAGCCATGGCCAAATACTTCCTAAGTCCTAAGGAGTCAACTCCCAGCAGGAATCATAAGCTGGCCAAAGGAGGAGATACAGACCACAGACATTAGGACATGAAAGCTCCTGACCATGCATGGAGGGTTCTGTCCCAAATGCAGCACCCTGAGACTGTACGCGAGCCGTAAGGAAGGAAGCCGAGGACTAGTGAGTGTGAGAGCCACTGTCACTGTGAACCATCATGGGAGGACAAGCCCCTGCATGGGATGTAGCACCGGAATATAACTGAAGTGGCTGATATCAAGAAATCCTACCAATGGCTTGAGAGAGCTGGACTGAAGGACAGAGGCACTCATCCTGGCTTGAGCACTAGAGCGATAGAGGCCCAGATCTACCAAACCAGACAAGACCCAAGGTGTAGGCTCTGCAAAGAGGCCCCTGAGACAATCCAGCACATAACTGCAGGGTGTAAGATGCTGCAGGGAAAGAATACATGGAGCAGCATAACCAAGTGGCAGGCATAGTGTACAGAAACATCTGTGCAGAGTACGGACTGGAAACCCCATGGTCAAGGTGGGAAACACCTCCAAAAGTCGTGGAGAATGATCGAGCCAAGATCCTGTGGGACTTCCTGATACAGACTGGTGAAGGACCAAAAGGACATTGTGGTAGTGCATAAACAACAGAGCAAAGCCGTTGTGGTGGACAACACAGTACCAAGTAATGGGAACATCAGGAAAAAGGAACAACAACTCAAAGAAGAACTGGAGAAGGCCTGGAAGGTGAAGGTATCAGTGGTGCCTGTGGTCATCAGAGCACTCAGGGCAGTGACCCTTAAACTGGAGGAGTGGCTACAGCAGATCCCAGGAGAAACATCAGACATCTCAGTCCAGAAAAGTGCAGTACTAGGAGCAGCAAAGATACTGTAGAACCCTCACGCTCCCAGGAGGACCCTAGTGTGGAAAAAGAGGGGAGGAGAGAGTGAGACTTTAGAATAGTCCAAAATTTTCCTCTTATCCATTCTTGGGTGTTTTTAGCTGTGTGTTTTGGGTCATTGGGTCATTGTCAATTGTCTATTTTATATTTTTAAGGTTTTTAATATTAGAAATTCCACAACAGACGCAACTCTTATTTTTAAATGTGCTATACCAATAAAATGGCTACTTTCTAATAAAAAAATACTTTTCAAACAGGTGTCTTTGTGTCCTACACTTATATGTATGTATTAGTTTTACTCTGACTTGGCCAACTAAAGAGTTTGTAGCTACAAAGGCATTTTAAACTGGAAGAATTGGAGAATAAAATGATGTGGTTAAGCAACTGGGATAGTGATTGTGCAACTGTAGTTTTTCTGAAATTGGAACATTTTTGGAAAAGGTGTTGGGGATGTCCATCCATCCATTTTCTTCCGCTTATCCGAGGCCGGGTCGTGGGGGCAGCAGTCCAAGCAGGGATTCCCAGACTTCCCTCACTCCGGACACGTCCTCCAGCTCCTCCGCTGGGACCCCAAGGCGTTCCCAGGCCAGCCGAGAGACATAGTCCCTCCAGCGTGTCCTGGGTCTTCCCTGGGGCCTCCTCCCAGTGGGACATGCCCAGAACACCTCCCTAGGGAGGCGTCCAGGAGGCATCCTGAGCAGATGCCCGAGCCACCTCAACTGGTTCCTCTCGACGTGTAGGATCAGCAGCTCTACTCCGAGCTCCTCCCGTGTGACCGAGCTCCTCACCCTATCCCTAAGGGTGCGCTCGGCCACCCTGCGGAGGAAACCCATTTCAGCCGCTTGTATCCGCGACCTCGTCCTTTCGGTCATTACCCAGAGCTCATGACCATAGGTGAGGGTAGGAAGGTAGATTGACCAGTAAATCGAGAGCTTTGCCTTTGGGCTCAGCTCCTTCTTTACCACAACAGACCGATACAGCGACCGCATTACTGCAGACGCTGCACCGATCTGCCTGTCAATCTCACGCTCCATCCTTCTGTGGGTGTGGGGTACCCCGAAACCCCAGTAAAGCCCCAAATCCCCAAAGCCCCAAAAACCCCGAAGCCCCAAAAGCCCCCGATTTGGGTGTGACTGTCCCTTTTGTTAGATCTACTCCCCTGGAGGTTCCACCCCTTCTTTGGACCATCCACCCACCTGATGTAATTTGGTACAACTCTAACACCGGACCTAACTCTGACCATAGAAGGGAGTGAGATGGGATCTGAGCTCACTCTGGCATCTGGTTCCTCTCGAAAAGGTCACCTTGACATTCATTTATCAAAACATTTCCCAACATCCTTGTCCCAAGTCCATTTCTGGGAAACAGTGTGAACAGTATGAACGTCCAAGAGTTATGAAACATTTCAAAACACCCACACTTCCCTCACTCGTGAACAAGATCCCGAGATACTTGAACTCCTCCACTTGGGGCAGAGACTCACCACCCACCCGGAGAGAGCAAACCACCTTTTTCCGGTCGAGAACCATGGCCTCGGATTTGGAGGAGCTGATTCTCATCCCAGCTGCTTTACACTCGGCTGCAAACCGCCCCAGTGCCTGTTGCAGGTCCTGGCTTGAAGAAGCCTTCAGGACAACATCATCTGCAAACCGCAGAGATGAAATCCTGTGGTTCCCAAACCAGACCCACTCCGGCCCCTGGCTGCACCTAGAAATTCTGTCCATAAATATAATGAACAGAATCGGTGACAAAGGGCAAACCTGGCGGAGTCCAACATGCACCGGGAAAAGGTCTGACTTACTGCCGGCAATGTGAACACAGCTCCTGCTCCGGTCATACAGGACCGGACAGCCCTTAGCAAAGAGCCCCGGACCCCATACTCCCAGAGCACCCCCCAAAGGACACCACGAGGGACACGGTCGAATGCCTTCTCCAGATCCACAAAACACATGTGGACTGGTTGGGCATACTCCCATGAGCCCTCGAGGACCCGATGGAGAGTATAGAGCTGGTTCAGTGTTCCGCGACCAGGACGAAAACCACAGTGCTCCTCCTGAATCTCCTCTCCAGTGCCCTGGAATAGACCTTACCGGGAAGGCTGAGAAGTGTGATTCCCCTGTAATTGGAACACACCCTCCGGTCCCTCTTCTTATACAGAGGGACCACCACCCCGGTCTGCCATTCCACAGGTACTGTCCCCGACCACCACACGATGTTGCAGAGACGTGTCAGCCAAGACAGCCCCACAACATCCAGAGACTTGAGGTACTCAGGATGGATCTCGTCCACCCCCGGAGCCTTGCCACCGGGGAGCTTGCCAACCACCTCAGTGACTTCAGCCAGGGTGATGGACGAGTCCTCCTCCGGGTCCCCAGTTTCTGCTTCCTCCTCGGAAGACGTGACAGTGGGATTGAGGAGATCCTCAAAGTATTCCTTCCACCGCCCGACAACATCCCAAGTCGAGGTCAGCAGCTCTCCACCCGCACTGTAAACAGTGTTGGTGAAGTGGGATTGAGGAGATCCTCAAAGTATTCCTTCCACCGCCCGACAACATCCCAAGTCGAGGTCAGCAGCTCTCCACCCGCACTGTAAACAGTGTTGGTGAAGCACTGCTTCCCCCTCCTGAGGCGTCGGACGGTTTGCCAGAATCTCTTTGAGGCCGTCCGATAGTCCTCCTCCATGGCCTCCCTGAACTCCTCCCAACCCTGTTTTTGCCTCTGTGACTGCCCAAGCCACGGCACGCTTGGCCCGCCGGTACTCATCAGCTGCCTCAGGAGTCCCACGAGTCAACAAGGCTCAATAGGAGTCCTTCTTCAGCTTGACGGCATCCCTTACTTCCGGTGTCCACCGGGTTCGGGGATTGCCGCCGCAACAAGCACCGCAGATCTTACAACCACAACTACGAGCAGCCACATCGACAATAGACGTGGAGAACATGGCCCACTCAGAGTCCATGTCCCTAGCCTCCCCCGGGATCAGGGAGAAGCTCTCCCGGAGGTGGGAGTTGAAGACCCCTCTGACAGAGGGCTCCGCCAGACGTTCCCAGCAGACCCTCACGATGCGCTTAGGCCTGCCAGGTCTGTCCGGCTTCCTCCTCCGCCAGCAGATCCAACTCACCTCGAGGTGGTGATCAGTTGACAGCTCAGCCCCTCTCTTCACCTGAGTGTCCAAGACAAGCAGTCGGAGGTCAGATGACATGACAACAAAGTCGATCATCGACCTCCAACCTAGAGTGTCCTGGTGCCACGTGCACCGATGGACACCCTTGTGCTCGAACATGGTGTTTGTTATGGACAAACTGTGACTAGCACAGAAGTCCAATAACAAAACACCACTCGGGTTCAGATTGGGGAGGCCATTCCCAATCACACCCCTCCAAGTGTCACTGTCATTACCCACATGGGCATTGAAGACCCCCAGGAGAACAATGGAGTCCCTGGTTGGTGCACTGTCTAGTACCCCTCCTAGGGACTCCAAGAAGGCCGGGTACTCCACACTGCTGTTTGGCCCGTAGGCCAACACAACAGTGAGAGACCTGTCCCCGACCTGAAGGCGCAGGGACGCAACCCTCTTGTTCACCGGGGTGAACTCCAACACGTGGCGGCTGAGCTGTGGGGCAATGAGCAAGCCCACACCAGCTCGCCGCCGCTCCCCGCGGGCAACACCAGAGAAATGGAGAGTCCAACCCCTCTCAAGGAGTTGGGTTCCAGAGCCCAAGCTGTGCATGGAGGTGAGGCCGACTATATCTAGCCGGTAACGCTCAACCTCCCGCACAAGCTCAGGCTCCTTCCCCCCCAGCGAGGTGACATTCCATGTCCCCAGAGCTAATCTCCATGTCTGGAGATCCGGTCGTCGAGGTCCCCGCCTTCGACTGCCGCCCAGATCTCTCTGCACCCGCCCCTCATGGCTCCACTCGCAGATGGTGGGTCCACGGGAGGACGGCCCCACGTCGTTCCTTCGGGCTGGGCCCGGCCGGGCCCCGTGGGAAAAGGCCCGGCCACCAGGTGCTTGCTGCCGAGCACCCACTCCAGGCCTGGCTCCAGGGTGGGGCCCCGGTAACGGCAGTCTGGGCGACGTAAATGGCCTCGTTGGATTCCTCTTCATGATGGGCTTCTGAACTGCTCTTAGTCAGACCCGTCTCCCAGGACCTTGTTTGCCATGGGTGACCCTACCAGGGGCATGAAGCCCCCGACAACATAGCTCCCAGGATCATTCGGGTGCTCAAACCCCTCCACCACGTTAAGGTGGCGGTTGAGGATGTGAGTGGGCGAAATGTGAGATACGGTATTTATAAAGTTTTCGAGATTTTCTCTTGAGCACAAATCAAACACTTGACTTTATTCAGGCTTATTAAGTCAAAGTGCTCCCATGCATATGAATGTCCCTCCATATCTCCTTACTATCTCTCACACTCTCTTTCAACCACTCAAACTCACTCTCAAGACTTACCTACCACTTACCTAAAACTATGACTATGTGTATTATGTAGGCCTAGGTGTATATTGATGTGAATCTGTGTATGTGGTGGAGTGTGTCTTGTAAGTGTTATGTAATATGTCACCAAGTATATAAATGTATCTGTACTAGATGTAATCTATTCTTACCTGTTTTATCTTACCTGCTTTAATATAAACTTTCCCTTATTGAATAACTAGTATAGTGTTAGAAATGCCGTCAACAAAATCTCCTCCTCTCAAAACCCACAATTCTTGGGGGGATTCAGACTCTTTTAAAGCTCTGACACAATTACAAGCCACTCCCATAGCTCAACACCTGTTGGGAGGTGCAGAAGACTCATTGACAGTTACAGGAATCGTTTGATTGCAGTGATTGCCTCAAAAGGTTGTGCAACAAAATATTAAGTTACCACTCTACTGCCCCCCCAGTGAACATCCAGGGAAGGGACATTGAGAGAGTGGACTCATACAAGTACCTGGGTGTTCATAGACTGGACTCACAACACAGATGCACTGTACAGGAAGGGCCAGAGCAGGCTCTCCTGAGGAGACTCAGGTCTTTTGGAGTGAGAGGGCCACTCCTGAAGACCTTCTATGACTCTGTGGTGGCATCAGCCATCCTGTACGGTGTGGTCTGCTGGAACAGCAGCATCACAGAGAGAGAGAGGAAGAAGCTGGACAAGGTCATCAAGAAGTCCAGCTCCGTCCTGGGCTGTGCTCTGCACTCAGTGCAGGAGGTGGGGGACAAGAGGGTCCTGGCTAAGGTCATATCTATGCTGAGCCATGAGTCTCATCCCCTGCAGGACACTCTGTCTGCCTTGGAGAGCAGCTTCAGTGACAGACTGATTCACCCTCTCTGTGTGAAGGAGAGGTTTCGCAGGTCTTTCCTTCCTGCTGCTGTCAGACTGTACAATGAACACTGTTAATACTGAACATGTGTCATTCAACTATACCCATGTGCAATACTGAATACCATGTAAATCCACTGAAGCCACTTAACTGAGATTTATTCTGTTTATATGCTGCACTGTTACTCTTTTGTACATAATAAGAAACAGTATGTTACATTAGAGTCTATTTTTAGTTTATTTTTTTAATTATTAGGCCCGAGCCTGGGACTTCGTCCCGGCGAGGGACTCATTAAAACCGTGTCCGAAACCCGGAAAATGGCAAAAATCAAGTAGTAAACACGCCCCGACATGGCAGTGAGTGGTGTCAAAAATTAGAACTCGATGAGCTCTAATTGTCACAAAAGACCCCGAGAAAAAACAACGAAAGATGACTCGGTAGCGCCACCTCAAACTTTGATTTTCATGGGGCCAATGGGAGCCCGACTCGGAAAAAAATCGACGTAAAAATCCCAAACTCACATCAAAAAATAGTACATGTCGGGACATGACAAAAATGATATTATGGCCCCGCCCTACAATGTACAGGACGCCGGCCATATTGAATCAAACCCGGGAATGACAAAAGTGCACACCCTCACATTCAGGACATTTTCTCGCCCAGTTTTCATCACAAACACTTCAAATTTGGCCAAATCCCACTAAACCCATGTGTGATTAAAGATTAACAATTACATTTTGATTATGACTTTGGGTGTGGTCAGGGTGAATTTTCAACAAAATCGCAATTTTTGCAATATTTCAATAAAATATTTATCTTTCACACATTTTTTGTTGGGAAAATGCTAATACAGCGTTTATGCACATTTGTGAGCTGAACGCAATGGTATGCAAATCAAGGCACTCTCACAAAATGGCTCTCTAGCGCCCTCTTCAAATTTCATTTTCAAAAATTCGTAGAAGACAAGCGATTTGTCGTGGACGTGTGAAAAAATTCACAGGGGCCTTATTTGTGATGGGGCACAATGTGAGAAAGTCACATGACTGTAGCTGTTATGGTTTAGGAGAAAAATAATGGGTGGAAAATGCGTTTCCATTATTATTATTAGGCCCGAGCCTGGGAATCCGTCCTGGCGAGGGACTCATTAAAACCGCGTCCGAAACCCGGAAAATGGCAAAAATCAAGTAGTAAACACGCCCCGACATGGCAGTGAGTGGTGTCAAAAATTAGAACTCGACGAGCTCTAATTGTCACAAAAGACCCCGAGAAAAAATATCGAAAGACGACTCGGTAGCGCCACCTCAAACTTTCATTTTCATGGGGCCAATGGGAGCCCGACTCGGAAAAAAGTCAACTTAAAAATCTGAAACTCACATCAAAAAATAGAACATATTGGGACATGACAAAAATGATATTATGGCCCCGCCCTAAAATGTACAGGAAGTCGGCCATATTGGATCAAACCCGGGAACGACAAAAGTGCGCACCCTCACATTCAGGACATTTTCTCGCACAGTTTTCATCACAAACACTTCAAATTTGGCCAAATCCCTCTAAACCCATGTGTGATTAAAGATTAACAATTACATTTTGATTATGACTTTGGGTGTGGTCAGGGTGAATTTTCAACAAAATCGCAATTTTTGCAATATTTCTATAAAATATTTCTCTTTCACACATTTTTTGTTGGGAAAATGCTAATACAGTCTTTATGCACATTTGTGAGCTGAACGCAATGGTATGCAAATCAAGGCACTCTCTCACAAAATGGCTCTCTAGCACCCTCTTCAAATTTCATTTTCAAAAATTCGTAGAAGACAAGCGATTTGTCGTGGACGTGTGAAAAAATTCACAGGGGCCTTATTTGTGATGGGCCACAATGTGAGAAAGTCACATGACTGTAGCTGTTAGGGTTTAGGAGAAAAATAATGGGTGGAAAATGTGTTTCCATTCTTCTTCTTATTATTATTATTTTGGTCGCGACTTTGAATCCACTTTTGACCCCCTGAACGTTAACGAAAAGTCAATTTTATTGGACCCAAACTTCAAGATTGGTGAAAAAAATTATATTTTAATGTTCAAAAAAATTAACGTATGAAAATGTGGGTGTGGCCAGCCTGCAAAGAAAAAAGCCATTTTGTACAGTTTTAAATTGCATGTAACTCACACAGTTAGTGTCCTACGTTCCGGCATGAATATACTTTTTTATTCAAACTGTTGATCTGAACACATAGATATACAATTTACACAGGTCAGACAATAAGTTGCTCCACAGCGCCCCCTTGAACGTTTGAATTGGACCAAAAAAATTACTTTGACATAAACATTTGAAATTTGGCATGGACATCCCTATTGCTATACTGAACAAAAAAGTCAAAGACACCATACCTCTATTTTCAAAGGTGTTGCCATGGCAACGTCTGATATTTCTCATTGAAATACATGGGTTTTGGATAACTGGGATGAAAAATTCTTACTTTGTCGTAGACCATTGAAATTTGGTACACATATTCCTCTCATCATACTGAACAAAAAAGCCTATGAGAACATACCTCTATTTTCAACTATGTTACCGTGGTAACATAATAAATGTGTCATTGAAATGAATGGGGTTCAGAGTACTGGACTTTGTTGTAGACTAAATAGATGCTCTACACTCATCAAACTATGGCCTGAAATTCAAGATTAGCAAAAAAGTTTGTATTTTGATGTTCAAAAAAATTAACGTATCAAAATGACTCAATAGCGCCACCTCAAAATTTGAAATACATTGCGGCAATGAGAGACCTTTTTTATCGTAGGCAAATGACATTTGGTACAAACATAGAACATGTCAAGTTAAGTAAAAAAATATATTATGACCCCACCCTAAACCCTACAGGAAGTCGGCCATTGTGGGCGAAACCCCATTTTTCCAAAATTTTACCTCTCACATTTGGATTTTTTGCGCCTTGGATTTTCTTTCAAGAAACTTACAAATTGGTAAAAATGAACTAAACCCCTGTGGGATTATAGGGAACTCTCTTAGATTTCCCTAAATTATGAAATGTGGGTGTGGCCTGCAAAGAAAAAGTATGTTTTTTGAAGTTTTAAATGGCCCGTAACTCAAACATGCAATGTCCTAATTCCCGGCATTAATATACGTTTTGTTCAAAATATTCATCTGAGTGCATAGACATGCAATTCACATATGTCAAATATTACATAGCTCCACAGCGCCCCCTTGAAGTTTTAAATGGCACGTAAAAAAATTACTTTGTCACAAACATTTGAAATTTGGCATGGACTTTGCTATTGCTATACTGAACAAAAAAGTCAAAGAAACCATATCTCTATTTTCAAAGGTGTTGCCATGGCAACGTCTGACATTTCTCATTGAAATACATAGGTTTTGGTTAACTGGGATGAAAAATAATTACTTTGTCACAGACCATTGAAATTTGGTACACATATTCCTCTCATCATACTGAACAAAAAAGCCTATGAGAACATACCTCTATTTCCAACCGTTCAGGCGTGACAATGTCATAAATGGTCTCATTGGAATGAATGGAGTAGTATTACTGAGACGCTGATTTTGGGGGGAGGGGCGATGTAAGCGGGAACGAAACGCAGGATCTTCACGGTGGCGTGTACCCCGTGGTCGCAAGGGGTGGCGAGGGCCTTTATCACTGCTTGCAGTTTTAATTATTATTATTATTATTATTATTTTGGTCGCGACTTTGAATCCACTTGGGAAATGGGTCAAAATGAACTAGACCCATGTGGGATTATAGTTGAGGCCCTTGGATTTTTCAAAGTCATAAAATGTGGGCGTGGCCAGCCTGCAAAACACAAAAATGCAAAATTGCCATTTGTTTAAATATTAAATTGCCTGTAACGCAAACATGCATTAATATACGTTTTGTTCAAAATTTTGATCTAAACCCAGTGGTATACAATTTACATAGGTCAGTCATTACAGTGATCCACAGCTCCCCCTTGAACTTTTGAATTGGACCGAAAAAAATTACTTTTACTTTTAATTAAAAAGATGAAAAATGTTTCCCTGGCGTCCCTTTAAAAAGTCAAAATACATTACGCCAATGGAAGAAGAGGCCAAACATTTTTAAACATACAAAAATTAAAAGTTGTCATGACAATAGCACAGGGAATGATGAGTAAAAACTGTATTATGACCCAAAATTGTACTTGTCTTACTTGTAATATCTCCACCTTGGAATGTCTTTCAAAAGACTTGAAAATTGGTTAAACCAAGAACCATGTCCAATTAAATATTAATGTGTAGATTTTTGATGAAATCTGAATTGTGGGTGTGGCAAATCTACAAAGCAGTGAGAATTTGGAAGCATAAAAACTTGTGTATTTCTCATAGGTGATGTCAAATTGAGCCAGACCCAATGAAACATTTGTGTGCATTGATGACCTGAACATAGCGATGTTAAAATTGTATAGATATGTTATAAAACTGTTCAGTGGCCCCTTGAAACTTTGAATTGGGCCACCAAATTTTATTTATTGCAGACAAATCAAATTTGGCATAGACATCCGGCTTGCAATACTGAACAAAAAAGCCATTGAGAACATATCTGTATTTGCAAGTATGTTGCCACGGTAATGGAAAAAAATACTATTGAAATACATATGTCAGAAATTAAAATTAAAATGCCAAAGTGTTTGCTAATGAGGATATTTCAATAAATATTCCAAGAACGCCTTTAATTTGTACATAAACACAATAAAAGATGCTGAGAAATTGTTAGGGTTTTTTTGGCAATTTATTTAGATATATATTAATACCTTCAAAATGACAATATGTGTAATGTCTTACTTCTTACAAAAGCAGTAGACACATTTTGTTTGTTGACATAAAAATTTGATTTATGTATAAGCAATATGTACAACTTGCAAAAAAAACAGTTGGCTATATACAATGTTGAATTTCACAGTAAAAAAAAAGAAAAAAACATAAATATTATTACATATATATTATTACATAATATATCATTTTAAGAAAGCATGCTGTCCCTTGACAATCACTAAAATTAGGTGGAACAACTTCTAAACACAACATTTATTCAAACTACACATAATAACATATTGTCAAGTGTAGATGCATCAATGCATGTCACTATAAAATATTTAAAAAATGTTAGAATTGGATGGATTTATGTACAGAGATTTTATTTTGTATAAATAAAAAAATTGACAGAACAAATGTTACTTACAGACTTTTACATAACAAATACATTCACAATAAGTAGAAAATACAGTTTGAATTCATAGGAACAAAAAAAAAACAAAAACATTTGAGTTAGAAAAGAAAATCTACACATCTTACATCGACTTCATCTTAAGAGAGCAGACTATGCCCTGATGATCACTAAAATATGTTGGAACAACTTCTGATGAAAACTCATATTGTTGAGATTTGACATAGACATGATCAATCAAAGTGCCTCGTTCTGTAGTTGGAGATGTGACATTCTGAACATATCCGTAACTGGTCATGAAATTGCACACTGATGATGATTTCAATATGTCATCATTGAAATCTCCCATAACCACAACTGACTGACTTTGTGCCTGTAGCCAAGTTAGCAGATTTTTCAAGTTCTGCTTGAACACAGACATGGGATATGTTGGTGGACGATACACAACAGCAACTAAAACCTGATGATTTACATTTTTGTAAATTAAGCACTCCAAATGAAATTGGGGTACATCAGGAAAGTGATAGTTTGTGTTGTGTGAGCAATACATGCCCACTCCACCGTGATGTTGACTTTTGAGTGTAGTAAGAGCCGGAAGATTGCTGTGTTCATATGCCAGACTTCGTGGACGGCTGTGAAAACTGTAACCGTCTATGTCAACACTATGAAGTGCAGACTGACATGTTAACCATGTTTCTGTCACAGCTATACAGTCAGGCTGTAAATGCTGCGTGGATGACACCAAATCAGGTACATGTTTTACTAAACCCTGAACATTCATCAAAAACAAGGTTAACACATCAGCTGACTGTTTGGCTTGTGACACATTGTCATCCAAGAAGCGTGGCATAGCTTCCAAGGCATGTTTTACCTCATCATTACAAAAAATAGCCTTTTCATCAAAGTCCTGGATAATAAGGCCATCTAGACTTCTTACACGACTTAAAGCCACATAAGATTGTCCTGAGGCAAACACTTGCTTTAGCGACACCACAGCATTGTCAACAGTCAGGCCTTGTACTTTGTGGATTGTAACAGCCCAGGCAAGTGCAAGAGGAAACTGACAACGTTTTCCCCCTTTGCTGTTAGCCCTTTCCTCCTCTGGCTGTATCCGTGTGGAGTTTATTAAAGCAGGTGAGGTGGATGGGTACTTTTTTCGTCTCTGTGTACCAACATTGATGTCATCAAACTGAACATAAACAGCTTCAGGAAGTCCATTTATTTCTGTTTCACTAATATGTGTTACAGTTCCACAGACTCCATTGACCAATCCATCTTCAACATCAATGTTCTTACACAGCATAACTCTAGCAAGAACACCCAAAAATAGCTGTTTCTGCAGACTGGTGAGGTTGTCTTTACTGTGAGGTGTGACTTTGCTTTCCATTTTTCCAGTTTTCCTGTTGTAGTGATAGTCCTGTGCATCTATTGTTTAATAGTCAGGACAAGTGGCTTGGAGCTGGTTAAAGTTATGCTCACTGACCTGTGAATTTGTTGGGAAAATATGTAGAGCAGAAGACTGCTCTCCAGTTTCACGACTTTGTAGAATGTGGATGTCTTCATGAAGCATGGGTGTCCCTTTCGATCGTGTTCTTAATCTGTTCAGTAATTCTGCAAATGTGGTATCCTTCTGTCTGACAATTGTTTTCAGTTCAGCCATTTGGAAACTTGACCAAAAGTTCACAGGTAGATTGTCAGTGTACAAACCTTTTGCCATAACTGGTGGTAACTGATAGAAATCACCAACTGCTATAAGGCTGACATTTCCAAAAGGGGAAACATCACCTCTTTGCTTGATTTGCCTCAGCCTTCCATGTATATATGTGAGCAGTTTATGAGAAACCATTGATATTTCATCAATGATTACTAACTTGAGGTCAATATATTTGGCACGGAGAGAATTGAGTTTTTCTTCACCTAATGGTATGTAGGGAAGTGTCACATCTGTTCCAATGCTAAATGCACTGTGAATTGTAGATGCATTTAGATTGTATGCTGCCATACCAGTGGGTGCTGTTATTAAAACACTCATGTTGTCTGGGTGGCGTCGCATTGGAGCAAATAGACGATTGGCTTCATACTGAATGGCCCGAATCAAGTGGCTTTTCCCTGTGCCAGCGCCACCAGTGATGAACACATGTAAAGGTTCTGGATCATTTCCATTGACTTTTTGTATGCACCATTTTTGTACTTTGAAAAATATAGACAGCTGGATGTCATTTAAAGATCGAATTAAATCCAAACCTTCAGCCCGAGTCATCGCATTGTGTTGTTTTTCTAAATGAGCAGTTTCTTTGTTAGCTATCCCCAAATCTGGAATATGGGGCAAGGGGTCTTCATCATCCAGTTTACTCTGTGCAAATTCATCAGTGGCTTCCAAACGTTCAGCTTCTTGCTCAGGACAAAGCATGGCCCAAGCATCCTCTAATATTTCATTAGAGTCCAGATTATTTTTAATCTCTTCCAAATCTTCAGTTTCAATGTCATAGTGAGATCTATTTGAGTTCACAATTGACATCACTGAAACAGTCTGGTTGCCAAGTTGCACTGTGCCTTCTTTGCAGAACTGTTCAAAAGAATGAAATGATGAAGGTTTCAGGTCATTATCATGACGATAAGGAAAAAACAGCTGGAAGAGGCTTTTGTAATATAGCTCAGGATTCTTTGTTTCCGAAAACCGTGCATAGCGCACAACAGCAGGTTTGGTTCTGAAACGTTTTGAAATGTATCCACATGAATTCTGTAACTTAATCACATTTTTGGATTTCTTTTCTGATGTACTTAACACACGATACTCTGAAGCAAATGTGGCTATGCACATATCATCAAAAGTGTCATTCTGTGGTCTGTTCTTATATCGATCCACAAATCCAGTCATCCAAATGTCATTGTTTCCTGACTTTTTCAGTTCATTTAGTGGTTTGGTGAGTTTGAAAATTGTGTCACCTGTGGGGATAAACACAACTTTCCTTGAACATTCTTTGAGGTGCATTTGAGTGATTCTGTACACAGCTTCTTGTGCAGACACATCACGGTTATGGAGGTAGGCTTGACCAATCTTCTTCATTGCTTCTTTGGCATCAGCGTTTCCCTGTTTTGTGGTCTCTTGATGTGTTTGTTTCAACAACAGCCCCATCTCTCTCTCAGATTTGGACATATAGCTGAAAATATAAACGATACAAGCATATACATCAACCACATATTGGATGTCCATGTTAGCATTCCAACATTTCAACAAAAGTGCATTATATGGATTAATCCAAATTTCATTGACATCTCTTTGCAGGACAATTTGCATGCGTTTTTCAACACATTTAAGTGCTTGTTCCCATACTTCCTGCGTAATGCCAACATTTTGAAACAGTTGCTGGATACTCGTAATGGGATTGTCTTTATCCAGAAGTACTTTTTTAACAGTTGTCAGTATTTTCATTGCATCCTCTTCTTTCATAAAGTTCTGTTCATTTTGAGAGCATATGCATTCAACAGTGTCTTTTCTTTGTTCTTGGCTGTTTGTTGCAGTGTCTGTACCTTGGCACTTTGGGCACTTTGGTATTTTCTGTTTTTTGGTGATGAAAGTACGTTCAGATACAGGGCGTGGGAAATTGAACCGGCAGGCTGTATTCTTTTTCTTACATGTTTTCGAATGCCGTTGAGAATGTTGCTGCACGGAGGTAACAGTTTCAGCTAATTGCTGATCTTGTGTGGGTATTTCACATGTTATGTACTTGTCGATGAATTTCACCACTTCTTCATCTGTGTTTTTTCCAATCTCAGGAGCATCCTCAATCCAAAATAAAGCGTGTACATGGGGTGATCCACGTTGAAATTCTACACGATAAAAGTAATCTTTAATCTTTCCAATTGGATTCAATGGAGATAGTAACACGTAATTCAACAAGAGATGCCACCTGTAGTCAAACATGCGTGCTGCAGTGACAGGGCGATTACGCAACAGTTCACACCTTTCAGCATACTCCAAACTCTCAGAAGTTTCAGTTCTCCCCTCTTGCTTCAAAATTGAATTTAAAAGCCCTCCCCAGCGCAAGTCTGCAGACGAAAAACTGCAAAAGAACGTTGGTTTTCCCAGATTACGCACCATGGCAAGTAAATCCTTTTGTGCACCTTGCCAAAAGCTTGGACTACCTCTTATAGGCCTTAGAAAACGATATCCTTCATCAGTCTTAATGATGTCCTGCAAAGACTCAATGTTTTCTTTTTGGCCGGCAGGGTTTGTGTGTCCTTTGCGTGATGCTATTGACACTTGCTGAATGACTTGCTGAACTTCTGACATGTATTGTGCAAAAAAAATGTATTCAACGCACTTTGCAAACCTTCCATCAGCGTGCAATATTCTGTTATTAAAATATCGTGCCAATGTCAAGTAGTGCTGTCTGGGTGTATGATAAGTATTGTTCCCTGATGGAAAAAGATATGGAAATGATTTTGCTTCATTATCTTTATCTGACAAAATACGCACAGGATTGTTTCGTTCAGCAGGTGCCAGATTAATTATATCTTCAAAACCCTGATCAAGAGTTTCTTGACCAAGATCAACAGGCATGGAACAAGAATCTTGATAAATACAGTGGTTCTGCCGGTCATGTAGAGTTTCATCTTCTTCATCAGGAGACTCAGGTTGTTTTGAATTATTGTTTGAGACTTCTTCTGTATGTTTTTCTTCTTCATGTTGAGATTTGTCTTCTGCATCCTCAGGGGAACTGTTTTTTTGTACATTATCATTAGAGTTGTCTTGTGCTTGGTTTTCTTCTTCCTTAGCAAACTCATTCACCCATTCTTCATTTATTTCTATGTCTTGATAATATTGATTGTTTTCCTTTAAATATTTAAGTGCTTCTTTCAGGTGATTTGTGTCAACAAAGTGATATTCATAATGTCCTTTGTAAGATAGCTTACGCTTTAATTTAACACGTAACAAACAACCTTCCAGATTTGACCGAGGCAAAACAGAACAAGTATGATTTACTGAAGAAGGGATGCAAAAAATTGGTCCGTGGCATCCATTTTGACCACCCTTTGGTAAAGCTAACACTTTCATAAATGGAATGTTTAAAGAAATCAGATGTTTTTCCAGATGATTCAAACAAGATAACTCTAGAGGAATTGAATCCAGTTGTAAATTGTTTCCCCACCATTCTGCTGGGGTTACACCTCTTCGGATCTTTGAATGGCAAACCTTGCACATCCAAAGCTCTCCTCTTGATTCTTGTAATGAACATGGTGTATTGCACTCAGAGGTACATTTATGCAAATACTCATCCGAGACACATGTTTCTGCCGTTAATTGAGCTGCTTTGTTTTTGTAGTTCTTTTGTTTGTATGGAACTACTGCTGCTTTAAACATGGATCGGAAACATACACAGCAAACAAATTCAGGTCCATCATTTGATTTCTTTAAAAACTCATTTATTACAGAATTAATCTGATCAGTTAGTACTTTATCTTGATTTCTTTTGAATGATTTTTTAGCCAGGACATTATGTCTAAAAGTACTATCTTTGTGGTATTTGGCTTTATTTATTGATTTTAATTTTTGTCGAAGATCAGGATTTGCTTTATAATTTTTGACACTTTCACATTTTACTTTATTTTGGTGTGTCAAATCTTTTCTGTATTTCTCACAACTGTATGCTTTCAATTTCTCTTGATGTTCCAGGTCAGTTGTGTATTTTTCCTTGCTGTATGCTTTCAATTGCTCTTGACGTTCCAAATCAGTTGTGTATTTTTCCTTGCTGTATGCTTTCAATTTCTCTTGATGTTCCAAGTCAGTTGTGTCACTGTGAAATTTGCAAATTGTCTTACACACGTTTTCTGAAAGAGGATTAAACTGCAAAGTATTTTCCTCACTACCAACAACTGTGATGTCACTGGCATCATACACTTTGGATTTCTTCACAATATGGTTGCCTTGAACAATAGAAGATCCACTTTTTAAGTCTACCCTGGTTCGCTTTCTGTGCACACCATCGCATACATTCTCAACAGCTGCAGGCTCAGCAGACACACCATCACATACACTCTCAACAGCTGCAGGCTCAGCAGACACACCATCACATACACTCTCAACAGCTGCAGGCTCAGCAGACACACCATCACATACACTCTCAACAGCTGCAGGCTCAGCAGACACACCATCACATACACTCTCAACAGCTGCAGGCTCAGCAGACACACCATCACATACACTCTCAACAGCTGCAGGCTCAGCAGACACACCATCACATACACTCTCAACAGCTGCAGGCTCAGCAGACACACCATCACATACACTCTCAACAGCTGCAGGGTCAGCAGACACACCATCACATACACTCTCAACAGCTGCAGGCTCAGCAGACACACTCTTGCATACACTCTCAACAGCTGCAGGCTCAGCAGACACACCATCACATACACTCTCAACAGCTGCAGGCTCAGCAGACACACCATCACATACACTCTCAACAGCTGCAGGCTCAGCAGACACACCCTCGCATACACTCTCAACAGCTGCAGGCTCAGCAGGCACACCCTCGCATACACTCTCGACAGCTACAGGCTCAGCAGGCACACCGTCACATTCACTCTCACCTTTCAAACTCACTGTCACAGTATTAAGCTCAAACTGAACATGTGGCACACCAAATCCTCCTGCAAGTTGGATTAGGTGGTAGTAAACTTCACTGATGCTCTTGAAAAACACAACAACACTTGAACCATTACCATCTACCATCCCAGATTTACTGCGTGCATGGGAGTCCACAATAGCATACATGCCATTTTTAGCAATAATAGCATATGTAGTGGCTAACATGGTGAAGAGACAAGCGTTGTCAGTAGCAAGATGTTCTTCCAGAGCTGTCTTCAAAGTAACAAAGCATACTTTCTCAAAAGGGATGGTGACTGAAAGCAAACGTCCCATAACAGGGACAATATTCAAACAAAACGTCTTGCCAAACAACTTCTCCTCATTTTTAAAATCAAAAGCTCCCAAATAAAAGTGACCCCCAGTAATAGCTGGCTTCTTCCTTCTGTACAGGCGATCACCTTCCAATAAAGTCATGTTTAGATCTTTCTGAGACCATTTATACACCTCTCGCTGGTATGTGTGTTTAACAATTGCAGCCAAAGCAATGGCCGTGCACTGCTTTCCTCTACTTTCTGGATTAAATATTGTGTGTCCTTGATGAAATGACCCAACAATATTATCAAAGTGAGGAGACTTAGCTTTGCTGTCTTCATGCTGCAGAGGCTGCAGTTGGACAGATGCTTGTTTTTCATGGCAGGAATCCTTCTTGGCCACTTTTGCTTTGCCCCCTTTGGGTGACAGCCGCTGCAGTCTGACGACAGGGACTTGCTTTCCACAGCAGACCTTCTTCATTGGGACCTAAAAAAACATCAACAACAATGTTATTACCATTTAATTTGAAACAGTTTCTATTAAAAAAGACACTCATACACACTCAGCAGCACACATGTAGCATTCACACTCAGAAACACAGCACATACAGACATTATTAAACAATAATGTTTAATCAGTATTATATTGCGTGTCAATTTTTATTATTAGCACTTTATTAACACACCTGCACATCTGCTTCTCTGTGAACAGGACTGGAGTGTACAAACAGCAGTGTGACATATACAATGGAAGTAATGTATGTGGGATGGTGGTATGGTTTTTGGTGGCATAAATCCCGCGGTCGCAAGGGGTGGCGAGGGCCTTTATCACTGCTTGCAGTTTTAATTTAAGCTATTATTTATTATCTTGTTTGATTGCATGTACCATTTTCCTGCTGTTCTTGAACTGTGCAGCACAATACTGGAATTTCCCCACTGCAGGACTAATACAGGCATATCTTATCTTATTTTTGCCCAGGCCTGTTTCATGAATTTATATTTTTTTAATAATTCTGTTGAGGCATGGTTGAAAAGCAACCAATGACTTTCATTGTTTAAATTTCATTGAATTTTTATTTATTAATACTTTTGCCAGATTCAAGTTTTTCTTTCTTTAACTGACAGGTACCATCAATTTTGTCGACGTGTGTATCTTTTGTTGATTGTTAAATAAGTTCTATGTAGAAAGATAAAGTGCAATATCTGATGGTTTGGACTTTTTGAAGAATAAGTAATTTTGTTCAATAATTCTTTCAAGTTGTCATTCTCCAATACTGCATCTAAATACTTACTCCACGTTTTCAATTTTCAGTGGTTTATAATTTGCAATCAATAATAGATTATTGTTCCGGCCCTAGGCCTTCAGCTCCTATGTGCCTATGTGTTGACCCTCTCCATGGACCTCTTTAGGTGGTGCTCCTCCAGCTGACTGCTGATTGACAGCAGGGCCCTGCGTCTGATTGGAGCAACAATCAAGTGCGAGCCTGGCCAATCACGATCTTCCACCTGTGGTAGCGCCTCTTTAAAAGGACCCGCCCCCTGCTACTCCGGGCTGCTTGGTTCTGGCAGGAAAAGTATGCCATTTTTGTTCTTTGTGATTCTTGTAAATTGGACTTTGAAACTGTGACTCTTCTAGATCTTTGGTTAATTCTGAGACCTGTTTTTTTGTGTGTAATTGTAACTTTTGGTATTTTTTGTTTTGTTAGCTGTATTTAAGTTGCACATTGAAAACTACTCTGTTTAGAGCCTCTTTTTGTTATATTTAACCTTAACATTCCTTTTAAATAAATTATAACTTTAGTTTTACAAATTTCCATCTTGTTTTGTTACTTCCCCTTTTCCCTAGCTGAGCTGGGTCGTAACAATAACATATTTGTGAAACAAGGCTCTTTTTTATTTTTCTGTTTAATATATTGTGTCATTTGTGGTGAGAGGTTCAGTCCATAGAACCCCATAGGCTCCTGGAGGATCTCAACTAGAGGAAAAAGATGAAAAGAAAAAAGAAAAAAGATGACAGATTAAAAGTTAAAGGTTAACAGTTAATGGCAAGTAAATGATTAAAGGGGAGAATCCAGAATCACCAAACATGTCTCCTAACACTTGGATCTTCCTATTGTGACAATGCAGATGGTTTGGCACCAGAGAATATTGAATAGTTATGTAAAAATGAAAAATTTTTGTATGGTTTTTGATTATTATTATTATTATTTTTTTTTTTCCAACGTTAAGACAGACAGTAGATTAGTAACTATTAGGCCAAAAATGAGTCTTTGATTGTTTAAGTGGAATACAGGCAGAAATCTGGTCCCTTAATGTATGAAGATGAAGTAGATTTTCATGTATGCATTTCCATGAAGAGTCACTTGTTGGGGAAAATCATGAAGACAGTGGATGTAACCATCCCCTGCACCCAGAGGTTTATTTTGCTAAATAATAGCTCCAAACTAAATTTGACAATCAATGGCCGGCGTACATTACTAGCAGGCCTTACAGCTGCCAAGAAAATTGTAATAGGCCGTTGAAAGTCACTTCAGCTTCTGACTGTAAAAGGGTGGTCTTTATCTTAATGAGAAATAATTCAGCTGGAGCTTTCTGCTGCTTGAATGCACGGAGCAAAAGCCAAAAACATTTCCTTTGGGTCCAACTTACTGGCCAAAATCGAGATCTGAATATATTACATATCTGTTTTTGTGTCATGTGGATGCTGTATATTCATGAGAGATACACTATGTGTACACTCTGTTCTTTCTATTTATATATATATATATATATATATATATATATATATATATATATATATATATATATATATATAGTACATAAAGAATATGTATAGTGCAGTTTCTGCTGATGTCTTTAGATGGAGTAAATTTACAATTACTGTACGGAAGGAATTCACACCTGGATGGGATTATTTTCATTATTTTATATTATTCATAATATGATTAATCACTATTATTATTATTAGGCCCGAGCCTGGGACTCCGTCCCGGCGAGGGACTCATTAAAACCGCATCCGAAACCCGGAAAATGGCAAAAATCAAGTAGTAAACACGCCCCGACATGGCAGTGAGTGGTGTCAAAAATTAGAACTCGACGAGCTCTAATTGTCACAAAAGACCCCGAGAAAAAATAACGAAAGATGACTCGGTAGCGCCACCTCAAACTTTGATTTTCATGGGGCCAATGGGAGCCCGACTCGGAAAAAAGTCAACGTAAAAATCCGAAACTCACATAAAAAAATAGTACATGTCGGGACATGACAAAAATGATATTATGGCCCCGCCCTAAAATGTACAGGACGTCGGCCATATTGGATCAAACCCGAGAACGACAAAAGTGCACACCCTCGCATTCAGGACATTTTCTCGCCCAGTTTTCATCACAAACACGTCAAATTTGGCCAAATCCCACTAAACACATGTGTGATTAAAGATTAACAATTACATTTTGATTATGACTTTGGGTGTGGTCAGGGTGAATTTTCAACAAAATCGCAATTTTGGCAATATTTCAATAAAATATTTCTCTTTCACACATTTTTTGTTGGGAAAACGCTAATACAGCGTTTATGCACATTTGTGAGCTGAACGCAATGGTATGCAAATCATTATATTTATTTAAATTATATTATGACCCCACCCTAAACCCTACAGGAAGTCGGCCATTGTGGGCGGAACCTCATTTTTTCAAAATTTTACCTGTCACATTTGGATTTTTTGCGCCATGGATTTTCATTCAAGAATCTTGCAAATTGGTCAAAATGAACTAGACCCATGTGGGATTATAGGGAACTGTCTTGGATTTTTCTACATCATAAAATGTGGGTGTGGCCAGCCTGCAAAGAAAAAAGCAATATTTTGAACTATTAAATGGCGCGTAACTCACACAGTTAGTGTCCTATGTCCCGGCAGGAATATACTTTTTTATTCAAACTGTTGATCTGAACACATAGATATACAATTTACACAGGTCAGACAATAAATTGCTCCACAGCGCCCCCTTGAACTTCTGAATTGGACCAAACAAATTACTCTGACATAAACATTTGAAATTTGGCATGGACATCCCTATTGCTATACTTAACAAAAAAGTCAATGACACCATACCTCTATTTTCAAAGGTGTTGCCATGGCAACGTCTGACATTTCTCATTGAAATACATGGGTTTTGGATAACTGGAATGAAAAATTATTACTTTGTCATAGACCATTGAAATTTGGTACACATATTCCTCTCATCATACGGAACAAAAAAGCCAATGAGAACATACCTCTATTTTCAACTATGTTACCGTGGTAACATAATAAATGTGTCATTGAAATGAATGGGGTTCAGAGTACTGGACTTTGTTGTAGACTAAATAGATGCTCTACACTCATCAAACTATGGCCTAAAATTCAAAATTGGCAAAAAATTTAGAATTCTCATGTGCAAAAAAATTAATGTGTCAAAAAGACTCAATAGCGCCACCTCAAAATTTGAAATACATTACGGCAATGAGAGACCTTTTTCATCGTAGACAAATGAAATTTGGTACAATCATAGAACATGTCAAGACAAGTAAAAAATTATATTATGACCCCACCCTAAACCCTACAGGAAGTCAGCCATTGTGGGCGGAACCCCATTTTTTCAAAATTTTAACTCTCACATTTGGAGTTTTTATGTCGTGGATTTTCATTCAAGAAACTTGCAAAATGGTCACAATTTACTAGACCGTTGTGGGATTATAGGGAACTCTTTTAGAATTTTCTAAGTTGTAAAACGTGGGTGTGGCCAGCCTGCAAAGAAACCCGAAGTTTTTTGAAGTTTCCAATGGCCCGTAGCTCAAACATGCAGTTTCCTATTTTCCGGCATTAATATACATTTTGTTCAAAATCTTGATCTGAGTGCATAGTTATGCAATTTACACATATCAAATATTACATTGCTCCACAGCGCCCTCTTGAAATTTTTACATGGCACGTAAAAAATTACTTGGTCGCAAACATTTGAAATTTGGCATGGACATCCCTATTCCGATACTGAACAAAAAAGTCAGTGCCTTTAAAACATAGAGGTACACCATACCTCTATGTTTAAAGGTGTTGCCATGGCAATGTCTGACATTTCTCCTTGAAATACATGGGTTTCGGACAACATGGATGAAAAATAATTATTGTGTCATAGGCCATTAAAATTTGGTACACATATTCCTCTCAACATACTGAACAAAAAAGCAAATGAAGACATACCTCTATTTCCAACAATGGAAATAAATGAGACCATAAATGGTCTCATTGAAAAGAATGGAGTAGTATTACTCAGTCGCTGATTTTGGGGGGAGGAGCGATGTAAGCGGGAACGAAAGGCAGGATCTCCACGGTGGCGTGTACCCCGCGGTCGCAAGGGGTGGCGAGGGCCTTTATCACTGCTTGCAGTTTTAATTATTATTATTATTATTATTATTATTATTATTTTATGTATTATTTATTATTATTATTAGTTGTAGTAATAGTAGTAGTAGTAGGAAGAATAAGAATAGATATGCCCATGGGGGTAACCTGTATAGCTGCAGTTGAGATCAACTTGAATAATATACTTGAATAATACTTAATAAAAATTTGATCAAAAAAAAAGAAAGAAAGAAAGTGGATGTAAAACAAAAGACCAATAGCAGTATTTGAAACTGGGCACTGAAACACCACTTGAACTGTCTCATTAGCTAAAGTAGCTAATGAGACACGTGGCCGGTTTCCTTTCTATAAATACTGAAACCAGAGAGTTTTTTCAGCATCAAGAGATAAAATAACACAGTTTAATGTAATATCAGCAGTGGCGTGGAGAATATGAAGTAAAGTCTTATGTCTTCAGATTCCAATTTTAGTAAAACCAGTTTGGTCACAATCAATGTAGACATATATGTGTCAATGCCAGGGTTTGAGTGCAGACTTTAAGGTCAGTTACTGCATAAAGTTTGATCTTTATTTGTTTCAGTAAGATCATAATTATTGCTTGATTCACATCATTAATGAAAGAGCTTCTCAAATGAAGTCAAAAGTCAAGTCATTCCAACAGATAAGATACAATTCCAAATGGATGCCCTGCCAACCCGGGGATTTGCCCTGTTTCATGCCCCTTAGAGTTTGTTCAGTGAAATTCTACTGTTGAGTTGTGTGCTGTATACTTGAGATAAGGTTAAAGTTCAATCATGTAGGCCATTTTTGCATCCTGCTTTATTTAAATAGATTGTGGATGAATGAACAAAATTCCTTGTTTATATATTTGGGATTTGAAATATTTTGGGAACTTTGATTTCTTTGTTCACTTTGATAGTGGTTACATTATTGTACTTTATTTAGTTCCATGGCAAGAAGTGAATTATGTCTGGTACCACTAAAGTAATGATTTTGTTTAGATCTATGAATGTCAAATTCTGCTCTAGGTCGGAGAAAGGTGAATCATTTTTTCTAATACTTATTTTTTCGAATTAAATCTTATTAATATGTTATGAGTAAGACATCATGGCATTACATACACCATGATGTCAATGGGTCAACTTCAGGAGCAGAATTAAATGTAAAAAATTGTTGTATTTGATTTTTGACGTAATCAGAATAATGAAAGTTTTTAAGTGGAGTAGTGTTAAGGCACTGGTCTGTTATTGAGCGATGCCTTGAATGGGGAGAGTGGGAATGATTTTAACATTATACATTTTCATAAAGGCAGAAGGATTAGCTCATAAATAGTCTACTCTAGAGTGTGTTTTATGCCGAAATAAAAGTGTGGTTGTCTCAAAAGCATTAGTTGACATTTTGTTGTGAGTATTGTGAACGAAAAGATGAACTATCAAGGGTTGTATTTAACATAGCATTCATATCAGCACCAATAATTACTGCACATTCTTGTGATCCTGATAAAATTTCTGTTATTTGTCCATACAATGTTGAATCATAAATGGTTTGGTGCGTATATTGAGATTAGTGCATAATCTCATCCTGAAAGATTAGCCTTTATATCCGCAATACGCAGATATAAAGGAGTGTGTTTAATTACTACCAAAGTTCCACAGGTCTTTGATTCAAATGAAGAATATAAAGGCAATGTCTATACTGTGTCTTAATAGGGGATCTAAACATGTCATGCATTTGATAGGGGCATTTAAACTTTTACCATTCCAGGTACATATATTAAAACAAGTTGTCATGTTATGTCAGTTTGTTTTTTAACATACAGTAATATTACATGATAAACAGAACATATAGAAATCCCAAAACTCCCACCATTTATCACCATGAACTCAAAAAAGCAAAACCTGCCCTAAATAAAAGCTGAAACTTCATGTAAGGTGGCTTCTCTTCCCTAAACTAATATATACACCTGACCTTATTCAATTCCACTGTCCCAAAGTCTATTTGAAGAAGATTTGCGTAGTTAAGAGGCAAAATAATCTGATTCTTATCTTTTTGGTAGTTTTAGGTTAGCTGGATAAAGAAGGAATGAATTAAATTCTTGTTTTTTGGCTTCTTCCATAACTCCAGTGAAGCCATGCCTTCAATCACAGTGAAACACACATCAGGAGAGCGTTTCTGAGGGCCTGCATTATTTCAATCCTCTCATCTTCAAGCGAAGGAAAGCATTTGGGCAAAGTAGTGCTGATGTGGGACAGCAGGTTGGATCCTCCTCGTGATTGTGGTTGTTTTTTGATCCGTACGTTATGTCCTGTCTTATGCTCCTGTTTTCTTGTGTGTTGTATTTGTTAATTTGTGTTTTTTGACAAATTTTCAACTTTTGGTGCAGAGTTCTTTCAGATCCATCTTAAACTTTTTTTTTTTTTTATATATCCTTTGCGTTGTTTGTCATTCCTGCTTGTATCTTCTCTAGACATCCTTCAAAGTTGCTAAATTGTGATTTAATGAACTTGCATTGCTCACCGTTACAATCAAACTTGTAATCATATTTGCGAGTTTATCAGATTCATCGTCTGGATTTTTCTTCTAGGTGTTCGTCAAAAGGTTGTTCCACAGTTGATTTGTTGGGAACCTTCTCAGATTGTTCGACACAGAACCCGTCTCCTTCCTGAGCGGTGTGATGGCTGGACATTCCCATGGTCTTTATACTTCTGTGTAATAGTTTGGACGGATGAATGTGGCATCTTCAGGCATCTGGGAATTGCACCAAGGATGAACCAGACTTGTGCATTTTTTGACTTTCTCATGATGTTACACAAAGAAACAGTGTGTTTCAAGTGTGCCTTTAAATACAACCACTGATATGACAAATGTTTTCAATAAACCAGAAGCTTCCAAAGACATGACATCCTCATCTGGGTTTTCCCATAAATCATTTTGGTAATCCTAATTGACCTAAAACAGGAAAAGTTTAGTCTGATTTCATGTCAGACGGTGAGAAAAAAAAAGTGTATGTGTGTTTTAAGATAGCGTATGTAAACTTCTGTTTTCAACTGTATAAGGCAGTGTCCACCAGGAGTAATCTGACCAGAACTGAAGAAGTCGCTTGAATGAGCAGCGAAACATCTTCACTCAAAAACTTTTTATCCAGCTGACAGAGTTCAGTTTGTCATTTACAATGTTTCATACCTGGACAAGTGAGGGATTACACAGACAACTAAACCAGGACTAAACCAGGACTGAACCAGGACTAAACCAGGACTAAACAAGGACTAAACCAGAACTGAACCAGGACTAAACCAGGACTGAAAAAGCCCCAAACCAGATCTACAACACAACTAATGGAGCTAAACCAGAACCACACCAATCCAGCCAGAGACTTTTATTTTTCTAATAGACCTAATGATTTGCATATTGTAGCTTGGCACTATTTGCATAATGAAGAAATCCGAAACCTCCCGTCAGTTTTGGCAGGTTCAGAACGTGAAGACAAACAAAAAAGGACAAGCAAGTGGTACTACTGCCATCTATTGCTAAGAGAAAAAAATAAAAATGTTGTCTTAGATGCATTAACTACTGTGTGTGTTGCAGCCACCAGCAGACAAACTATACAACTTCAGATGTGGGTAGTACTCAGTTACATTTAGCTGAGAAACTTTTATAGAAATTGTACTTTTCAGAGTACTTTTACTGCAGCTTATTTTAATCCCGCTTGAGTAATATTTGTAATGAAGTGACAGTACTTTTCTTAAATAAAAGTTGTGGATTTATGTCGACAATATGAAATGATTTGGATTTGTGTTTCTTGCAGCTCCTCGAGATATAATTCAGTTTGTCTGTTTGAAAATACCAGATTTTGTGCCTTATTTAATATTTTGCCCTTCTAAGATCAGATCCGATATTACGTCCCAACAGTTACTTTTCAAGTTACTCTTACTTGAGTCATTTCTTGGACCACTATTTTGTACTTCTACTTAGTAATATTATTTTGAAGTAACATTATTCTTCACATACACGGTGAAATGTGAAAGCACTTTAAAAAAAATCTAATTTAAATTGGGTTACATGGTTTAATCTTGGTTAAACACTTGGCATAAAAACTTCAAATTAAAAAGTAAGTAGAGACATGATTAAAAACAAGTTACACTTATCAATAATAGACATAGGCAGGGTATGTGTTGATATTCAAAAACAATCATTGAACATTTGCAAGGAAGACAGTCTTTTTACACCCAGTCAATTGGTAACTGGTTGCCTGAGCTGAGCAAATCCAGACATTTGACCTGAGGAACAAAGGAGAGGCCCGGCTCGCAGCACAGTGGACTGCTCCTCACATCAGTCCCATCCTTTCTGACGTGGCCCTGCCCCTTGGCTCGTCTCATATCAGGAGTGAGATCAGGTGACACCAAGCACTCATCTTACAGGGCTCTAACCTAACACTGATACTCATGCACATGGGGAATTCATTTGTTCACTGCCTGGCCAAAAAAAAAGTTGCCACTAAAGAAAAAAGGTCACACACTCTGATATTTGGTTGTCTTGCATTTATGATGGTAGAGTGTGACATCCCAAAAGCACACCCCAAGGTTCTCAATCGGGTTAAGGTCTGGACTCTGTGATGGACAATCCATGTGTGAAAATGATGTCTCATGCTCCTGAACCACTCTGTCACAATTTGAGCCCGATGAATCCTGGCATTGTCATCTTGGAATATGCCCGTGTCATCAGGAAAAAAAAAAAAAAATCCATTAATGGAATAACCTGGTCATTCAGTATATTCAGGTGTCAGCTGACCTCATTCTTTAAGCACAGACTGTTGCTGAACTTAGACCTGACAACTGCAGCAACACCAACTTATTTGCTTAGTTAAATCCAGGTGGCAACTTTTTTTTGTCCAGGCAGTGTATTTGTCACAGAGTACTTGCCATTATGGAGATGTTATTGCTTTTCCTGGAATATTCCACAGTATGGCATTAAACTCATCTATCTCCACTCCGCTGCAAGTTACCAGTCAGATCTGTGTAGAAGCAATCCAGTTCACAGTAAGAATGTATGTTTTTCAGTGTATTTCTGTACAGTTAAAACATGCAAGATGTAAGTTTAAAGCTGCACTGTGGAATGTTTCCGGCAAAGCAAAGATAAGTTGCAGTTCACCTTTAAAAGCGACTGTATGTAAGATTTTATCCATATGTGTCACCAGGAATATGAGGTAAACATGTTCAAATCGTATGTAGCTTTTACTGACTGAATTATTCTTGATTACACAAACATTGTACGGATTAGACACTTATCCAATCAGAAATCAGAAATGAGCCTCACATGAGCCTCTCATTTCTGTTATCAGTTTCAATGCTGAAATCCAGTTGATTTAAAACTAAAATGCCTCTCTTTGATCTGAATGGTCACTACCCAAACCCCAGCACCTGCAGACAATCATAGATCAGTGCTAGTGCAGCCTCTGCAGCTCAGGGAGTGAGTTCTGGAGGTTCTGATCTTTCACATGAGGGCTGTCCAGTACATATACTGAGCATGATACGCACTTGTTTCTTCTGCTCCTCTCTCCTCGTTGCGTCTTCGCCGTTTCCGGGTATTACGTAGAAGGCAGGACGTTGTTGTCGTCAAGGTGAGTTTAGCTCCGTGTTGGAGCCGGCTGTGGGCGTATGGACTGCTACCACTGCTTCTACTGCTTTTGCTGCTTCTACTATTCGAAAGACAGCCGCGGGAAACGGCCCAACGCAAACCGAGGCGCGGCAGAGTCTCCACCGCGTACCCGATGTGCCGCAGGTGAGCGCAGGTAACCCGTGTGTGCGTAAACGGGACACGACTGCTTATTTTTATCAGACTTTCTTATCGCACGATACGATGCCTCATATTCGCCTCATATTTCCACACTCGTACTTTCGCGTAAATAGCTCGTAATAAAAACAAAACAAACTTAAAGGCATCTAAAGTGTGTATACACCTATACGAGGACAAGAACAATGGCCCACAGTGCTTGTTCAATCTGAGCGTGTTGTTGGCCTGAGTGAATGCGGTTTAGGGACCGTCTCAAAAGTGCATGTCTGACAAACTGGGCTGAATCCCAGTCCCTTCAGACAGATATAAGGCAGTGTCCACCAGTAATCTGATCAGAACTGAAGAAGTGGCTTGGGTGAGCAGCGAAACATCTTCACTCTTACAATTATTTGTCCAGTTGACAGATTTAAACTTCGTTTTTGCTATGGATCAAGGGAGTGTCACTCAGTGTTCAGCTCCAGTCAAATGAAGATCATTGAGGCTCGCAGTCACACGGGCCAATTTGGAGCAGAGTTCCACATTTGGAATTCCGACCGCGATTGTCATAGAAACCAAAGAGCGATTCAGGAGCAAGGGTGTTGAAGGTAATTCAATTCAATTCAATTCAAGTTTATTTATATAGCACATTTAAAAACAACCTCAGTTGACCAAAGTGCTTCACATAAAATAACTAAACACATAAAACATATGAGGTATAATTACATTATACAAAAGAGCATGAAATACAATAACAGTGCAAGTACCAAGACGTTCTATCTAGACAGTATTAAAAGCCAGGGAGAAAAGATGAGTTTTGAGCCGAGACTTAAACTGAGTAAGAGACTCAGGTAAACAGACAGACAAAGGGAGACTGTTCCACAATTTGGGCGCTGCCACAGAAAAGGCCCTGTCACCCCTAGTTTTGAGCCTAGCTTTAGGCACAGCAAGCAGAAGCTGGTCAGCTGACCTCAGAGCTCTGGGAGGAGTATAAGGCTGCAGCAGCTCCCTAAGATAGGCTGGGCCCATGAAGTTAAGACATTTAAAGACAATCAGTAACACTTTGAATTTCACCCGAAAAGCAATAGGGAGCCAATGTAAAGTGCACAGAACAGGCGTAATGTGCTCCCGCCTGCAGCATTTTGAACAGTCTGCAAACACTGTATAGAGCCCTGGTCCAGACCTAGATACAAAGAGTTACAATAATCCAGGCGCGATGTGACAAAAGCATGTATAGCTTTGTAAAAATCAGCCAGAGGCAAGTAAGGCTTAAGTTAATGCCCCTTCCTGCCCACACGGCTGGTTTAGCAGGGTTAAACCTGTTGCTAATGCTAGTGGGAACAACCTCTGGGAAAGAAGGAAAAGGAACACAATGAACCCAAATCAAATTCCTATCTATCGAAAAAATAGCTCTTTAGCGTCCTCTTAAAATTTTATTAAAACATCATACAAGATGATCTGTTTGTTGTGGACTTGTGAAAAAATGTACATGGGGCTTATTTGAGATGGGGCACAAGTGACTTTACCCTTTATAGGAGAACAATAATGGAAAAAAACAAAACAAAAAAACACCTTAGTAGTGCCACCATTATTCGATACAGAGCACTCAAATTCACCGCACAGCTTAGTTCACTCACCCTTGTCCTGCTACAACTTATATTGGCCATTTTATAAATTTTGTAATTGTAATACAATTTATGGTATATTTTGCTTAATCGTGACAATATTATAAGGCTTCCTATTTTGTCACCACACACAGCATAATGAATTCATCACTAATGAACGACAAACTATTTTCTTGTCTTTTTTAAAACTAAAATATAGCTTTTTTTTTAATTTTCAGGCAAGTTGTTTCGATATGAAAATTACTTCTTTGTATCGTTTTGGTGAGACTACATGGAGCTAGATCTGTTTGTAGGTGCCTATTTTTTTATTTATAGGAAAACACTTAATGTCTTTACTATTTGTTGTGCTCTATTTGGCCCAATATCGAGTACAGAGCCCTCATATTACTCACCATTGTCCTACTACAACCTTTATATTGGACATTGTAAGATTACAAAAGTCATAATACTATATTCTGCAGTTTTTCACTCAATTCCTAAATGTTTGTTCCTATTACCATGACAACCATACAAGTTTAGAGACATCTGGAAACTCTGAAAATGAGACTAGTTACATACTGTAGCATTAAGTATGAATCGAGACAAGCCATTGCATTTGACTACATTTAAAACCATAGATTCCAGTACGGCATAAATGGTTGTCTTTGTATCCAGAGGCACAAAACAATGCCACTGCATCTCCTGCTATGCTGTAACGACCACCATCCTACTTCCTCCAACAGTAAGTGCCAAGCAGGTCACATACTATCTTTACTGAGAAAAAGGTGACATTGAGGTGTGGGATTAATGTTTCATGTAACATGATATTATTATACTTGATATATTATACTTTGACCTGTATGTTTTTGTGGGTGCCAGTGTGGCACGATGATGTCATAATGTACTTGGAACATACATGGACGTGGAAGTGCTATGTGCATTTTTGTACCAAGACGTGCAAGACGTGTGTTTCTTAAGAAAGACCAGATCAGCATGCTGACTTTGTCTTCAGTGAACCCAGATAACATGTACATGTCTGTATATTTCAAGATAATTATTAAGAGAATGTGACGTGTGCTACTAGTATATAGAGCCCACTCTGGAGATGTAAAATCAGGAGATCGTGTCGAATCAGTTTGAATGATGCCTGTGCCAGAATAAAGAACCTGGTTTATGGATCTACTTGAGCCTACTGGATTTTTGTTTGCGGTGTGCCTCCGGGAAAAGCTGACAGAGTCGTAGGCAAATTGTTTGAAGAAGATATTCAAATGATGCCATCGGAGGGAAGAAGGCAGCATCTCATTTAGATCTTTACCTCATTTTGCTGTGATGACTATATTTAGGCTTTATTACTTAAATTACATACAGTTTCTTTCTTGCTTTATTCTTTCTGTCAGGGACCATGTACAACTTCATTAATCTAACAAAAGAAGAGATGATTTGTACCAGCTACTGCTGCTTTCCGTGTGCAGTCCCTGGGCAGTGAACACAGTTTAAAACACACATTTCATTACGATTACATAAGACAAACAGTGACATTAGCAGGGAAATACATGTCCAGTACAGTATGTTTCCCACAGTCCAAACCAATTTAAAAATTCAATCATGTGCAGATTTTTATAGTGAAACACAACAATATAATTTATCTAGACTGGTGTGGACACATTTGATTATCTAAAATGTACTTTTTCAAATTCCTAGTAAAATTATTCAAATCTACAGAAAATGTCAGAGTCTGAAGCTGATTCTCTGTCTGGTAAAGGCGACTGAGCAAACGCCAAGGATATTTCTGGAACTGTGCAATTTCAGTTCACGGAGACCAAGTGGATCGGGGAGTTTGTTCGGAACAAAGTTTAATACATTTTTTCAATGTAGGTGAAGCTGCATTATTAATAATTTTGAATACATTTCTTAGATTTGAATACAGAAACCAGAAGTTTATGTACACTGCATACAAATACTTTTTTTTCACTGTCTGACATGAAGTCAGACTGAACCTTTCCTATTTTAGGTCAATTAAGATTACCAGAATTATTTCAGTTTGCTAAATGCCAGGATAATTTTTAAGTTAATGTTTCATTACTCTCTTCAAAGTCAGAAGTTTACAAGGATTTCATTAATATTTAGTACATTAATATTTGCCTTTAAAATGTATGACTTTGGACAAACATTTTGGATTTCCTTCCACAAGCATCTCACAATACTTGGCAGGAATTTTGGCCCGTTTGTCCTGACAGAACTGGTGTAACTGAACAAAGTTTGTAGCCGTCTTGCTCGCACAGGCCTTTTTAGGTCTGCCCATAGGAGTGAGATCAGGGCTTTGTGATGGCCACTCAGAAACATTGACTTTGTTATCTTTAAGCCACTGTAACCAGTTTGACCGTATGCTTCAGGTCATTGTCCATTTGAAGACTCATTTGCACCCAAGCTTTAACTTTCTGGTTCATGTCTTGAGATGTTGCTTCAGTATTTCCACATAATGTTCTTTCCTCATGATGTCATCTGGTGATGTGCACCAGTCCCTCCTGCAGCAAAACAACTCCACACATGATGCTGCCACTCCTGCATTTCAGGATGGTGTTCTCAGGCTTACAAGCCTCTTCCTTTTTTCCTCCAAACATAACAATGGTCATTATGGCCAAACAGTTCAATTTTAGTTTCATCAGACCACAGGACATGTCTCCAAAAATTTAAGTCTTTGTCCCTGTGTGCATTTGCAAACTGTAATCTGGATTTTTTTTGTTTCTTTTGGAGTAATGTCTTCTTCCTGCAGAGTGTCCTTTCAGTCCATGTTTAAGCCACTTTGTAACTAGTTTGGCTGTATGCTTCAGGTCACTGTCCATTTGGAAAACTCAATTGCACCCAAGCTTTAACTTCCTGGTTCGTGTCTTGAGATCTTGCTTCAGTATTTCCACATAATGTTCTTTCCTCATGATGCCATCTATTTTATGAAGTGCACCAATCCCTCCTGCAGCAAAACAACTCCACAACATGATGCTGTCACCCGAGTATTTCACAGATGGGATGGTGTTGTCAGGCTTACAAGGTTTCCCCTTTTTCCTCCAAATGTAACAGTGCTCATTATGGCCAAACAGTGACCATAATGATTTTAGTTTCATCAGACCACAGGACATGTCGCCAAAAATTAAAGTCTTTGTCCCTGTGTCCCTCTGTGGGGTAATGTCTTCTTCCTGCAGAGTGTCTTTTCAGCCCATATCAGTACAGTCCTCGTTTCACTGTGGATAATGACACAGTGACACATAATGACCAGTTTCAACAGCATCTTCACAAGGTCTTTTGCACATTCCTATGGTGTTTATACTTGTGTATAATAGTTTGAATGATGGCACCTTCAGGGATCTGGAAATTGCACCCAAGGATGAACCAGAATGAGCATGATTTCTTTTCACTTTCCCATGATGTTCCACAAAGACCCAGTGTGTTTCAGCTGAGTCTTCAAATACATCCACAGGTGTGTCTCTAATTAACTCAAATGTTCTCAATAAACCTATCAGAAGCTTCTAAAGGAGTGACCTTATCACAAATTAAATGCCTCGTAATGTTAATGTATGTAAACTTCTGACTTGGAAAAAAAAAATCCTCATTATTCTGGCATTTAGTAAATAATTTTGGTAATTGTTATGGAATCAGACTAAAGTTTTCCTGTTTTAGGTCAGACAGTGAGAAGAAAAGCGTACAGTGGCTTGCAAAAGCATTCATCTCCCTGGAACCTTTTCAAATTTTGTCAAGTCACAAACAATTTTAATATTTTTAAGTTTGCATTTTATGTGAATAAGTAACACAAAATGGTACATATATGTGAAGTTGAAAGAAAATTATACATCATTTCCAAAAAACTGAAAAGTTCAACAAGTATTTAGCCCCCTAAGTCAATACTTTGTGGAACCGCCTTTTGCTGCAATTACAGCTGCAAGTCTTTTGGGTTATGTCTCCACCAGTTTTGCACATCTCTAGACTGAAAATTTTCCCCATTCTTCCTGGCAAAAGACCAGTTCTGTCAGATGTGATGGAGACCGTTTGTGAGCTGCAGTTTCGAGTCTTTTTGGGTATGTCTCCACCAGCTTTGCACACCTACAGACTGAAATTTTTGCCCATTCTTCCTGGCAAAACAGTTCAAGCTCTGTCACATTTGATGGAGACCGTTTGTGAGCTGCAGTTTTCAGATCTTGCCACAGATTCTCAGTTGGATTTAGGTCGGGACTTTGACTGGGCCATTGTAACACTTGAATATGTTTTGCTTTAAACCATTGTATTGCTGCTTAGGCTTTATGTTTAGGATCATTGTCCTGCTGGAAGGTGAACCTCTGCTCCAGTCTCAAGTCTTTTGCAGACTCCGACAGGATGTATTTAGCTCCGTCCATCTTCCCATGAACTCTGACAGTGTTTAGATGGTGTGTTCAGAGTGATGTGCAGTGTTAGTTTTCCTCCACACATTTTGGTCTCATCAGACCAGAGCACCTTCTGCCACATGTTTGACTAGATTAGACTAGCCTTTATTGTCTCCCTTGGGAGAAATTTGTCTTGGGACAAGGGTACTCATGCCACATATAGAGACATATAACATACAGTACACACACAGTGGACACATCAATTAATGCAGTTCATAAGAAAAACAACCATTCAACATTTGATAATACTGCACCATTTGCTGTGTCCTCCAAATGACTTCTAACAAACTGTAAACAAGACTTTTTATAGACGGTTTTCAACAATGGCTTTCTTCTTGCCACTCTTCCATAAAGACCAGATTTGTGTAGTGCAGGACTAATAATCATCCTGTGAACAGTTTCCTCCACCTGAGCTGTGGATCTCTGCAGCTCTTCCAGAGTCACCATGGGCCTCCTGGCTGCACTCTGAGTACTCATCAAAACCTGCTTTAATCTTCGCCCACAACTTTTTCTCTGACCTGTTTGGTGTGCTCCTTTGACTTCATTTTGTGGTTTGCTCCCCAACACTCTCTTAACAAACTTCTGTGGCCTTCACAGCACAGCTGCATTTATACTGAGACAAGATTACACACAGGTGGACTCTTTTCAGTCATTAGGTCAACATTCAATCTTTACAAAATCATCAGGCAACTTCTAAAAGCAGTTGGTTGCATTCAAGAAAAAGGGGACTGAATACTTTTGCTCGCTGCACTTTTAAGTTTTTTATTTATAAAAAAAAAAAAGAAAATCTTGTAAAATATTTCCTTCCACTTCACACTTGTGTGCTATTTTGTGTTGCTCATTCACTTAAAATGCTAAGAAAATGTATTTAAATTTGTGGCTGTGACGTGACAATATCTGAAAAAGTTCCAGGGGGATGAATACTTTTACAAGCCACTGTATGTGTTTTTATATAATGTATGTAAACTTCTGGTTTCAACTGTGTGTGCATCGTCTGCTCTGATTGGTCAGGGTTTATGCTCAGTTCCTGTTTGGAAAATAGCGGGTAGCAGATTAGCCATGTCCATTTATATAAACAGTCAATTGTCGTGTCTCACTTTGCCAAAATGCCCTTAGATGCACCATTCGAAGTGTGCGTCGAAGGGCATTTACGTAACTTCCGGCGCGACAAGAGCTGCCCCATTTCAATGCGCCCGACAAATGTTCCCTGTGTTTCCAGCATTTCCACAGATATCGGCTGTAACCGAAGTGTGCATCCATGCACACTTCACACACTGCTATATCCCATCATGCACCGCGCCTACAGAAAAAAGAGAAGAAAATGGAGTCCGCTGCGCAATACACATTCAAATGTTCGTACTGGTTTACCTCATCTACAACATTGCGACATGAAACTGTTAAATCTGAATAAAGATATGTACAGGCCACGTGTTTGCTGATTAAAAAGGAGGGGAGTTACATGGGATAAAGGAATGTGCAGTTATTGCTAGACAATAATCTAATTATCATTAGAAATTATTATTGCAATAGTAAGAATGTTAGTTTCTAGTGTAAGCGTCAAAAAGGACCAAGACACTGAAACATAAAGTCAGAAGGATTTAATGAGTTCCACGGATAAAGTGAACAAAGAAGCAACAGACTCTCTGGAAAGGACAGAAGAGAGTCCTGAGATGTGCATGTGACAGCTTTTATAGGGTCCCCCAGTGTGTGGGTGGGTGTAGGTGTGAGGAGGGTCCTTCTAATCCGTGCGGCGTCTTCATAAGTCCCACGCTTATCTGCACATCTTCATGAGTTCCAGTGCATTCCATAGGTCCGCGCCCCCTGGTGGGAACGTGTCATTTACCTTCGCCTTAGTAAATCAAGATATAACTCATATGAGTGTGTGTGTGTGTATATATATATATATATATATATATATATATATATATATATATATATATGTACTAATAAGTGTTTTCTGGTTTATAGACTATAAATGTAAAAAAGGTATTGGTTACCTCTGTCTCTATTATTACGTTTTAACAAGGCATATTTTAGCTACAACTGGGAAAAAATGACCTTGAACATTATATTTGCCTATTGATATTCAATCTAAACAGAAATAAACGTCTGCGATGACGAAACCTTGACTTTTCTTCTATTAAACAATAAATAAGTAAAAATAACAGCTGTGGTAGTACGGTCAGTGGTGTAGGCCCATCCCATTTCAGCAAGATGGCGGCTACACTGAGGACTACTCATTCTCAACCGGGCACTTCGAGGAGTACATTGAAGGGTACCTTCGAATGATTTGGTGACTTGAGACGCGGCCTATGAGGTTGATTAGGAACGATCCAGTGCCTCTGAAGTGCCACTAAGATGATGGTGGGGCACTGGTTGGACTATTATTACGAGGTGACAGTTCAGTTGGTAGAGTCTTTTTCCACTGACCCAAAGGATGGAGGTGTGATTCATGCTCCCACAAATGAATACTGTCATTGTGTCCTTGGGCAAGACTCATAACTCACCTCTCCCCCAGTGTCTGTGTATGAGTGTGTGGGTGAGTGGGAGAGTGGTTTGAATGCCTTGATAAATAAATATATATATATATATATATATACATGTACAGTGGCACCCTAAACATTGTGCATTTTACAACAGAAACATAATTTAGTAGTAGAATGCTCCATCATATACCCCTGTAGCATACCTAGATAATAAATACCTTTACAATGAAAGAAGACTGGTCCTGAGCCCTTCTCATCTACGGTGCTTTTCCACCTTCAAGGCACCACTCAAAGTGCTAACATCAATTGAGAGCTTATGGGTCCTTGTTTAATAACAGCTTTACACTGAAAGACACAGCTCTTAAACAGCCCTCTGAAGGCTTGGGTCGCATACTGTAATCGATTATTTATTTGATAATATTATCAGAAATGTTTGAATGTCCATTTAAAGCTGGGTTGCTATTTCTTATTTTTGTATTGAATTGTATAATATAATTGTGTGTGTGTGTGTGTGTGTGTGTGTGTGTATGTGTATATATATATATATATATATATATATATATATATATATATATATATATTGTGTTATTAAAACTGCGTCCGGAGCATGGAAAATGGCAAAAATCAAGTAGTAAACACGCCCCGACATGGCAGTGAGTGGTGTCAAAAATTAGAACTCGACGACCTCTAATTGTCACAAAACACCCCGAGAAAAATAACAAAAGCCGACTTGGTAGCGCCCCCTCAAACTTTGATTTTCATGGGGCCAATGGGAGCCCGACTTGGAAAAAAGTCAACGTAAAAATCTGACAAAGGACATGACAAAAATGATATTATGGCCCCGCCCTAAATTGTACAGGAAGTCGGCCATATTGGATCAAACCCGGGAATGACAAAAGTGCACACCCTCACATTCAGGACATTTTCTCACAGTTTTCATCACAAACACTTCAAATTTGGCCAAATCCCACTAAACCCATGTGTGATTAAAGATTATCAATTACATTTTGATTATGACTTTGGATGTGGTCAGGGTGAATTTTCAACAAAATTGCAATTTTTGGAAAATTTCAATAAAATATTTCTCTTTCACACATTTTTTGTTGGGAAAACGCTAATACAGCGTTTATGCACATTTGTGAGCTGAACGCAATGATATGCAAATCAAGGCGCACTCTCACAAAATGGCTCTCTAGCGCCCTCTTCAAATTTCATTTTCAAAAATTCGTAGAAGACAATCGATTTGTCATGGACTTGTGAAAAAATTCACAGGAGCCTTATTTGTGATGGGGCACAATATGAGAAAGTCACATGACTGTAGCAGTTATGGTTTAGGAGAAAGATAATTGGTGGAAAATGCGTTTCCATTAGTAGGCCCGAGCCTGGGACTCTGTCCCGGCGAGGGACTCATTAAAACCGCGTCCGGAGCATGGAAAATGACAAAAATCAAGTAGTAAACACGCCCCGACATGGCAGTGAGTGGTGTCAAAAATTAGAACTCGACGACCTCTAATTGTCACAAAAGACCCCGAGAAAAAAAACCCCGAGACTGTAGCTGTTATGGTTTAGGAGAAAAATAATGGTTGGAAAAAAAAATTCCATTATTATTATTATACGTGCCGGATTGAAGCCACTTTTGACCCCCTGAACATTAACGAAAAGTCAATTTTATTGGACCCAAAATTCATTTTTTTTTGTCTACCTTTGTTTCCGAGTCACCTTTGTTTCCGAGTCATTTTGAAAAATGACTCGGTAGCGCCCCCTACAACCCCAATGCATTTTTTTTTCTAAAGTTTGACATAGACATTTGAAATTTGGCACATACATCCTCCTTGACATACTGATCAAAAATGTCAATAAGAACATACCTCTATTTGCAACTATGTTACCATGGTAACATAATAAATGTGCCATTGAAATGAATGGGGTTCAGAGTACTGGACTTTGTTGTAGACTAAATAGATGCTCTACACTCATCAAACTATGGCCTAAATCTCAAGGTTGGCAAAAAATGTTGTATTTTCATGTGCAAAAAAATTCATGTCTCAAAATGACTCAATAGCGCCACCTCAAAAATCAAAATACATTACGGCAAAGAGAGACCTTTTTCATTGTAGACAAATGAAATTTGGTACAAACATAGAACATGTCAAGACAAGTAAAAAAATATATTATGACCCCACCCTAAACCCTACAGGAAGTCGGCCATTGTGGGCGGAACCCCATTTTTTCAAAATTTTAACTCTAACATTTCGATTTTTTTATGTCCTGGATTTTCATTCAAGAAACTTGCAAAATGGCCACAATTTATTAGACCCATGTGGAATTATAGGGAACTCTTATAGGGATATAGGGAATAGTTATAAAATGTGGGTGTGGCCAGCCTGCAAAGACGAAAGACATTTTTTGAAGTTTTAAATGGCCCGTAGCTCAAACATGCAGTTTCCTATTTTCCGGCATTAATATACATTTTGTTCAAAATCTTCATCTGAGTGCATAGACATGCAATTTACACATATCAAATATTACATTGCTCCACAGCGCCCCCTTGAAATTTTTTAATGGCATGTAAAAAAATTACTTTGTCACAAACATTTGAAATTTGGCATGGACATCCCTATTCCAATACTGAACAAAAAGTCAATGACACCATACCTCTATTTTTAAAGGTGTTGCCATGGCAACGTCTGACATTTCTCATTGAAATACATGGGTTTTGGTCAACAAAAATTAAAAATAATTACTGTGTCATAGACCATTGAATTTTGGTACACATATTCCGCTCATCATACTGAAGAAAAAAGCCAAGGAAGACATACCTCTATTTCCAACCGTGCAGGCGTAACAATGTCATAAATGGTCTCATTGGAATGAATGGAGTAGTTATTACTCAGTCGCTGATTTTGGGGGGAGGGGTGATGTAAGCGGGAACGAAAGGCAGGATCTCCGCGGTGGCGTGTACCCCACGGTCGCAAGGGCTGGCGAGGGCCTTTGTCACTGCTTGCAGTTTTAATTATAATTAAAATTAATTTGGCCTACAAAAATCAGCATGATTGGTATGGACAGTCTTGACAAGAATACTTTTGAAAATGTATATAGTTACTTAAGTAAAACAAAAAACCAAAAAAAAAAAAGGATTTTTACTGACGGGCCAGTCAGAGTACTGTATTGAGAATTACTTTATAGTTTTGTGAAAAAAAAATACTACATAGAATTACAAACTGCTTTGTTTTTGCTGCCCTGTTTGTTATGGAGTAATTTATTTCCAATTAGAGAAGAAAAATTGCACACGCACGCACTGCAATGTTTTCTTTCTTTTTTTTTTTTTTTTTTTCTTCTCACTGATGCTGTGCAGTTTAAGGCCAAAATTACCTGATGAAGTACCACCATGTATTCCTTTCAGTTTTGGAAAGAGTAACTACCAGAATACAGTGAAATACATAATTATTATGCATTATAATAATTCTATATGTAGATACGTTTGCCTTTGGGCCATATGGGCTAATGCATAACTGTTACCCTTTAGTACTCCCTATTTTTTGATTGACAAAATCTTTATCCAATGTCACACTGCCATTTTTTTATTTTTTTTTTTTGCTATAAATGATTTTCTCATAAGTCAGACGTCACCAGAGATTAATGAACAGTCTTTTGGTAGAAATAGACTTTTTTCCAATTAAGAGGTGGCTTTAATAGCATCTGTTTCATTCTGATTTGCTTTGCAACAGCTGCTTTCAACTAATCATCTGGACACAGTCAGTTCAGAAAGCAAATCAAAACAAAGTGGATGAAAATTAAAGTCACCTTCTGATTTGGGGTGTAGATGAAGAGGTGTGGGATCATCACCAGATCTTTAGCCATTTTTGCTCATGAGCACCACATTTGCCAGCTCAGACTCCCCATATCTTTTATTGACCTGTGTTCAAGTTGCGTAAATACATTTTTAAGCAAACTATACTCAGTTGTGCCATTTCTTTGTAATGTTGGAATCAGCCTTAAAGCCTTAAAATAGAGTATGCGAGTTTCACCAATGGCCTTGAAGCCAGAAAAATGATCAGAAGCAGTTTAGAAGTAATTTTGCTACATGATTTTCCAGAAATAAACTGATGCTGTCTTTTAACAAATTTTGACTCAAAGAGTGAAGAGGAAAGCTCCATTGACCTCCTCATGTAATGTAAATGGTTAAATAGCAGGTGTTTGGGGAATGTTGAACATAATTGCAGAAACACCCTATTATACTGTTGAAATATCTTTGTCTTCATTTTTAAATTGGACCTTACTCAGTCCCAATGAGCTTAAGCCTCCAGGCCTTCACCAAACACAATTTCAATGCATCATGTGATACATATTGAAATATTAACCAAAAGGCCTTCTCCACCTGTAAGTGAAGTTTACACTGTGAAGTTAACCTGTGTGGGCACTTAGTTCAACCACTGCAGGGGCATTATTCAAGGGCTCACAATACCTTGTGCATGATTCAAGTATTCTTTTTTCAACCATGTTCATTTGGTAATTTGCTTGCATGTGTTTTTAGCAAAGTTTTTTTTTTTTTTCCCCTGTAATGTGTGTATTCCCATATTTAGCCCTGTTTGTTGTCTCTTTTGAGTTTTGTGTGTTGTGTAATTTGGTAATTTCTGCACCCTGCACTCTCTTGCCAGCTCTGCTGAAGAAGTACCCTCTTTAACATACTTACAACTTTTACAACAGATTGCATATGAATGTAAGTCACTCACTTTTAAAAACATAAATGCAGTGAGATGTGACATTAAAGCAGCAAACTGTGCTTGTGTCTGCTCTAGATTTATAATGTATGACACTTGTGGAGCATTATGTTAGAATTTTCACATTTAAAATCACAATATTAATCTAAAACAACTTAATAAATTATACTGTGGAAGTTTGCTAACTTCCGTGTTAGAAAACAATGGTGAACAATGGGAGCGAAGAACGCTCTAGATGTCATCACAACAAAGAGTCGTGTAGCTGTCGATTCCGCCTATGGATAGCTGCACATCACACTAGCAAGTACAGATTTTTTTTAATTTTTTTTTATTTGTACCAAAATTACTATGCGACATTGCTGAATTCAACAAGTATCACCGATTAAGAAAATATAACTAGAGAACAAAATATGTCACAGTGTGCGTGTCCGTACTTAACACTCTGAACACAGGTTTGTTCAGAAAAAGTGATTGCAGACCAGGTTTTATCTCGTGAGATGAGTGAAGGTACAGACAGCAGGCACATGTGTGTTACATTACAAAGGAACCTTCCAGTACTTATACCCTGAAAAAGATACTATCTATAGGGGGCTTTATAGAAGTCCTCAAACTAATTTTACATACTGCCCGTGCAAGGTTCAAGGTCATAAATGGGTTGATCGTTAACTGTTGCTATAAGGTAGAGTACGTCACTGAAAAGAATGCTTGCAGAGGCAGGGCTCGTGTCACAGAACAAAAGTAACAGGTGCCAGTGAAGACATCTTAAAATAAGCAGATGTTGCATTATTACTGAAAACAAGTTCACCTCAGTGATGTCTCCCTCAAATAGGATGTCAATACGTTTCTTTAACCACTAAGGCCAGTTTCCATTCTGGGATTACTCCATGCAGAAGAATGCTCTATTCTTCTGTGCAACAGCAACTAAAAGACACTGAGATGTTTGACAAATTGGCCAAGACTGTGGTGCAAGTAGTAGCATTTCCAGTCCTCCACACAGTTCTGCAAATTAGAAGGAACATGCATCCAATCTAGAAAAAAATCAATCAATCAATCAACGTTTATTTATAGAGCACTTTACAACGCTCAAGGTGACCAAAGTGCTTTCCAGTAAAATCGAATTAAAACAAGTTAAAATCATACTAAAACAGTAAAATAGGAGAATAAAATAGAATAAAGTACATTAATATAACAAATTATAAATAATGATAATGTGTCACAACATTACTAAGTGTTGAAAGCCAGTCTGAATAAATATGTTTTAAGCCTGGATTTAAAAAGACCAAAGTCAGTAATGGTGCGCATATCAGGAGGCAATTTGTTCCAGAGTTTGGGCCCGGCCACAGAGAAGGCCCATTCAAAAATAAACAATATAAACATATAAACATACAAATAACAGAATACCTATTTCCCCCTTCAAGCTAGGTGCTACTCCGGTCCATCTGCCTTCCCTCCCCCTGCCCTAGGAAGAACAGAGGTAGTGACCCCTTTTAGAATAAACCATTAATCTTTTACAGCAGGGGTGTCAAATTCATTTTCACTGAGGGCCACATCAGCAAAATGGGGCCAGATGTCACAATAAGGCAATATAAATGTAACCAAATGTCATGTAAAATAAATGTAACTACTTTTTAACTTGTTAAATAGATGTTTCTGTATTTATTACTTAATGAAGTTACAAATATTATATTTACATTTGCACAGATATAAAATTATGTCTGTGTGTTTGTCTCCTGATAAACTGACATTTTTAAAAGTCTGTATGTGACCTGGGTTTTATTGCTCCAAATGGCCTAAAAACATGAATTCTTTTTCATCATTGTATTCAACCTTCAGCATTAGTCAAGTGGTTTAGGCTGTTTTAAGTTTGTTCTGATTATTGGAGAGACTGGATAGACCGGTCTGAATGCAAGCAAGAGTCTAGGGACAGATCTAAGGCTGCAACTACAGGTTATTTTAGCTGTCAACTTGTCAGCAATTATGTATTTTAAAACAATTTTTACACAAATAAAGTTTGAAATATGATGGCTGAAGTCCTGTTAACGATAAAATAATTGTCATCATATTTTGATAATCATTAATAGTTGACTAGTCACAATAATTCCAATGATTCATTGCAGCTCTTGTCGCGATGATCCACTGATCCCAGTTAAACAATGTTGTAACGGTTTATGATTAGTATTTATTTGAGCAAGTAACATAAAATACTTGCTCAAGTAGTATTTCTAAGAGAGCTTCAAAAAATACTTGTTTAAAGTGTTTTGTCCTGTTTGTTGCAGGGTTGATGGAGGCTGGGAGAAGGTACACAGCTGGCATCGTGCTGTCCATCGTGCTGGCTCTCACCTATTTCCTGGTCATCTCAAATGTGGAGCAGAGTCAGGCCAATCAGTTCTACCAGCCACCGTTCAAAAAGGCCCCGCTGCTGGACTCACCCCGGGTCCCTGAACCTGCTTGGGAGGACCCGGGGCCATACTATGTTGCCTACCCGCGGAACTACCACTTTATCCTGGGGGACACTGAGGTGTGCAAGGAGTCCACTTTCCTTGTCCTGCTGATGGTCCCTGTGGCCCCCACAAACGTGCACGCCAGGTACTGTGGCTCTATGTGCATTTTTAAACTAGAGAAAGTACAAGTTATGCTAGTATTGGGTCACACATTTCCCTGTGGCAAACTCTCAAAACTATAACATATCTGAGTATCTGACCCAAACTGCACCCACAAGACACCGGCACAAGAGGGCAGAAAAGTACAAGGAAACTTAATCACCTAAACGAAGGAACTACAGTCCCAGTAGCCTGTATAAAAGAGATGACCTCACAACAGTGACAACTACTTCTAAGTACTAGAGTGCTCATGGACTCACTTATAAGCTACAGAGATCACATCTGTCCCAAAAGCTACAACAAAAAAACAAATCAGGCCATACTTGTTTACCATCTCCTACTGTCTGTAACGTCTACCTACTAGATACTCATTTGAGCAAGTATTGTTACTAAAAAATTTACCTTTTTTTGAATATCTTTAGAATGAGCTTGAGCTGTATGAGAAAACGTATGAGACACATAGACTAGTATACACCCATGGACCACTATGAACCTACTGGACACTGAGGATTACACAGATATGAGGCCACATGGGATAGAAAAGAAAGTACTACTTTTGCACTCTTCAAACTAATGACAGAGATAGGATCCTTTTTGTCACCATTTATTAGGGTGCAATGAAGATATGACAACATGAAGAGCCAGCTTTAACCATGATAGCCGTCCCAAAAGCAGCACAGACGCGAGTCTGGTGCCTGCATCTCCACCATGGTACTGTGACTAGCTGGGCATGTTTAAGTAGGCTTTAAGTTTGCCACACTCTAGTTTGGGACTGGAGTCACCAGTCTACCAACTAAATATTTAGAACAATAACAACAGTGAATAATAATGCTAGTTGTACAGATGCCTAACTATTGTTATTTCCAATGAACCCAGATCGTTAGAAAGTGCAAGTGCTATACAATAAAATAGTGTTAAAATGACGTGCTGGCAACACTATCATTTAATGTTGAAAATGACATTCTACTGTGTAAAGAAAGACAATTCAATATTGAGTTTCGAGACAATACTACATACAAGTATATACAATATATACAAAAATCACCAAGCCATGATCAAATGTGGATACCAGTCGGTGTATTTGTCCCATCTTTGTGGTAGGAACATTATCCGCAGCTCGTGGGGACGGCGTGCAGAGGTCAGGGGTCACCTGGTGCAGACCCTGTTCTTCATGGGGATGCAGAGTGGCCCGGGCTCTGAACAGCTCCAGGAGAAGCTCAGGCACGAGAACCAGCAGCACCACGATCTCATCCAGAGCAGCTTCATCGACAGCTACCACAACCTCACCATCAAGACCATGGTGATACTGGAGTGGCTGGCCACACACTGCTCCTCCTCTGTGGTACGCCTCTCTGACTGTGGTGGCTGGTGGGGCTCACTAAATTCAAGGCGTCTAGTAAAGAACATATATTGACTTTTTGGGAGCTTTTAACCATGTTGTACCATTGTCCCTTCATCAAAAATGTACCTGGAGTTATATTTTCCAAATATAGACATTATTTTACACCATACTACGCCGTTTTCTGATCTATGCTATAATGTTGTTTCCTCATCAAAAACATACTCGGAGTTGTATTGTCTCATTCACACGTTTAACACACAATCTCAGTGTCTTCAGGCTGAGTTCTCCTCGTAAACAAACACTTTGTGATGTCATGTGGTACTGTGTTTTTAAACTCCACACACCTTTACTAGAATAATTTGGATCAGCCCTGTAATTGCCAGTTTCTATTGACCAAAAGGTGAAAGGAGCTGTTAACCTGAAAAACGAATGCTTCATGAAGTCACAAGGTGGAACAGAGCATTTTGAGCTTTATAGACAGACTAATAATAAAGTGTTACTCAAACGTGTGTGAATGAAACAAAACACAACTCTGGGTATGTTTTTGATGAGGAAACAATCTTAAAACACACAAGTCAAGTCAATTTTGTATAATATAGAACCTTTTAAGTTGGAAAATGTGAAATACTTATCCCAAGGTGACCAAAAGCATGTTTAAAAGAGAATTAGCACCACAGAAATGCATAAAATGTGTTCTTTAAAGGGCTTATATTGCTCAATTTTCTGATCTATCTTGTAATGCTCTTTCCTCTTCACAAACAGACCTGGAGTTTTGTAAAGTCAGTGCAGTAGAGTAGAATGAGGAGTTCTTATTGTTCTGTTTTGTGGGTGTTGTAGTTTTTATTAAACAGCTGGAGGGTCATGTGACTTCTCCGATGTTGCCGCCGCTAGTTAGGGTGGTCGGATTTTCCAAACACAGCTGAAGCTCCTTAGGGCGCTTTATGGTTGACTCCGTTACATAGATCAAAAGATAAAGGAGTTAGGAGTTATGATCTGAGATATTCAGAATGAGCCCAGGTTCCATCTTGTGATGTCATGTGGTAATACAGGAAGTGTGTCACTGTGTTTTTAAGCTCCACATACCTTCACTAGAATCATTTGGATGATTTCATACCTGGAATCACCAATCTCTACTGACCTAAAAGTAAAGGGCAGCTGTTTACTTGAACTACCACATCACAAGATGAAACAGAGCATTTTGGAGATGCAGAACATCTAATAATAAAGTGTTACTCAATCATGTGAATGAAACCAAACACAACTCCAGATGTGTTTTTGAGAAAGGAACAATATAACTTGGCTTAAAGCTCACAAGAGTCAATGTTGTGACCTTTTAAACTTTTGACCACTTATATAAAACATTTTCTTTTTATGAAAAAAAGTCTGGATTGGTCAGAATGTAGTTGCATGCTACTGTATCTTCAAATCGTCAAGACAAAAATATTAATTGTAAATGTTTGGAATGTTGCCAGAATGTATGGCTAATTAAAGGTGAACTGCGTAACATTTCTGGTGCTACTGCTTCTCTCAGTCTCTATATTGAAGACAGTCCACCTCACAGTACAGTGTTTTTGAGTGATAAACGCTGCAATTAAGTAAAAGCTGAATAGATAATGCCATACTGCTATTTTATTTCATTGATTAGGACAATGGTACAAACGTCTCTGCTTAACCTATACTCTGCATTATTACGTTAACAGTAAATTTCCATCTGTAGTCATCGAGAGGAGGGTCAAAGTGCATAATATATAAAGTGAAAATAGTACATTACACTTAGGGATGCAGCTGTCTGGTTCTGACGATATCCTGGTTGGAACATACATTGATGTAATAAGATCACTTACTGGACTGGCGCATCCCTAATTATTCAGCATCATTACAAGAGGAGGCGTTACATTCTATGTCGACAAGCACGTCGTGCACCCTCCACCCAGCCTCTTTACCATGTTCTACCATTTTAAGACATGATCTCACAGTTGATATCTTGTCCCCCTCAAGGCGTATGCGGTCAAAGTGGACTCGGACATGTTTCTGCATGTGCCCAACCTGGTGGACCTGCTGTTGCGGCCCGACACCCCGAAAACCAACTACATGACAGGCCTGGTGTGGTGGCACAGCCCTGTCCTCCGCAACCCGGGAAACAAGTTCTACTTGCCCCGCGAGGTGATCGCCGAGTCCGAATACCCCCCATACCCGCTGGGCATGACCTACATCATGTCATTGGACCTGCCCCAAAAGATCCTGGGCGTGTCCCGAGAGATTAAGCCTATCTTTATCGAGGACGCTTACCTGGGCATGTGTCTGAAGAGGCTGCAAATCTCGCCCACGAACCCGCCCCAAGACGACATGTTTCTGGTGGATGTGCACCACCCCTTGAGCTCCTGCGCCCTCTCCAGGGTCATAGCTACTACCACCACGAGCGTGCCCCAGATGATGAGCTACTGGAGGCGCAGCCAGCAGCCGCAGACGCACTGTTAGCTGGACACTGGTTTCTTCGCCTTAGTACACAATACATATTCTTGGTCGACTAAAGATACGTCCTGCGCCCTCTCCAGGGTCATAGCTACTACCACCACGAGCGTGCCCCAGATGATGAGCTACTGGAGGCGCAGCCAGCAGCCGCAGACGCACTGTTAGCTGGACACTGGTTTCTTCGCCTTAGTACACAATACATATTCTTGGTCGACTAAAGATACGTCCTGTCGATTGATTAGTTGACTTAAAAAGAGGATGTGGTAAAAGCTCTCAAAACTATTGCGTATCTCTATGCATCTGACCTAAACTGCAATGACAAGACTAAACCTGCAGGAGGAGTTTATGCAAAAACTACTATTTATGTATTTGTATAGAGACAAATCTTCAGCTAACTCGTTAACTTCTTCTTTCTGCTGTTGTCACATATAAATCCTCATAATCTAAGTAAAATGATTAGTCGATTAATACACATTTTGATCGTCCTCGACACCATCAGACATTGAAAGACTTGGCGACTAAGTGAGGACTACAGCCCTATTCTGGAAGTTGCCGTGGCTCCCGTCATTGTCATTTGGGTTGTGTTATTTTGCATGGAGCTGTCAATCTTCACTTAAGTTTTATACAGACTACAACACCATTTTGGAGCCTCCAACAGAATCGGTATAGTATTGCCTTGTTGGCCACATGGACATTGAACATTTTACACAGATCAACCTAATTTAAATCATAAAATGCCACAACAACAAAAGTGCGGTTTAGTGCATTCATACACCAGTGTACACAAACACTGGGGCGTAGTGAGTTAATTGTCTTGCCCAAGGACACAATGGCAGCATTCATCTGTGGGAGCTGGAATTGCACTGCCAACCTGTGGGCCACTGGGTTTAACTGACTCTACCAAAGATGTTTATGGTGAGAGTGGGATTTGAACTGCCAACCTTCACATCAGTGGACTGTGCTACTATAGTCCTTATGATAAAATCTTTAGCAAAATAAAATCACTTTTTTATGTTTAAAACACTTTGATACAGAATGTAGAACGCAATCCAACATTTGAATGAAATCTAAAGTATAGAGTTGCTGATGCAGGTAATTGCGTCATGATTGCTGTCTTCCAATAGTGAAGCGTTGTCCCAACATGCTTTTAGCCACTGGGTTAAATTCTCTGGATCCTGCAGATTTTCTCAAACATTTTAATACAATTACAATTTTGAGACACCATACTTTTACTCCCATTTGGCTATAGAATACTATGTGTCTAATTACACAGTACTGAATACCTGCATCAAAATGTATTTTGTAATGTATTCCGTTACATGGTCCAATCAGAGTGCTGCATTCTCAATACTTTTACTTCAAGTGCCATTATATTATAGTGAAAAAAACATAACATAATTGCAAACAGATTGATTTTTGTTTGTTATGCATTTATTTATGCCCAATAAGAAAATCATACATTGCAAGAGTGGTTTTCTTGTTTACTTTATTCATTACTTACGTTATTTTACAATTAGGTTAAAATATTTGAGGAGACTACTGCTACTTTTAGTCCAATAAGAATAGCCGGAGTAATTTCTTGGACCTGTACTTTGTCCTTCTACTTTGAAGTAGTACCTTGCCATTACTTGAATACAATTTTTGTCTACTCAATCCAGATTGCACAAAGCCTGAACAGATCTACCACTCTATACACGTTTTACGCAGAGCAGAAAGTTGTATTTTCCAACTTTCCAATTCTTTCATTTGATTAAACTTTTCTAATAAGAAAGCAAAGTAAACAAACATGTAGCCTTGATGCTTCACATTCATTCAGCTGAAACTTCTTTTGGCTGTGGTGACTGTCTATTAATGTGCTTTGGTGCAAACATATTAATGTTTGGTCTTATTATGGTGTGTGTATAATTGTATATGAAGGCATGAAGGAAGTAGAGAAACCACTGGCCTAGAGAGGATAGGAAGATACAGTGCTTAAAAAACCCACTAACAACTCAACTCAATATTTATATTTATATATTAAGAATCCTATTCAGCTCTTTTTCGTGTGCCTCTGTGTTGGCTCAGAGCATGCTGATCAGGCGAACCCGTCTCAGGGCGCAGGTCTCAGGCCAGAGTCTGGACTGAAGAGGGACCCAGGCCACCACCTCCTCCTGCCCCACAGTCAGACTGTTGGGGCCGACTGGGGGCACGCACAGAGGACACAGAAACATTACAGGGGTACCTGAAGAGGGGGACACTGAATTGGCTAGAGAAGCAGGGACTGGGTTTCCTGGAGATGAGGGAATTTGATAGCTTGGGGACAGGATGACTGACTTTGTTGGAGATGGGGGGATTGAGTTGCCTGGGTACGGGGGGACTATGTTGCCTCCTGGAGATGTGGGGACTGGGCCTGGGCTGACACACAGGAGGGGGAGTGGGCTGCCTGCAGACTGGGTGTCCCGTATGGCTCTCTGTTCTGGGTCCCACTTGGCTCCTCTTAGCTCCAGGCCGCACAGGTACACAGCCTCTGCAGGAAGCGATGAGGGGCTGGTATCATCACCGACAACCTAAGCACAAATGCATAAGGAAAGAGAAGAATAATTTGGACTATTGCTAACTGTAGTGCACATACTGTACATGTGTGGGTTTGATGAGTCTAATGTGAATAAAAGATACAATATGTAACCTTTCTGGAAGAGAGTTTGTCGCCTGCTTGTCTCTACAGTGATGTGATTACTTGGCTGGGAATGTTCCGTTTCTGCCTTGGAGCGGGTCAGTTTGGTGGGCCTCTCTCCAGCCTAGTTGAGTTTCCATGCTCATGTTTTCTTTATTAATACAAATTTTAATTGCATCTGAGTCTTAGAGTTGCACCAAACTGTGTCAGGTGGGTGGACGGTCCGAGGAAGGGGTGGAACCTCCATTGGAGTAGATCTAATAAAAGTGACGGCCACACCCAATTCTGGGGCTTTTACTGGGGTTTCGGGGCTTTGTTGGGCATCTTTAGATTCAGAGCCACTTGTTTCTCACTGAACTGGTCTGGGTTCTCTCAATTGGGTCTAACGAATGAGACACCTAATCTGTAAGCTAAAGTAATTTCTGTTCATACTCAACACTTCAATAAACCTGTGGAATCTTATTTCTGGACTCGGCTTCTTTCGAGAGAAAGCACCCACAACATTTAATCAAAAGGCTGATCTCAGTGAATCACAAAAAAAAGCAATTTTATGTTTGTGGTGCTGTGAGATGTGGCTAAAGCTAGAGTAAACACAAAACTACTACAGCGTTTGGAGAGAAATTATTTTCTGTCACGGTTCCTGCTCTGCTCTCCCTGTGCCCTCGTCTTCCCCCCTCCCTCACCTGTCTATCTCCGGAGCTGGGCGGAATCCGGACTCCTCCCACGCGCACCTGCTCCCCATCAGCGCAATCAACGCCACCTGCCGTGGATAAGATGGGTTTGGACGAGTCACTCGGCGCCAGAACGTCCGCGTGTTTCACGTGATTATGCTCATGGCTTAGTACTTTGATTCTTGCTTGTCTATTTTGTCTCATTGGAACCTTTTTTGCCCTGCTCCAGATCTCCACCCCAGAACCAGCTCCGGACTTCCCCAGCACCCGCACCTCCGCCTGGTATGGTCTTGTGTCTTCACTGTCGTGCACTTTGTCTCTCTGCGCTCACGGACCCGCACCCACGCTCCCCAGCTACTTTGGAGTCATGAACTATGTAATACCAGACGCTACGCTATGAAGCTGCCTCGTTTCCCCGGCCTTGTGGATATATGAACTTTGGTTTCTATGAACACTTATTAGTGAACTTTGGTTTCTATGAACACTTATTGTGAATAAAGACATTGTAAAAGTTTGTGAGTCTCGCAGCTTTGGTCCCTTCGCCCCGCTGGTTACGACATTTTCTGTTTAAATATTTTACTTTTTGCAATCTTGAGTCTGCATTTTTACAATGCCTTAGCTAGAGCATCTAGCAGAAACCTAGCTAAGCCCCTCTGGGAGCGAGTACCCTTGAAAAAAAGTGTGGTTCACTTTAGACAGTGGAGGCACTTTTGGACTATACTGATCCGCTTCAAAGTGAACCAATGGAAACAAGGCCCTTGTGTCATCTGTAGAAAGAAAAAAAGTAGCTGTTTTGACGTTTGACGTGTTTTTACCTGGAAGTGGAGGGTGGTGTCGCACATGTTTTTGCCGTGGATGTGGGCGTAGCGTCTCCTCAGGGCTAGCAGGAGGCCCATGGGGTTGGCAAAGGTGGATAGTCTGTAGGCCTGGGCTCTGTCTGTACTGTCATGGTGCCACAGGTAAGAGCTGAGCAGTCCTGTTCTCCTCTGAAGCTCCTGGACGATCTGCAGATTAAATTCACAGGACGGGAACACGGGTGAGGCCAGAGAGGACACTGCGTCCTTCAAGATGTCCCACTCGCCCTCAAGGAACACCCGTAGAGGACAGGAGGAAGAGACACTTGGGGCCTCCACTCTGGCCCTCACATATGCTTCTAAGGCCCTTGCAGTCTGGGCATAGTGTTTCAGAGGACAGACAGCAGACATGTCCCCTACAGAGCGGCCCAGGGGACACTGGGACACCTGCAGCAGGACGCCCAGGCTGTGGCTCTTTTTCCGGAGGACCTCTTCTGTGATGTCTTCTCCAAAACCCAGGCTCAGGCATTCGTCTCTGCTTGTGCTGTGCTGCGGGTCTCCATTCAACATCTCCAGTAGAGAAGACCCATCTGAAACACCAACTATAAGCATGTTACTAAGGCCATGTGTGCAGTTATTCACAAATTCAAATAATTTCTTTAACGAGGGGGCATTCTGCAAAATCTATTTTTGGAGCTTTCTACCATATTGTAACGTTGCTTCATCATAAAATGCCTAAAGAGGTTTTAGGTGTCATCCATGTTTCAGTATTTTAGCCATCTCTCCCGGGCCCTATTCGAACCCTCCTTGCAGTTAGCTGTAATGCTCCACCCACAAGCCTCCATCACCCATACTCCCACATGACAATTCTCCATAAATATACAAAAGCATGATATAAAACTGTACACAGCAACTTGACAAACTCATGCAGCAATTTCATTAGTGGGATGCAGCGGACTGGGTGGTGATAGCGCTCTGAAGGGGGAGTGAAGAAAGGGAGAAGGGACTTTTGTCAAAAACGAAACTGAAGCTTATAAAACATGTTAATACATTGTTTTTCTAGAATATTGCATTTTCAAAACAAAAGATAACATGGTGATCTAAATATGTTATGTGTGAGCAGTTAATACCCCATCCATCCATCCATCCATTTTCTTCCGCTTATCCGGAGCCGGGTCGCAGGGGCAGCAGTCTAAGCAGGGACTCCCAGACTTCGCTCACCCCGGACACGTCCTCCAGCTCCTCCGGTGGGACCCCAAGGCGTTCCCAGGCCAGCCGAGAGACATAGTCCCTCCAGCGTCTCCTGGGTCTTCCCCGGGGCCTCCTCTCGGTGGGACATGCCCAGAACACCTCCCTAGGGAGGTGTCCAGGAGGCATCCTGAGCAGATGCCCCGAGCCACCTCAACTGGTTCCTCTCAGTGTGTAGGAGCAGCGGCTCTACTCCGAGCTCCTCCCGTGTGACCGAGCTCCTCACCCTATCCCTAAGGGTGCGCCCACTCTGCGGAGGAAGCCCATTTCAGCCGCTTGTATCCGCGACCTTGTCCTTTCGGTCATTACCCAAAGCTCAAGACCATAGGTGAGGGTAGGAACGTAGATTGACCGGTAAATCGAGAGCTTCGCCTTCCGGCTCAGCTCCTTCTTTACCACAACGGACCGATACAGCGACCGCATTGCTGCAGACGCTGCACCGATCCGCCTGTCAATCCCGCTCCATCCTTCCCTCACTCGTGAACAAGACCCCGAGATACTTGAACTCCTCCACTTGGGGCAGAGACTCACCACCCACCCGGAGAGAGCAAACCACCTTTTTCCGGTCGAGAACCATGGCCTCGGATTTGGAGGAGCTGATTCTCATCCCAGCCGCTTCACACTCGGCTGCAAACCGCCCCAGTGCCTGCTGCAGGTCCTGGCTCGACGAAGCCATCAGGACAACATCATCTGCAAACAGCAGAGATGAAATCCTGTGGTTTCCAAACCAGACCCCCTCCGGCCCCTGGCTGCGCCTAGAAATTCTGTCCATAAATATAATGAACAGAACCGGTGACAAAGGGCAGCCCTGGCGGAGTCCAACATGCACCGGGAACAGGTCTGACTTACTGCCGGCAATGCGAACACAGCTCCTGCTCCGGTCATACAGGGACCGGACAGCACTTAGCAAAGAGCCCCGGACCCCATACTCCCAGAGGACCCCCCAAAGGACACCATGAGGGACACGGTCGAATGCCTTCTCCAGATCCACAAAACACATGTGGACTGGTTGGGCATACTCCCATGAGCCCTCGAGAGATGGAGAGTATAGAGCTGGTCCAGTGTTCCACGACCAGGACGAAAACCACACTGCTCCTCCTGAATCCAGGTTCGACTATCGGTCGGATTCTCCTCTCCAGTACCCTGGAATAGACCTTACCGGGAAGGCTGAGGAGTGTGATTCCCCTGTAATTGGAACACACCCTCCGGTCCCCCTTCTTATACAGAGGGACCACCACCCCGGTCTGCCATTCCACAGGTACTGTCCCCGACCGCCACGCGATGTTGCAGAGACGTGTCAGCCAAGACAGCCCCACAACATCCAGAGACTTGAGGTACTCAGGACGGATCTCGTCCACCTCTGGAGCCTTGCCACCGGGGAGCTTGCCAACCACCTCAGTGACTTCAGCCAGGGTGATGGACGAGTCCGCCTCTGGGTCCCCAGTTTCTGCTTCCTCCTCGGAAGACGTGACAGTGGGATGGAGGAGATCCTCAAAGTATTCCTTCCACCGCCCGACAACATCCCCAGTCGAGGTCAGCAGCTCTCCACCCGCACTGTAAACAGTGTTGGTGAAGCACTGCTTCCCCCTCCTGAGGCGTCGGACGGTTTGCCAGAATCTCTTTGAGGCCGTCCGATAGTCCTCCTCCATGGCCTCCCGAACTCCTCCCAACCCCGAGTTTTTGCCTCTGTGACTCCCCGAGCCGCGGCACGCTTGGCCCGCCGGTACTCATCAGCTGCCTCAGGAGTCCCATGAGCCAACAAGGCTCGATAGGACTCCTTCTTCAGCTTGACGGCATCCCTTACTTCCGCTGTCCACCACCGGGTTCGGGGATTGCCGCCGCGACAAGCACCACAGACCTTACGACCACAGCTACGAGCAGCCGCATCGACAATAGAGGTGGAGAACATGGCCCACTCGGAGTCCATGTCTCCAACCTCCCCCGGGATCAGGGAGAAGCTCTCCCGGAGGTGGGAGTTGAAGACCCCCCGCCAGACGTTCCCAGCAGACCCTCACAATGCGCTTGGGCCTGCCAGGTCTGTGCGGCTTCCTCCTCAGCCAGCGGATCCAACTCACCACCAGGTGGTGATCAGTTGACAGCTCAGCCCCTCTCTTCACCCGAGTGTCCAAGACACGCGGTCGGAGGTCAGATGACATGACAACAAAGTCGATCATCGACCTCCGACCTAGAGTGTCCTGGTTACCCACATGGGCGTTGAAGTCCCCCAAGAGAACAACGGAGTCCCCGGTTGGTGCACTGTCTAGTACCCCTCCCAGGGACTCCAAGAAGGCTGGGTACTCTGCACTGCTGTTTGGCCCGTAGGCCGACGCAACAGTGAGAGACCTGTCCCCGACCCGAATGCACAGGGACACGACCCTCTCGTTCACCGGAGTGAACCCCAACACGCAGCGGCTGAGCTGTGGGGCAATGAGCAAGCCCACACCAGCTAGCCGCCGCTCCCCGCGGGCAACGCCAGAGAAATGGAGAGTCCAACCTCTCTCAAGAAGTTGGGTTCCAGAGCCCAAGCTGTGCGTGGAGGTGAGGCCGACTATATCTAGCCGGTAACACTCAACCTCCCGCACAAGCTCTGGCTCCTTCCCCCCCAGCGAGGTGACATTCCATGTCCCCAGAGCTAGTCTCCATGTCCAGAGATCCGGTCGTCGAGGTCCCCGCCTTCGACTGCCGCCCGGATCTCTCTGCACCCGCCCCGCATGGCTCCTCCCGCAGGTGGTGGGTCCACGGGAATACGGCCCCACGTCGTTCCTTTGGGCTGGGCCCGACCGGGCCCCGTGGGGAAAGGCCCAGCCACCAGGCGCTCGCTGCCGAGCACCCACCCCAGGCCTGGCTCCAGGGTGGGGCCCCGGTAATGCCAGTCCGGGCGACGTAACTGGCCTTGTTCTTTTCCTCTTCATGTAGGGCTTCTGAACCGCTCTTAGTCAGACCCGTCTCCCAGGACCTGTTTGCCATGGGTGACCCTACCAGGGGCATGAAGCCCCCGACAACATAGCTCCCAGGATCATTCGGGTGCTCAAACCCCTCCACCACGTTAAGGTGGCGGTTCGGGTAGGGGCAGTTAATACCCCATACAAGTAAAATGCCCCCTCTTTAAATTGATTCAGCATTCATGTGGCTCATGAAAATCCCAAATGTCTTCTGTTTGTTGGTTCTTTAAATATGTGTTATGTACCTTTTTTCCTACAGTATGGTATAAATATACAGTGGGTATGGAAAGTATTCAGACCCCCTTAAATTTTTCACTCTTTGTTATATTGCAGCCATTTTCTAAAATCATTTAAGTACATTTTTTCCTCATTAATGTACACACAGCACCACATATTCACAGAGAAACACAAAATTGTTGACATTTTTGCAGAATTATTAAAAAAGAAAAACTGAAATATCACATTGCCATGTATTCAGTATTCAGACCCTTTACTCAGTATTTAGTAGAAGCACCTTTTGAACTCATACAGCCATGAGTCTTTTTGGGAATGAGGTAACAAGTTTTTCACACCTGGATTTGGGAATCCTCTGCCATTCCTCCTTGTAGATCCTCTCCAGTTCTGTCAGGTTGGATGGTGAATGTTGGTGGACAGACATTTTCAGGCTCAATTGGGTCCTTTGTTATTTTAGCTGTGCTAGGGTTGTTGGAAGGTGAACCTTTGGCCCAGTCTGATGTCCTGAGCACTCTGGAGAAGGTTTTTGTCCAGGATATCCCTGTACTTGGTGTACAGGTGTTTTTTTTTTTTTTTTTTTACCAAACTCGATGCTTTCATGTGTCTGACCCTGAGGAGAGGCTTCTGTCAGGCCACTCTGCCATAAAACTCCAACTGGTGGAGGGCTGCAGTGATGGTTGACTTTCTAGAACTTTCCCCATCTCCCGACTGCATCTCTGGAGCTCAGCCACAGTGATCTTTGAGTTCTTATTTACCTCTCTCACCAAGGCTCTTCTCCCCCGATTGCTCAGTTTGGCCAGATGGCCAGCTCTAGGAAGGGTTCTGGTCGTCCCAAACGTCTTCCATTTAAGGATTATGGAGGCTACTGTGCTCTTAGGAACCTTAAATGCAGCAGAAATGTTTTTGTAACCTTGGCAAGATCTGTGCCTTGCCACAATTCTGTCTCTGAGTTCTTCAGGCTGTTTCTTTGACCTCATGATTTTCATTTGCTCTGACCTGCACTGTGAGCTGTAAGGTCTTAAGGTGTATATATAGAGATAATCAAGTCCAGTCAGTTTAATCAAACACAGCTGGACTCCAATGAAGGTGTAGAACCATCTCAAGGATGATCAGAAGAAATGGACAGCACCTGAGTTAAATATATGAGGGTCACAGCAAAGGGTCTGAATACTTATGGCCCTGCGATATTTCAGTTGTTCTTGTTTACTAATTCTGCAAAAATTTCAACAACTTTGTGTTCTTCTGTCAATATGGGGTGCTGTGTGTACATTAATGAGGAAAAAAATAAACTTAAATGATTTTAGGAAATGGCGGCAATTTAAAGAAAGAGTGAAAAATTTAAGGGGGTCTGAATACTTTCCGTACCCACTGCATTTTGTACTCAGTAAATTACAGACATTTTTATTGTCCAAAACACTTGGTTTGGTGGAGAAAGTTGTGCTGTTTTTAACAATATTTAAAAAGGAGATGTATTGTGCAAACTCAAATCAAAGTTGTATTCAGTGTAGCTGTTTCAGATGCCTGGCCGTCAAATACACACTTCTAATGAAGTGTCCCACAGTGTGTCTGGCTGGTGGACATTTGTGAAGCTGCGAAGTTCTCAGTAGTTACCATCCTGTCGGTGGTCGCCACGCAGCAGGTAGACTCGGGCCACACTACTGAGCTCCTCTTGGTAAGCAGTGTCCAACACATGAGCCCCGTGCACCAGATTCACTGTGGACACAACACAACCAACGGAAAGAGTGAAGACTATTTGTACTCAAATTAAAATATAGTGGCTAAATATGTACTCGATTACAAGTCTGTCACCAAAATGTTATTTAAACCCCCACTGCATGAGAGTTCCGATAGACTGAAATAAAAGCATTTATTTATTTTCAGTTTTCTTTGTTGCAGCTGTTTTAAATGTGCTTAAATACCTTGAAAAACATGCACCCTTGCTTTGAGGGAGATCGTTTCTCCACAGACCTGATGTGTAACTCTTCTCGTGGCAGATACGCCCATAGATATAAATGGTAAACTGTCAACCGCTTTATTAATAATTTCAGAATTTTGAAGAGCTAATGCCAATGGATGGTCTCCATATCTCCTTCAAGTCATGCAGGTGGCATACCCACGACCAGTAATCATATGCAGAGCTAGTTTAAGTAAAAATAATCAATACTTGATAAAATAATAAATACTTGAAGTGGTATTTTTCATTTTCATGTTTACTTTTTGAACACATTTGTAGAACTCTTATATTTAACTTCCTCAATTAAACGCTGAATTAAGTAGGCCAGTCATGATAACGATAACTACGATAAACAAATGATAATATTGAAACCAAACCATAAAGCACAAGTATCCCCAAAAACTCTCTAACTGTACAATACTGTTAAAAACATGAGCTATAATAAATGCATAACAAAGTGCAACACTTAAGTAGTTATTTTTAGTTCAACCATCTACAGCTCAAATCTCATTGTACTTGGGATTTCTTCTTTTTTCTGTACTACAAATAAATTGTACACAATAAATATTGACCAACCTTGCCTCCAGTGTCTGTGTACACTGGTGTATGAATGTGTGTGTGAATGAGTGCATGGTTCCTTGTTGTGCTTTGAGTGCCTTGAAGGTGGAAAAGTGCCTGAGCTCTGCCCAATCATAGCAGGAGATAGTGTTTGTCTCACTGCTGTCTCTGCTCCTCTCTACAACTATGCACTGGGGTGATTTTGGACTTACTTACATTTTAAATTCTAAGAGTTATTACAATTACATGGCTCAGTTAAGAGTACAAATACAGGTCTGAGAATTCTCTGAAAATTAACAATTATATTCAATGACAGTAACATACACATTTATAGTGATCTTCTTTCCTCCCCTTCGTTTACCTGCAATGTACTGAAGTGCCCCCTCCTGGTCACTGCACAGAGCTGCGATGCCATTGTACGCTTCAACTAGAACCTTCAGGTCAGTCTCAGTCCTGCAGGAGTATATAACAGCACACTGAATGATATCAGCAATACTAAATGTAATGATTGATGGTGTGATGTATCACTACCCAATGTTTTGTTAAATGTTAATGCCACATACCAATTTCAAAACAGTAAACATATGTATAAATCAAGTTACAGGCAAAATGTGAACAGAGATTTTTAAAGGCTCAGAGATCAGAATCAGAATCCTTTTATTGCCATCGTTTGTGAACACAGTTCACAAACTAGGAACTTATTTTGGTGAGTGCAACATAAAACACACTGAATAAATACAAATACAAATAAGGGCATGCACGAAGTAAAAAAAAAAAGATATGCTTAAAAATCAAATAAAATACTTGAAAATATATACAACAGCAGCATCAGAACAACAGATGGGGGTATTAACTGTTAACACATAATAGATTTAGACCAAGTGCTGTCACATTAGAGTGTGTCCGGCTAATTCAACGATTGCACATCAAATCAAGTTTGTGAAGTTGTAGTGTATTGTTTTGTATCCTGCTTTTGTATATTTATGGGAAATTGTCATGTGGGAGCATGGATGATGCAGGCTTGTGGGCAGACCCTTGTACAGGATTGCACTGCAAACTGTAAAGAGGGTTCAAATAGGACCTGGAATACATCCCTAGATTATAATAATAATAATACATTTTATTTATAGGGCGCCTTTCTGGGCACTCAAGGTTACCTTACAATACAATACATATACATATACATATACAGACAGTTAAAATCAACATTTATGAACATACAGTTAAAAGCATTCAGATAAAAAACATTGAAAAAGGACAGGGCAGTTGTGGATTATAAAGAATATGCCAGTCTGAACAAGTGGGATATGCCAGTCTGAACAAGTGGGGGGCCAACATGCATGGATGACATCTAAAATCACTTCAGGCATGTTTTTGATGAGGGACCAATGTTATAACATGGTACAAAGTAAAAAAGTATTTTGCATAATACCTCTCTTTACAAAGAATATTATGAAAAGTACTGCTCTGTATTTGTTTGCATAAATTATTTAGTACATGTTGGTTAGTGTAGGTTAACATAGCAACAATCTCAGTAATCTCTGCTTTATTAATACATCATTGGACACACTCTAAATGTGCTCTTGTTAGCAACTTGATACTAAAACTAACCTAAAGGGCAAAACTGTTTTAGAGCTGTGTCTCACCAGGGGTAGCAGTGGTTGGACCCTGTTTGTCTCTGTAGCAGGACCGAGTGGAAGAGGGCACAACACTGGAGAAACTGCCTGCTGTGGACAGCAGATGCACACTGCAGCTGTTGTAAGGAGCGCTCCCACTCCTCCCTCAATGTTCCACAGGAGTCAAGAACCAACACGAGGGAATGCTGCCGGACAACAACTGAAAAAGATACACCGATGAGTTTTATTGTAATTTTTTTCTACATGCTCTACGTATTCTACATGCATCTCTATGGTGGAATGCACAGCAGTTACCATGGAAACGCAATGCACACATAAGCAAACACAGACAAAAAACATTTTAAGACTGTCTGAAAATTCAAGAAAAGATACAAAATTTATTTAAACAACATATTTTCAGGAGCCTGTGGTCAATCTGTGTGTTCAGGGTCCTGTCTAGGAGTTTAATTTTAAAACTATGACTAATTAACTAACTGTTAACTAATGCTAGCTAGCTTGTAACTGTAATGTTATGTGTGAGACTTGTTTAACAGCACAAATAAACTCACCTGTTGTAGTTCCAAGTAAATCAGCTCTTTATTGTCAGATTGTGTTAAAACAAAGCTCAGATTAAAGTCTAACTTGAGTAACAGGGCTTAAGACAGAGCAGTGCCTCTAGTTAGCTTAACACCCCCAGGGAATATTGATGACATCAGCTGCACAGTATCAATTGAAATAATCATGATTGTTATAGTTACATGGTATAAGGTGAATTTTGTCTTCTGGAGTGACGAACCAGAGCTGGAGCCGTTGGGGGTCTGGCTTGTTTGAGGCTTCTGCACAGAAAACATATCTTCAACCAAGCTGAAACTACTAAACTGCTCAAATTGTGCTGTTTAAAGCACAATTTGCTGTTTAAAGTGCATATGGCAAGTTTAAGATTTGACAAAAATATTGCCTTTTTTCATTTGGGAGAAGTTTTTGATTTTACTTCCTGGTTGGACATGAGCATACATACAATATATAAATGACTGTTACCTAGAAACCATAATGTAAACAAGGGTCAAAATATTAAATTTTATTACACTAATTATAGCTATTGTGCAATATAAACAACACTTTTATTTTGTTAAATGAAGGTTTAAACTGTCAGAAAAATGCATTCCTTGCATGTAAATTATCTGTGTTGATGACACTGGTATTTAGCACAGGTACTATGCCATACCAAACCAAGTCAGAATTAGAATAACAAGAAAACCTCATATGCACTTTAACAGTTTGTCGACATAGTTTGCGTGTGTGATAGAAGCAGGAGATAAAGGCTCAGGGCAGCTCCATGAGTGCAGTGTGGGCAGTACAGAAGAGCAGTGCTCATGACTGCACTCTTCTACAAAGTGCTTCTCACACCTTCTGACACCCTGGGACTCTTCAGAGGCTGACATCTTTGTACTAATCAAACAGAGGAATAATCTGGAGTAGTGATACTAGACTGTGCAACACACATGGAGGACAGTAGAACACACAGGGCACCAGTCTGTTATGGGGCAGAGCTACTTTTTTTGGTGAATAAACTATAAGCAAAAAGACATTTGACATGTGTGCCACTTAACTTCTCTGTGATGAATGAGCTGGATTATTTCAGGCAACAGTTGATCCCACTGTTCCAGTAAGTGACAGTTCTTAAAGACCAACCAGAGACCTTTATTTGGAGCATTTTTCAGAGCTGAGATGATGGAGGCTTGTTCCCAGGAACAGACCACTCTAAGGGAAATCTGGAAGATACAACAGACACAAACTCTCAGTGTGAAATCTTTTTACAGTTTGAAATGAAGAGTTACCTGTGCAGAGAGAGCTAGCTGCCTGATGAGTTGCAGGGGCTGAGAGCCTGTGTGAGGGGCCCCTGTGAGGATGACAGGGCCGGTGTGTGGGAGTAAGAGCTGGGGATAGGCCTGTGGGGCCCCATGGGGGAGGGCCTCACTGAGAAGACACCCAGCTATCTGCTCAGCTACAGACTGCAGGGTCTCAGGCCTCAGGGTCCTCCAGAGAAGGGCCCTCTGCAGCAGGGTCAGCTGTGTGTAGGGGTCAAAGGGCACAGGGCCTGTGACAGACGAGGGGACTCCCAGATACTCCTGCCACTGCTCCTGAGCAGAGCTGAGGGACCACAGGAGGCCCCTGAATGCAGGGACCTGCTCCAGTTGCCACAGCTGTGGAAGCACATGTGCAGACACCCACTGTGGCAGTGCCTGAAAGGTCTCAGGACATGTCCCAGGACAGGTTTCAGGGCAGGTCCCAGAGCAGGTCCTAGAGGAGGTCCCAGGGGAGGTCCCCGGGCAGGTTCCTGGGCAGGTCCCTGGGCAGATCCCAATGGCCGAATGATGATCAATGGGCTGTAGTCCCCGGAGGAAAGCCTGGCTCTGGGCCTGGGAGCAGAGGTGTCTGTGCTGTAGCAGAGCCATACACAACAGGACCCTGAGGACTTGGACATGGCTCCTGGACAAACAGGGCCCATAGTGCAGCAGCAGCTGAGAGACCACCTGGTGAGAGAGGTCCCTTACCCCCAGCACAGGGCAGAGGGACCCCTGTTCAGGCCTCCCTGAGAGGGCCTTCTTTACTACACTCACAAATTGCTCCAGACTGAAACAGTAGGCTGGGGACAGCACTGCCACCTGCTGGAGAGCTCTGTACATGGCAGCAGTGAGGGCACAGAGCGGCTGAAAGGACCTGAGCGTCCCAGAGCACCCGCTCAGAGCACCCTTCACCAGCTCCAGCTCCCTCTGCAGCTCCTGGGTCTCCTCATGGAACACACACACTTCTTCTGCAAAACCAGGGTGTTCCAGCAGGGCTCCCTCACACTCCACTATGAAGTCCATCAAAGAGGCCTGGAACAGAGCAGAACGGCTAGTCCAGCGAAATGGCTCATATAAAGTTGCACTATGTGATGTTTCTGGTGGGGGGTCCACCGCATGCTTGTCTCCATAAAAATGTTATTTCTTTGCCTGGAATGTTTCATAGTGTAATATAAACGTATCTGTGTGTGATTTTCATTTATTCACTTACAGGCATTTTGATTGCCCAAGATACTTGATTTAAGGGAGTCATTTGTTTGTCTCCATGGAGATGCATGAAGGTTTATGTCATGTTGTGGAACATTCCAGGCAAAATAACATAAAATAACAAATTTTGGAACATCCACCTGAAGCAGAAATGCCAGTACTAACATGGAGGGGACGCATGACGTCGCCTTAAATAACCATAAGCCAATACTAAGGTAAGGTACTTTATTGTTTCTGTAATTTCTTAATTTAATTTTTGAGTGATCGAGTCTGATTTTCCACGAAATCTGGGCCTATGGTGTGATGTGTGTTCCATGATGATTGTTAGAACAGTTCCAGAGTCTCCACTGAAGCAAACCAGATGATTTTTATAATCATCTGAATCCACAGTCACTCTTCTTGGCCACCTGTCATTTGTGCAGACTTAAGGTTGATTAGTGTACTGCCTCCTGTTCGACCCTTTCACAATAAAGCCCTTTGTACAGGCGGTAAACATGGAGCTTTTACGTTGAAAGCACTACAGAAAGAGTCTAATTGTTTATTGCAGAAACTTGACATTGCAGATACGCTGAAACTTTTGTAGAGGTAAGTGGTGGCATGTCTCCATTGAAATAAATAACTTTAAAGAAGAGGCATAGTCCGTGGATGTTTGAATAATCTTGTGATCTCTTCCAAGCACTATTCGAATCCTTGTTACAGTCAGCAGTATGAGCCCACATCTTCTGCACAACGCTCAGCCCATAAGTCACCTATGCTCTCGTACAGTAATTGTCCATAAACATACAAAAGCAGGATACAGAACAATACACTAAAACTTCACAAATGTGCAGTGATTTCATTAGCGGGATGCACACTGATTGTGTTGTGACAGAAACAAATTAACTATATTATAGTTAATATGTTGTTTTCAGCGAGTATATCGTTTTCAAAACAATAACAGGTAAAGGTAACATGACATCTAAATATGTGTTAATAACATATAGACATGTAATACCCCCTCTTTAATGCTGTAGGAGATTCCAAGCATAGCAATAACTTCTCCATGGGAACAAGCAGGTGACAAACACACCCTCCTCCAGAAAAGTTTCATAGTGTACCTTTAAGAACAGTTGAGCACATACCATCAGCATTCTCAAATTCTTGGGCTATGGACTCACCAATTAGCCCCATACACAAAAGCCCCCCAATGGTCCCTCTCACTCAGGTCCCTCTCACCTCTCTGGAGCTCAGCCGCTCTGTGAGGTGGTGCAAGCTCTGCTTTAGCTGCTGCTGGCCCAGGAGAAGGCTGCCCTCTGGAGGCAGAAGATGGGTCTGCATGAAGCTCTCTAACTCCTGTGTGCTGAGGGTCAGGTCCACTACACGCAGCCTGCACAGGAGAGATCCAGGCACCTCTAGGGACAGGTAGCATCACTTTAAATTATATTATATTACACAAAATTGACTCTTGTGAGCTTTAAGCCATGTTATAATGGAGTGTTTTGTTTCATTCACACATGTTTGAGTAACCCTTTATGTTTAGTCTGCCTAAGTTAAGTTATTTTATCTGTAATTTCTGGGCCCATTCACATGGAAAAAACATTTACATTAAGTTCAATGTCTGCACTGTCATCACACATGAAGAGGTGTGATTCAGGTTTTATTTGTATCGTTTATTACCGTAAATTTCGGACTACAGAGCGCACCTTGATATAAGCCGCACCAGCTAAATTTGAAGAGAAAATCAATTTTGTACATATATAAGCCGCACCTGAATAAAAGCCGCAGGTTTTCATATTGTAACATGAGATATTTACACAGAAAGACGGTGCACCGACACGCTTTTTTTAAACTGTGCCTGAAAATTAGAACCAACACGACAACAACACGGGATGAACACATCTGCAGGTTTAGAAAATAAAGCTGCACCAACACGGAAAATCTGCTTTTATTTCCTCTGAAAACTTTTGTCGTCTTTTTACATTGACCAAGTTGGATTCATTGATGTCGAGCTCACGTGCAGTGGCTCTATTTCAGGGGTCGGCAACTCGCGGCTCCGGAGCCGTATGCGCCTCTTTCAGCCTTATACTGCGGCTCTGCGTGGCTTGGGAACTGACACAGACACAGCTCACAGTCCTGCGTAAAGAGCCCTGATTTTCAGACGCTGTGCGCACAGGGGTCAGGAGCAACTTTGGCCCGTCCCTAATGACACACTAATAAGCTCGTCCGTAGATGTATCATGAAAATCCTGCTGGAAATCGCCACAGAAATCCATTTGATGTAGTAGCAAGTATATTATCTGCTCTTGTATCCGCGGTGATGTATCACGTATAACACATCAGACACGACGCACAAAAGTAGAGCCACAAGCGAGTGAAAATGAGCCAAAACAATAGTCTTTGGAGATCTTTTTAACAAAGGGGAAAAGGACAACTGAGGAGCCAGAAGAGGAGACTACGACCTCCAAGAAAAAGAAAGATAAATTTAACAGACAATGCCTACTTAAAATCTGGGTTTGTCGCTACAGGTGACTCTCACGCACAGAGTCCGCTCTGCGTAACATACGGGAAAAGCAAATAAGGCAATGAAACCTTCAAAACTGCTTTGGCACATGGAGAATAAGCACCTGGGATTAAACGATACGCTACGAGTTTTTTTGTTGTTGTTTTTTTAAAGAAACTGTGGAGTAGAGTAGACATAATCACATAATCAGCGTGATGCATGATGCAGCGGTTTGGTGAGTTGTATTTTTTTAATGCACTTAAGTTGTTTTTGCCATATTTATCTGCCACGTGTAGAAGGCTTGTCCGTGAAAGTAAAACCTACATTATTCCGTTACATTATTGTTATTATACAGTGTTATCTTCATTTTAGATGTCAAAAAGTATTTGCGGCTCCCAGTGTTTTATTTTATGTGGAAAGTGGGTCCAAATGGCTCTTTGCGTGTTAAAGGCCGACCCCTGCTCTGTTTCCTTTCTGTTTCTTTATCTTAAAAACTGCATCATATCCATTTCATGATGCGCAAAATGATCGTTCAAAATCAAAACTAGTGAATTCTTCAGAGCAGAATCTTTCCCCACGTCTGTCTCACTTTTACGTTTACAGCTAGAGAGCGCCCCCCCAGGGGCCGTTATCCAGTAAAATTCCATATATAAGCCGCACTGCTGTAAAAGCCGCAGGGTTCAAAGCGTGGAAAAAAAGTAGCGGCTTATAATCCGAAATTTACGGTAGTTTTTAAGAGGCAACTATAACTATCTGCTGCTTCTTAAAGCTGGCCTATTGTGCAAAAACTTTTCATTATCGACTTTTGACCATATTACAGTTGTTTCCCCTCACTTGAAGTTGGATCTGTAAAGATTTGTGCATCTTTATTTGCTTATTTTCAAGACACCACATTGCCAATCAATTCCCATTTTCAAAGCAATCGGCTCTGTGCTCAGAGCTGTGGACATTTCTTAATCAGTGATACGCATAGGATTCGACAGTGTCGCATAGTCATTTTGGTGCAAATGGAAAAAAATAACTTCATGGATCTTTGTTGTGATGACATTTGCGGCGAACTCAGCTCCCATTGGGCACATCAGTTTTCCACCCCAAAAATCGCGGACTTGTTTCTTTTAAGTCATTTAAATAAATATTTAAACTGGCCAAAATATAACATAATGATCCACGGGCACCATAGATTATAATTTTATAGCAGACAAAAGCACAATAGGTCTTTAAAGTTTCTCTTCACTGTGATTGGTGACCGGTAGAGAAGTGAGCGGAGAAGTGTTTTTGACCATACAGCTACATTAAACAAAAAAATAAGGGAATCAATATGGCGAATTTCCCAGCATACAGCATATTGTCATTGGGATGAGCTTATGATTTGAATTTTATCACCGTACCGTTCAGCTCTACATGGTGTATGTTTAAAAAAAAAAAAAAAGATTATGCTTGTTGACCCAATCCCTAAAAAATAAGTTTAAAAATATGTGGATTTTTGTTTTGTTTATTTCTTTCAAAAGCATTCACTTGCCCATAGAGCTTCCAACTGAAACTATGACATAAAAATCTTGGAGAGAGTGCAACCAATTAAAACTTGAAATTGCTCTGTAGTAAACTTCTTTCCCTCTTGCATAAAGTGTTTTATTATCTCTTACTTAGTCCCAATAAGTACTAGATTCAGGGCTCTTACCAGTGGTCAACCTGTGCATAGGAAGAGCAGTGGAGAAGGCCAGACTGAAGCTGGGGTGACGCATCTCTCCTGATGGGACAAACTGCTGCTGGGACAGTAAAGAGAGGAGCCGTGGACAGGTCGGTGCCCGCTCTGTGGCCCTCACCAAGACTCGGGCCCCTAAGAAGAGAAAAATATGGCATTGCCCTTTATGAGGCCTCTGTTTGCACCTGTCCCCACATCTCCCTATATGAGCCGCTGTCTGCACCTGTCACCACACCCCTCTATGTGCCTTGTCTGCACCTGTTAGCACCAACACCCCCACCCCACCCCTTAATGAGCCCTCTGTCTGTACCTGTCACAACACCCCCATGCATGGGCTCTCTGTCTGCATCTCCCTGTACAAGCCCCTGCCCAAACATATCACCACACCATCCCGTATGGGCCCTCTGTCTGCACCTGTCATGACTTCCCCTGTATGAGCCCCCCGTCTTCACACCTCTGTATGAGCCCTCTGCACCAGTCACCACACCCTCTGTATAAGTTCCGGTCAGCACCTGTCACCATGGCCTGCTCCACCTTCTCCAGTAAGTGTTGGTCATCAGCACAAAGCTCTACCTCAAAGTTCTTTATGGTCTTCATGTCGTCTCCTGCAGTGAAATATACCCTTTATTATCAGGACAAACATATAATGCCTACTCCTGAAATTTGATGTGTTTATGTTATGTCACAGGATTCCAAAGAACCTAAAAAGTCCATTAGGTTTTAAATGTATAAGGGAGAATTTTGCCTATAGCTTAAAAAATAAAGTAAAGGCTCTTGAAAGAGCAAAAAGCTACTGGAGTAAAAGAGATGGTAAATGAAAGCATAAAATGACTTCTTGCAGAGGCTTTACCTCTGAAACAGCTGTGGGACAAGCTGGTGTCTAAGCGGAGGTGGGGATCGACCAGCAGAGGGCAGAGCTGCAGACAGTTGTGGGTGCAGGTACTGAACACCAGAGGGAGCAGGAGGCTGGAGAGGGCTTCCCCCTGGAGCTGTCTCTCACTCACTCCCAGCACCCGAGCCAGGGGCAACTGTGGGAGCGGCGAAACAAACAGAAGAGGAGAGGAGGAGCCACACGGATCACTGACACTCAGAGGACACATGGGCCCCCTTGGGTCCTCTGATACAGGACACATCCTGCCCGTCTCAAACAGTGCTCTCCACTTTGTCACCAGCTCACATCGCGTGTCTGGTCCGAATGGGCCCAGGTATGAGAGGACAGCTGCAGTGAGGAGGGCATCCCCAGGCAGGGCCGCAAGGGTCACAGCTGCCTGCTACAGAACAAAACAAGTCATCTATGTGAGTAGACTTTACTCACATACTGCAGTACTGAGGCCCTGGCCTGAAGTGGTTTAACAGGGTGACACAGGGTATTGCACTGACACTAAACAGTACGATTCTACAGTATGTGACTAGAATGTGCTGGTACCTGCGTGTCCTCCTTCCATACAGTCACATATGTCCCTAGCTTGTCCACAGTATACGTGGCCTTTCTGTGCAGATACTCAGCCTGTTGGAGCTCAGATGTTTGGCTGAAGAGTCGCTCTTGTACATTGTGGAGTTGCACTTTCAGTGTTTTCTGCTGGTGGCATATGTCCTCCTTGTGTCTCCGGGCCACATGGAGGCGCTCTTGGGCAGCTGTGGCCTCCCTCTCTAGGCATCGGCTTTTCTCGACATGCTTATGTAGCCTGCAGCACTGATACACTGCCAGCACCCAGTGGCACAGGGACTCACAGGCCTGAGAGGCCTCTCGCACCAGCTCTGGGTCAAACGCAGGGCTGTGCACCAGTGTGCCCAACCTCTGCAGCTGCTGTGTGGACACACTGCAATGGTCAAAGTACTCCAGCTCCTGGAACAACAGGCACTCACAGTCAGCATCACACATGAAGCAAAACCTCCATGTGACAGTAAGTCTGTGACAAAAGAATCATCCAATGACACATAGCCATCACCTGTGCCTCCTGAACCCACTGTAAATGGCAGAGCATGGAAAACTTAAATAAACTTTTTTTTGCTAGTAAACTGTATAAAAATGGTGTTTGAACAGCACTGTCTATTGTTTCTAGTCCATTTTGGTGGATTTTTATTGCAAACTAGGTATACAGTATATGCAGCTTTCTGGTCAAAAATAAAAATGGTGTCCTGCCTCCAGTGGCCACTGCCAATTTCAAGTATTTGGTATCGACACATACCACGAACCTCGGCCCTGATTACAGCCACTTTTTTTGGATTACAAAAACCTGTCTGCAGATGTGGAGTTTAAAGTGTGGATACCCCTTAGATCAATCACACTGTTCCTCATATGTGCAGACCACTCCTTTCCTCCCCTACACTCTCCCCTTTAGTCCTCCAGGCACTGCCCAGTTTAGCAGCTCTGTTGGTGGTTTTGGACAGATTAGGTGTTTACTTCTCTACTATATTGATATTAAAGTGGGACTAAAGGTACAGTGTTGATTCACTACAGCACACAAATTAAAGATTTATACAAATATTACATTTGGCCTGGCTGCTGTCCTCTAGCTTGGTGCTTCCTAAACTTTTATCCATGATGTTCACACTGCATGTACAGGAGACTTCCTGTGCCTCCCCAGTCCACAACTGCACCCACACTTTTATTGCTTCCCACAAGGAAAAAAAAAAAATATTCATGTTGTTTCGTACGCCCCAGTTACCAATCAATGTGGAATTTTCACAACTTATTTATATATGTAAAAATAAAAATTGATAGGCATGTTTGTGTGTCAGTGAATACAGGTGAGGGCTTTGATCATAGATGTAAAAGCTGTGTTGTTTCCTGTGGATGACAGTGATACAGACCTGAAAGAAGTCTTCCTGGCTGAGCAGGTGTTTAGCACTGTCCCAGCCTGGGGGGTGGTGGAACAGCAGGGACACAGCATCCAGCACCATGACCACAGGCTGAGGAGGATCTCTGTACCCCCGCACCTCCTCCAGCACACACAGGTCCAGGCTGGTCACCTTTCTCACACCAGACTCCAGAGCCTCTTGCACCTGCACACAACCACATTACTGCACTGCTGGGGAGAGCTGGGAGAGATATGGGATTTTGCTGTGTTATAAATCTGCAACATTCTTTCAATAATTATATTATGATTATGATTTAATTGTTGCTCCAATTGATACTGCATTTCCTGTTCAACAGCAATAAAATGTGCAAAATGTGATTGGGGAAAAAAAGATTTGCGATTTGAATTTGATTTACAATTTATGTTTTAAGTAAATGTTTTATTTTAAAACACATCCATGGAGGATTTACATAAAGATTTAAATAGCTCTATGAACCAACAAATACAATAATTACCATATTTTCTGAACTATAAATCGCCCCAGCCAAAACATGCATAATAATGAAGAAAACATATGTAAGTTGCATTTTTTGGTGAAATTTATTTTACAAAATCCGAGACCAAGAACAGAAATTTTATCTTTAAAGGCAAGTTATAATAATAACAATAAAAAAGAGAACAACAGGCTGAATATCAGTACATCACTCTAACGTAACACATTTATATTTATTCAGCTACATGAAGCATAGACCGAACTGAATATGTGTCCTGTATGTTAACATAAGATATTAACAGTTAATCAGATAACTAAAGCAGAAAAAACAAGCTAACAAGTTTACTCTCTATCGCACTCCAAATCACTAAATCCATTGAATTCTTCATCCTCGGTGTTGTGTCTGAACAACTCCGCCTGCTCTGGAAATAGATGAAGCACCACTTCCTCTTCTGCGTGGCTGTCATCAGACTCAGCAGAATACCATTTTCTTTTCTTTTTTTAATGTTGATTTTCAATGGCATATGAGTAGAAGACACTGGTACACAGGCCTAATGTGTCCTCACGCGGTTGTCAATGTGACAGTAATGAAGAGGTGAAATTATATATTTTAAATAATTTCACATATAAGTCGTATCTGAGTATAAATCACACCCCCAGCCAAACTGTGAAAAAAGTGCGACTTATAGTCCGGAAAATATGGTACATGTATTTCAGAACATGCTTGCGCAGATCCAAAGTAGCAGTTGTCTTACGCAGAAAATGAAAGCATATATTTATAGGGGAAATTAGGGTATTGCTAACTGCGTCCACTCAAAATTAATTTACAAAATAAGATTTGGGCAATGCAGCTTTAGTAGACCAATCATTAATCAGTTTATACTTGTGACAAAAATCTGGACTTTCTTGGATAACATGACCACATGAGCACAGACAGCGTATGTTCATGACCCAAATGAACATACGAGGCTCCACTCTGTACCTTAAGTTGGGTGTTCTGGATGTCCTTCTCCAGCTGTGCGAGCTGGACCTCCTCTAGGTCTATGCTGCGCTGGGCGTCCTGCAGCCTCTGTTCCTGCTCTGTGAGGGCCCTGAGAACCGCCTCCTCCTCCTGCAACAGGCACCATTCAGGGGACAGTGACACACATTTACAACAGCAACCACAAATTATAGTGACATGTTCTCACCCTCTCCCTTCAGTCCTGCAGACCCTGCCCCTCATCCCCCACCTCACTCTCCCCTTTAGGTCCTCTAGATCTCCTCCCTCCTCCCCCCTCACTCTCCCCTTTAGTCCTCCATACCCATTGAAGTTGCCATACCTTTTCTATGGCTTGAACTTTCTCCCTCTGTGTGTGCAGTCTCTCCAGGGCCACGCTGGTCATCTTCTCCAGGCTAGACACCACTGCTCCCAATCTAACACACACTAGCTTTAGCCTTGAAGCTCCGTAACAACAGAAATATATAATAGCATATAAAAGCATATGGTACCGGTGGGCATGTTGTAGGGCTCTCCTCTGTAGCAGGGCAAACAGCTCACAGAAGTGGCCTACACACTCCAGGTAGGTGGCTGGGCTGAAGGGCTGGTAACTGAGCAGAGAGGTGGTGTAGTAACGGGCGCACAGGTAGAGCCGGGCCATGGCCTCTGCTACACTGCTCACTGAGTCTCCTGTGTCTGAAATAAAGGTGAAGATTTGGGTCAGAGAAAAAAAAAATGTATGTGGAAGGTGTGTAAACAAGCTGTAAGCAAGTTACAGATTAGATCTAAGGGGAGTTAGATAAGGAGGCGTATTTTTCCAATTAATTTTGAGGAATAAAGACATAACTGTAAATGAATATGCAAAGGAAAATTCCTAAATCCAAGCAAAGCCAAAAAGCCACTTTTTATCCCAAAAACAGAAAAGTGGATGAATGTTTTTTGTATCTTCACAAACCTGACTCTTATTTGCCCTGGAGAAGGAGCTCGTCCTGCTTGTTTCCATGGAAATGTTATTCCTTCAGCCGTTATCTTCCATAGTAGGACATAAAAGTATGGACAATGGACAATGTTGCTAAATATGGTTTTTAACTTTCTATTTCCACGGAATCATGCAGGCAATGTGAAAAGTTATATAATGTACCTTTAAGTAAAAGTTGATTTTATTATTATTATTATTTTTAAATGTCCAGTAGTGCCTAGAGACACATTTATAAATTACCACACAAGGTTGTGGAGTTTGTTTTGAGCAAAGCAAATTAACATTAATTCACATTTTCTATGTCAAAATGAAATATTAAATAATCTTTAGGTGCAGTAAAAACACAAGAAATGTGAGAACTCAGAGTTCTCTTAGGGAAAAATCTAAACAGGTGCTCCTCAAGGACAGGGATAAAAAGATAGCAGACAGTGAAAATGACCATGCCTGTAGCATTAAAAAATGTACCGTGACAAAGTTAAAGAGGGGGTATTATCCAAAATTGACTTTTTGGAGTCTTCTGTAAGATTCTGTATAATGCTCAGCCCACAAGCCTACGTCACCCATGCACACGTCACAACAATTCCCCAATAAATATAAAAAACGATGATACAAAACTATACACAACAAACCTGATGCAACGTGTAGTAGTTTCATTAGCGGGAAGCATGCAGATTGTGTTGTGATAGTGCTCTGAAGCTGACTTGGGAAAGGTGGGGGGTCAAAAATGAAAGTGAAACTTTTAAAATATGTTAATGCATTGTTTTCAGCAAATATAGCATTTTCAAAACAATAAAAGGTAACACTGATCTAAATATGTTATGTGTTAGCAGTTAATACCCCATAGATGTACAATACCCCTCTTTAAATCATCTTTAGGTTTAGATGGTACAATTTATTTGTTTCTTATGGGACAACTTATATCCATTGGACCCAAAACCTAAAATCTAAAAACACATAGCTTTTGTAGTGTACATGCTGTCCCTCACATACATGCACTGGTCTGGAGGCAGCGGTCTGCAGTGAACAGCAGAGATTGGTAGGACCATGGCTGATAGAACTCCACACAGCAGCTGTGCCTCACTGCTCTCTTCATCTGGCTCTGAAGAGAGAACAAAAAACAAACTGTGGATTCAACAGGTCGATGTGGGCTGTTGTTGTAGAAGTGGTTCCATAAAACAGCTCTTGGTCAATCTGTGTATGTAGACTACTTTGTTCATTTAAAGGATACAGGATATGGGCTGAACCGGTGCTTGGAAGCCGATATCTGATTCAGCCAATTTTTCAGTAATGGATCGGTGCATCCCTAATTTAGAGCGATACTTGAATCTCCATCAACAGGCACGCTTTAACACATATTTGATGCTTTGCTATCTGAATGTCATTATCCAACACATTCATACTGTCAATATCCCACTCACTTCTCTTCGATACACGTCTGTCTGTGATGTGTATAAAGTTCAAACACTGCATGAGCCTGCTGTCCGTAATTTCTGTCTGTTTATGTAGAAGTGATAAAGACATAATGTGTATGTGTGTGTATAAATATGAGGAACTTTGAGACAGAATCTGAACAAAAGGGCCTCTTGAAGTGAAATCAGACAGTAATCTAAACTGCCTGGCCAAAAAAAAGTCACCACCAAAAAAAAAAGGTCACATACTCTATTACTGTTTTACCCCAGTATTCATTCATGCTTCAAATCATACCAATACCACTGTTAAAACCACATTTCTATGCATGAAATACACTGCTTGGCCAAAAAAAAAGTCACACACTCTAATATTTGGTTTTTCTAACTTTAACTTTGATTACGGCACACATTTGCTGTGGCATTGTTTCGATTTCACTTGTGCAATGTCACAAGATTTATTTCCATCCAATGTTGGGTTAATGTTTCACAAAGATCTTGCATTGATGATGGTCAAGTCTGACTGCTGCACAGAGCCTTCTCCAGCACATCTCAAAGACTCTCAATGGGGTTAAGGTCTAGACAATCCATGTGTGAAAATGATGTCTCATGCTCCTGAACCACTCTTTCACAATTTGAGCCTGATGAATCCTGGCATTGTCATCTTGGAATATGCCCGTGCCATCAGGGAAGAAAAAATCCATTGATGGAATAACCTGGTCATTCAGTATATTCAGGTGTCAGCTGACCTCATTCTTTGAGCACAGACTGTTGCTTCACCAAAAAATCTATTGATGGAATAACCTGGTCATTCAGTATATTCAGGTGTCAGCTGACCTCATTCTTTGAGCACAGACTGTTGCTTAACCTAGACCTGACCAACTGCAGGAGGTTCCTAACAATTTGCTTAGTTAAATCCAGGTGGCAACTTTTTTTTTGGCCAGGCAGTGTATATTAAAACCTGTACTGACACTAGACACTCATTTGACCAGGTATTGACACTAAAAGTCACAATCATGAATGAGCGCTACCTGAATTAGAATGATGTTGAGCTGTATCATAACGAGTAGAAGACTCATAGACTAGTATACTGCCATGGACCACTATGAACCTACCTGGACACTGAGGGATTACACAGACATAAGGCCACATAGGAATAGAAAAGTACTACTGATCTATATCTATCCACAGTGGTGTTACCGCAAAGTATCTATAAGAGATTGCACCATAGGCAATATTTTGCCATATTGATACTTTGCAGTGACATCAAGCTGGGAGTGATCTACATATGTGTATGGAATGTTCAGCAGTTACCATGGTGACACAATGCACAAAAAAAGTTTTAACATAATCTGAAAACTCAAGAAAAAAAACAAAAAACATTTAAACAACACATTTTCAGGAGCTTAGTTCAGGGTCCTAGTTTAAAGTCTCTCTCACCTTTTTGTTTGAAATCTAACTAACTGAAAAACTGTTGGCTAATGCTAGCTAGCTTGTGACTGTACTGTTATTTTAGGGACTGATTAAACAGTGACACTTATCTCACCTGTTGTAATTCCAACTAAGCAAGTTCTTTCTGGTCATAAAAATATACTTACACTGCACAGTCTGGAGGGGGCGTGGCCTGTACAGCTGTGTGGCAGCAGCATGACCACGTGGACGTTCTTGTAGGTTTGGCCCAAGAACCTTTAGCCAATCAGAGAAAAGCATTACATGTTCAACAGGTAAAGTTAAGTTACTGTATCATAGTTGAATTAAGCAGAATAACTATGATAAATGCTTATAGCATGTATAGCAAGTCATTACTTGGATGGGAGGTAGCTGGGAAAACCTGGGGCAGCATTGGGGCAACAGTAGCTCTAGTATAGTAAATACTGCCATTGTGTCCTTTAGCAAGATACTTAACCCTCGTGGCCCTTGGTGTTGAAGCACGCTGGTATATGAAAGAGTTTGTGAGATCAAATGTAGGGCAACAGATCAAAATCCCATGGAAGCCCATGCATATCCATAGCTACAATCCATCATCTCCTTATGAACATATTGCATGAGGTGCTAAATGTTCAACTATATTAGCAGTTACCATTTCAAACATTTTCAAACTTTTAGAACGTTTTGATTTTAAAGAGGAGGTATTATGTAAAATTGACTTTTTGGAGCTTTCCACCATGTTAAAGCATTATTCCCTCATCAAAAACAGGCCTAAAGAGGTTTTAGATATCATGCATGCATGAGTAATCCAGCTATCTCTCCCGGGCCCTATTTGAACCCTCCTTATGGTTAGCAGTATGATCCTATCCAATGCTCAAACCGGTAAGATCTGTTCTTGTTCACCATTTCAAGAGTTAAAGGTTACTGAAATATAAATTTTCATTTCTAGATTAACGTTTCATCACCTGTCTTTTATGGTTAATGAATTTCAAGGTCATATATTACATAAAATGATTCTCTTGAGCTTTTAGCCATATTAGAATAGTAAGAATAAAAAACATACCCGAGTTGTGTTTCTTTTCATTCACACATTTGAGTAACCCTTTATTATTACTCTGTCTCCATCTCCACAGCTCAAAATGCTCTCTTCCACCTTGTGATAACATGTAGAAGTAGTTTGAAAGTTAACGTAGTTAACATTTTACCTTTGTTCAGTAGAGATATGCAGTTCTAGGGCTGAAATCATCCAAATGATTCTAGTGAAGGTGTGCGGAGTTTAAAAACACAATGTAGCACTTCCTAAATTAGATTTGAAGATTTGTGTGTTAAACATGTGGGAACGAAACAAAACAACTCCAGGTATGTTTTAGATGAAGAAACATAATAACATAGATCACAAAATAGCGCAAAATGGGCTCTTGTCTGTCTGTCTTTTTTTTTGTTATATTAGCAGTTACGCTATCAGTCTACACTCCACCCCCTGTACACTTGTCTTACTTGTCCAACATCCACTGGTCCAAATGGTAGCGCTGTGACAGGCCGTTGGATGTCACTGCGGCAACGTGCTGCATTATCTGCTCCTGTGTGTGCAAGCCCAGACAGCCCTGCACCAAGGCCAGCAGAAGGTGCTCTCTCACGGCCGTGGTCACATCCTCATGCACCAGAACCACCACTCTCGCCCCGTTCACCCGGCTCCTGTCTCCCACCTCCTTCAGCACTGCTGACAGCTCCTCCTCATTGGCCGGATAGACCTCCAGCAGATCTGACCCAGACAGCAGCGCGGCACAGCGGGCGGTGGATCGACGGCCAGTGCCCCTGTCGGAGGCCAGGAGGACCGCATGAGCTCCAGGTATAAGCAGGGCACGGAAGATGTGTGCCAGCTGACGCGCCCTTTGAGGGTGCAAAACATATGTGCGGAGAAAGTCATAGGGAATGTCATCATGAACTTTGGAAGTCTTTTCGTCAAGGAAATTTTGGAGGACCTCAGTAAGAATATCAACCGTATACTCCTTATAAGTGATCTGCCTTGAGTTGCTTCTATTTGGCTCTGATTTTAGCAACGCAAGCAGATCTGGACAATAAACAACATCTGAATTCCTAATATACTCCAAAATGAGACCTTTTACACTGTCCATAGTTTGATCTTTTCCAAGAGAATTTTCCGTATTTTTCAACACTTCTGCTTGTTCCAACATGCTCCCAAAATGAGCTCTGGTGATATCGACCATAATTTTCTCCAGATTTGAACTTTGTCTGTGTTCACATAATCTATCCATAAACGTGTGCTTGCATTCGTGTAGCCACAGTTTCACAATGTTCAGCAGGATTGAGTTTGGCTCAGTCATAGCTGTAGGTCTATTGAGATTATTAGTTTGCCAAAGAGTCATTCCTTGGAACACTTTCTGTAAATCATGAATGGAGAAGAGGTACTGCCCGAAATGGTCCTGCAATTCTAAATACAGATCGTGGGTAGCCAACACTATACAAGATGCTACTTCTGAAGGGTTTGGGAGTAGAGGTTGCATCCATAGCTGCAGACCAGGGGAGTGCAGAGATAGTATGACGTTGGCAGATAGGGCGGGCAGTGTGAAAGTGCAGAAGAGATGGGTGAGGCGGGGGAAGAGCGGGGAACCGTGAGGGGGTGCACAGCTGGAGCACAGGTACGAGATGTTTTTGGTGGTCACAGGCTGGATGGCGGAGTCACGGAACAGGACCACGCCCCCTGTCGACATGCTCTGCCTCAGAACTTCCAAAGCTGGAGATGTTGTACTGGCTGTATCTGAAAGGGCAAGAGAGGAGGATTTAAAAAAATAAATAAAGCATTAGGGATTGTGGTTAAAAATACTACTTCTACTTTAAGTGCATATGACAGACTTTCATATTTTTGTAATTACTTGATTTGGTGGGATAGTGCTTGACTTTGGACATTTCACACAAAATTAAGTTACTGCATCATATTTTTTTTTCATTGAGATAATAATAATAATAATAATAATAATAATAATATTACTGATAAATTAGTATACAACCACCTCGAGAATGCCGCATCTGACAGTCTGATCTCCGCAACTAAACAGGGTTGGGCCTTGTTAGTACTGGTGAGAGTAGCAGGTAGTTGCAGCCATACTGGGGCAACAGTCCTCTAGTCTAGTGCATACTGTTGTGTCCTTAAGCAAAACACTTAACCCACCTTGGCACCCATGGTTACAATCTGCCATGTTTACAGCATGAACATCATGCATGTTCCTTAACTAGTGCATTAAGTCCAGGCCCGACTTGTAATTACAGTGCATATGACAGGTTTTCATGTTTTTTCTACTTATGAGGGTTTGGTGGGATAGTACCAAACTTTATATCAGTTTTACAGCAGTTAATAATACAATGGATGGATTTATACAGTGCCTTTCAAGATGCCCAAAATGCTTCACAGTCAAGTTGTCTGTGTAATCCCTCAGTCGTCCAGGTATGATCAATAATAAAAGAAAAAAAATGATTCTGTCAACTTGACAAAAAGTTGAGTGAAGATGTTTTGCTGCTCATCCAAGCCACTTATTCAGTTCTGGTCAGACTGCTGGTGGACACTGGTGTCTTATATCTGTCTGAAGGGAGGAGCTAACTACACTGAAACTAACACACCTGTTTACAGTCTCTGTCTGTTAGCTAGGTCTATTGAGGTACCTGAAGTGTGAACTATGCCTGAGTCATATTTTTATTACAGTTAAGTTTCACTTTGTTGAAAAGCTGTGATTTTACACATTCATTTAACAAAATAAAGGCTTGCACTTTGACTTAAAGATACAGTATATAACTTTCTGAAGGGAGCCACATCAGAATCAGAAGACTTTTATTGCCATAGTCACCTACATCACCTACATGATTCCATGGAAAGAGAACGTAAAGGCACACGTACTAGTTTTATACCACACTACGCACCAGTGACCGCCTGGTGTAGATCGTCCACAAACAGGAGCAGGGTGGAGGATGGTGTAGTGCTCTGAAACACAGTGATCAGGTCTGAACCCAGGACACCCCTGCCACTCAGGCCCACACACGGCCTTTTGAAGCTGTGCAAACTCCTGCACACAGTGGTCTTTCCTGAGCCAGGCTCCCCTACCAGAAGGACCGGCTGCCTGGCCTCCAACATGATGTTCAGAAGGTGTGTATAAACCCCATACTGAGAGAAGAGCAAAAGCACACTGAATTATTTGTTAATCAGCAAAATGGAGTCTTGAAAATAAGCAATTCAAGATTGCTCAAACATGCATGAATCACTCCAACTGCAACTTCGGATAAGAAAATGGTGAGAGGAAACAACTATAACATGGTTAAAAACCCTGAAAAGTTGATTTTACAGAATAAGTCTGCTTTAAAATCTGATAAAAGTCCACTTTGCATAAACCAATGTAGTTTTCCGTACCTTGGGGGAGATGTGACTGGTTAGCAATGTGGTCTGCAGACATACACTTCTGTCAGAGGTGGCAAAGTATTCAAAAACACTTTCTCCTTCAGGAACCTGGATCCGGTACCGACTTTTTACCAGAACTTCGCGAACAATGCGCTGGAAATGGAGCCACAATCTAAAGGGAAATATAATGTTAACAGTTAGGTAGTTTTGAGTAGCTTTCAGACAATATTTTTACTCTTCCTTAACTATTTTAGAGTAACAGTACTATTGAGTTTTAGTTACTCTTCCCACTGTGAGAAAGGTTTAATGTTAACAATATGAAATTATTTGAACATTTGTGTTTCTTGCAGCACTCCTTCAGATGTAATTTAATTCTTCACATTTTTATGGTGTATGCTATTTAAACACTTTTTTGTCCTTTCACTTTCAGCTGATAAACTGATTCACAAAATACTTTAAATGTTACTTCAGTCATTTATTGGGCAAATATTTCTACATGAGTAACTATTTGTGGCTATTCTACCCACTGCTCTCATGTCTCTGCCTAACCTCCATTTTCCCTTCTGTCTCTCTTGGTCTTTACCTGGGATCAAGATGTCCACCAAAGCCCCAAATGTAGCCCATCAAAAAACAGTTCCTCGCAAGCATGGTTACATTATTTTCTACACTGGTCCAAGTTGTGTAGGACCCAAGTGGAGGAATGCCTGCAAATGTAGATTAAAGTTGGTTAATATCAGATCTATAATAACTTGCCAACATTACAAAGCTGTGTACCTCTGCCATCCGCCTCTTCAGGATTGTGGACATTTAGGCATACTTCAAAGTGCTGGATGAGGGCATTTAAGATGCGGAAAAAGGACGTGATTTCTTGAAGTCCTTCTGGAGGCCTCCTAGAAGATCCTGACTCTGTGTGCTTGGAAGGTGACAAACAGTTTTGACCAAGTAATTGCAGCGTAGCAGGGAACAGATCTTCAGCCAGCTTCTCCCACATATCCACCACAAAGTTGTTCAAGTAATATTTTTGGTAGAACCTGTCCATCTGACTCTTCCACACCGCCTTCCACAGCTCAATGCCTGTGAAGTTGACCAGGCTGCACGCTGTCAAGGCTGAAGGACTGGCAGTGCTTAGGTCGCTCACTTCTAGGAGGACCCGCAGATGTTCTCGAGGAGGTATGATGTACTCTCCTGAAGCCAAGCACATGAATGCACCAGGAGAGCGGTACAGTGTGGCTATAATGTCCACCCAGCTTGGTTCCTCTGCTCGGTTCCTCAGTTCCTCTCCATCCAGCACAAGCCAGTTCACTACACCATCACCACAGTTTCTCAAGAAAGTTGTGAGCGCACCATCTTGCCAGCCTTTGTGGTCACAGTCATGGCCGAGCAGTTCTTCCCAAGACATTGAATTTGGAAACAAGACTATAGGCTTCACAAAACTTCTCGATGCTACGCCTTGTTTGCCTGATTTGGTGGCCATCAAATTGAGAGCTCCAGCCAAAACCGAGTAGCAGCTTGTCTTTCCACTGCCACTGGGACCACTGAGTATTACTGCTTCCCCAGATTTAAGATGTTGGTAAACTGTAAGAGCATTGTTAAGTATTTCCACATCAGGCTGTAAATGATTAGTTTCCAATACTTTCAAAATTGCGTTTTTTACTTCGGATTTTTCATGGTCTTCAAGATAATGTTCTAGTGATGGAAACTGGCAAACTACCGGGAACGTATCTTTGATAAGTTGTTGGAAATCTCTGGCTTTGTTAAGCTCGTGAGCCCAAGGAAGAAGAACCGAAAGTATCGATTTGCAGATTGCAGCTTCTTCAATTAAACTCTGCGCAACCGTGAACACAGCCCCATTCTGTTCTGTTAAGTTTCTCTGCTTCATAGACTGTTCCAAGTATGGTTTGGATGAGGTAATTATATTTTGTAAGATGAGGAAAAAGCAGCTATCATTTGGGGTTTTACAGCCAGGCAGACATGAGCAATCCTTCGCAAAACTGATGAGTGAGACCAGACGCTGGCTCAGGTACTTGGCATCTACAAAACCCATGGATGCGAGTATGATTTCAGCAATGAACTTGTAATCTGGTTGGGTTAACGCAACTGGTCTAGAAGCAGCTTGGAGATCTTCTGGAAAGATACGTGTTTGTGCTGTAGATGAAACCATAATACAGCCATAGTTGTACGAAGCAGGGACTTGTTTGTCAGATACAGTAATATTACATATAGGATTAAAAGGAAATTTGCTCTCATTTGTCATTTTGAAGAAAGACTCATGAATTTCAATCAAAACTTGCCCTAATATTGTAGAAACCTTTGTCGAGAGTAAGTCTGCACAGTCCAGCACAAGCCAGGCCCCAGTCTGAAGGGAACCTAGCAACAAATTCTCCACTGTGATGCGCCTAACGCTTGGATAACACTTTAAGATGAAAACCATCCTTCCTAAAGCCATTGCTAGCTGGACAATGAGATTTGTCTTTGACATCTTGCAAGCACCATTGACAATGCCACACCTGAAATTTGATAGCGCTAAAAGAATGCCCAATTTAGCACGTTCTGTGGAAGGAGTATGTGGAATAATCCAGTCTGCTGACCCAACATACTCGTGACCGTAATGTAGTCGATGGTTCAAGACTTCAACGAAACACAGAGGTTCTTGGCTGCTTTGGGCATTTAGGTGATACTTGAACAAGCTCAGCCAGTGGAAGGAGGAATGAAGCAGCCCCTGTATGCTGTGGAGCTGGCTTAACTTCTCAGAATGGTTCATTGCCATCTGGACCAATACCCGGAGGAAGTGGCGTGCACAAGCTGATGTCACACCTCTAACTTTCTGTAGCATCGCTCTATCCCGTATAACACGGCCCAGCTCTGCCACTCTGCTTCTCAGGTAGAACTTGAGTTTGTTGACTTTGATGGCATTTGGGAAAGCGTCCTCCATGACACTGCACCACACAGCCTCTTCTGTCACCTCCAGGCACTGACTGGGATGTGTCGCTAGCAACCCTAACGTGTTTTTAATCTGTTTGGCTATATCATTTGACAACTTTGTTTGTACCAGTCTTCCGTCATCATCAGATATAACTTGCTTAGGAGGTCCAAGCTGCTCCTTAATAATTGAACACTTTCTCATGTGTTCTGCCATGGTCAAGTTAAGCTGCTTTTCAAAGTCAGATAGCCATTCCGCAGGGTTGAGACTAGGTTCTACCGGAGATACAAATGTAAGGCGTTCCTGGAGATGACCTAGAACTCCCAGTGTGGCTTGGCTATCGAAGCTAACATCATCGCCTGTAAGTTCAAGCTTGTATACCCCTCTAAAGAGCTTGCAGATAATCGGGAGCATGGAGGAGCTAGGAGGTGTGGAAAATACCAGCACGATTTCCCGGTCACTTAAAAACCTCAGACGGGAACACTGGCTCCGGTGGGAATCCAACAGCTCCATGGTCTGGGTGGTAATGGTGTCCAATGTAGACAGCCCTGAAGTGAGAAACTTGAAAAGGTCATCACCAAGGAGGCGTTGGGTTGGGTGGTTTGAGGCGAGATGCACAACATGAGGGTCCCTAGATATATGGTTCATCACTTTCCGAAATTTAGAATCCACTGGTTTGAACAGCGTCAACTATGGAAAAATTTAAATCCATAAATGAGAGATTAGCAATGACAATTATTTGCATTTTGCATTTTATATAGCACATTTAAAATACAACTTAAGCTGCCTAAAATGCTTTACACAAACAACAACAAACAAAAACAGATACACATAAAATACAACACATAGGCAATACAACAATAAAACACAAAGAGATCCTGCCTAGCTAGAACCAAATCTCAGGGAAAAGAGGTTAATTTTTTCTCCGTTGTAGGGGGGGCATGATAGAAAATAATTGAGAAGCACTGGATTAACCACACTTGTGTTAGAGGGAACAACATGACAAAGTGACTTGAAAAATATGTTTTGCAAATCTCCATCAGATTTACATCAAGGCCAAAGAACATCAAGGCCAGGATGTGTCCTTTCTTATGTGTTGAGCCCACGCTGACTGAGTTAACAACTCAGTCAAATATAGAAAGTATTTTGCCAGAGGTCTGGATTCACAACAGACCTGAATATTAAAATCCCTGACAATCAAAAACTGGTCACAGCGCAGTAATAAGCCTGTCAGGAGATCTGTGAATCTTAAATAAAATCTTTATTCAACTTTGGAGAGCAAAACACCAAATCGCACAAGACCAGGGTGTCAAGGCTTACTGTGAAAGTCTGAAGCGCCAAACTCGAAATCAGAACCTGCCGACAGTTGTAGTTGGATTTGTTCAATGTTGCCAGCCCCCTACCATCCGAGGAGAGTTCAAATAGAAATAGCCTGGTAATAAAAGTTCTGAAAATGGGGAAGACTCACCAGGTTGGGAATCATTCAGGGGAAATGTTTTATTAGCTAGCGATCTAGCATTCGCTAGCCATGGCACAGCGACAGAAGCCATCCCAAATCCACACTGCAGCGTATGGCTAGACGCTTGTGTAGCCTTGTGCGTCACAGGACTCACAGGCTGGATCTATCTATGTAATCTAATCCAAGTAATCTTTGAAGTGCCGGGAGTGGAAAAGCGAGGAATAATTCTAGACTTGGCCCTCCAGTATGCCTTCACTTTCACTAATTCACTAACTTGATCCTCAAAATTGTGGTTAAGAAACCAACGAGAAGTGCTTGGTGATTGTAAACTAGCAGTGATATCTTGGCACAAAATATAAAGCAATGTCATAACAACAACAGTTTTAGCAGGTAGACGACTGCTGGTACATGCTGGCTCCATTTGTGCTTGCACACATTGTCTTTGTGAAGTGTGGATATCTGTGTAATCCCTCAGTCATCCAGCTCTGATCCATAGCTGTGATGTGTGGTATTCTTTTAAACTCAGAATTCAATTGACACTACACATTTTAAACATGTTCAAAAACTGCTAATACAAGAATCCCATGCATTTCGGAACATGTTTGTAAGTTTTGAAGTCTTTGATTTACAAATTTAAACCTTAATGCATATTGAATTTGATTGCAATTACTTAAACACACGCACATTTACATATCAGTATAAAATAAAATCATGCCATAATAAAGCAGATTCAGAGACATACCAAGTCAGTGTGTAAGAGGGGTATAGATGAACTGCTTAGCAACTTGGTCAAAAATGTCCACATTTGCTGGAACCGTTTAAGAAGATGAAGGAGATTTTCTGTAAAAAAAACCCCAAAACGTTTAAATAAAACACATTTCAATTCAAATTATTCATATCTAATTCAAATCTCTTCATAGATGTGTTAAGGGTCTTACCAAGTTCATGAAGTAACTGTAGCCACTCATCCAACTCTGCTCTGAAGTCATCACTGTACGGTGACTTAAACATGTTGGTTAAAATGGCCAAATCAAAGTGAATCTGTGCAAGGTGGACTTCAATATCTAAATCAAAAAAAGACAAAACTATCAGAAACAGCCAAGGAAAACTTTTGGAGAAGCCATACTGTGAAACCCTCTAAGCAATGCAAATACATCTCCATGGAGACAAGCAAGTGGGATGCACTCCTTCAGGCGAAATTATGAGTCAGGTCTATGGCGAAGCAAGCCTGCTCGAAGAACGGATGCATGTTTGGCGCAGTAATGTTATGCAGCTCGGGGGTTTAATGATTAATGTGTCTTTAATGGTTAATGTGTAAAGAGAAGGGGTGAACATACAGCTAATTTTTGAGTAGAATACTACAGTAGCTGGAACCATGTTTATACCTCAAATTTTTTCTAAATAATATAGAAGACAAATTAAAAGGGCCTATACTCAATATTTCTCATGTATTTGGGCAAAATTCTTCTAGCGCCAGAACAGATATATTGCATTGCCAGCTCTTGAGGTCAAAGTAATTCAACTGTGTACTGTCTGCTTCTAATTATAAAACATTATATAGTCTGAAAATCAGGAAGTGCACGGTAGCATGTTAGGCTGTTAGCTTTACAGTCACTGGCCTCTGAAGAGAAGTGACAAGTGCTTAGACATTCATCGCAGTGAATAATTGCTCGAAAAGCATATGGTAAGTGAGGAATAACTTTGGACCACTGCAAACCTTTTAAAAATGTGAAAAACAAAATTAGTTCATTTTAAGTCAGTAAAAATCAGGTATGGAGCCATTAAGTTAAAATATTGTCAATTTCACCTGTGAGTGTCCAGGTGTGCTTCTTGCAGGACCCTCCCTTCCCCTGTGGTTCTGCAGAGATGACAGGGAAAGGTGCTAGTGTCAGGACTTTCTCGGCCCATTGCTTTTGCAGCTTTAGGAAATCACACCCGATGTTGTGCTCAGCTTTGGCATCCCAGAAAATCTGCAAATGACAATCTTCTCATTATTTACATTCATGAACATAAACAGAATCCAAAAGATAACTACTGCACTGTATTAAATCTGAAAAGTAGCGTTATTAAAATAAAGTCCTTGTCACCAAGTATGCTTACTCAGGTATACTATTGGTCACACATCTAATTGTCAACGTATAGAAATGAATTTGAAGTAATAGTATGGAGTGATATAAATTCCATATTGTACTCTTACTCTACTCATACTCTTCCTGGTCCTAGTCCCCATTTGATGCCTGTTCACACATATTCCTACCCATAATGTTTGAGTAATCTAGCCATCTCTTCTGGGCTCTATTCAAACCCTTCTTACAGTTAGCAGTGTGATTCTGTCCAATGATCAGCCCACAAGCCTACATCACCCATGCTCCTGCGTTACAATTTTCCATAGATATACAAGCGCAGGATACTAAACAATACAGTACAACTTCACAGACCTGATGCAATATGCAGTAGTTTCATTAGCGGGATGCACACTACTATAGCACTTTTTGGTGAAGATAACATTTTCAAAAATGATAATGGTGATCTAAATATGTTGTGTTAGCAAGTAATACTCCATAGAAGTGTAATAATACACTCTCTTTAATAATAATGTAGAACCCCATACAGAGTCACATTTTACATTCAGTTAGATCCACTTTCAGCTCCTGTGACTGTGTGAACATGAGCAATGGTACTAGGTGTTTCCTCTAAATAAAAAAAAGGCCTGAGGGATTATAGGACAATAAAAGGCACTCACTATGGGACTATGGGTGAATTTAAGAAGCAAAAAACTCAACAATGAACTACTCAATGACATAAGAATTGTTTATGTTGCCAGTAGTGACGATGGATCTACCAACCAACTGAGGGCACACCAAACAAAATATACTCCACTGGTAAAGGACATCTCACCTTCTCCAGGACAGGCTGACGTTGCTCTAGTCTTCGGGACAGCAGCTGCTCAACAGTCAGATCATGCACTTTAACATGAGCCAGACCAACACCTGCCAAAAGAATACAATTCAGTGTTAATTTACCTGACAAAAACAATTCAGAGGTTGCAGGTTCCTGTTTTTCACCTTGTCCCAATACTCTGAATGTGCAGTGAATTAGAGCAAAAACCAGGATCTCAAGTGCCCAGGCTGTCCCATGGTTACCATGACATGAAACTTTATAAATCATAAAGCTAGCTCTGCTGCAGACTTTTTATAACAATACAACAGACTTTCTGCACCAAATATGGCAAAAGACACTTCGGAAACACTTCGAGGGTATGTCATGTCTCGTCACCAACTGACATAACAAAACTTAGAGAGAGTGGATTGACAGCAGCAGGCTGCTGTGATGCCTGGGCTTCAAGGCAAGCTTTTGCCCTGAGGAATGTCACTCAGGGCAAAAGCTCTGAGGAATGTCACTCTCCACAGGATTTTTTCCACAGGATTTTTTATATTATTATTGTATTTTACTGTTCAATGTGCTTAAATTGCCCCTCGGAGACAAATAAATTAATTTTGATTGCTTGATTAGAATGTTTTGATCTGCACTTCACCGTATTGTTCTCCAAGGGGACAATAAAGACTAAACTGCTCCACATCTAGATTAAAGTTAAGATACAACAGTAATCTACTGAGATATTAGCCAAGCTGTGTAATCAATAAACTCCACCTCTGAGAATGGCCCTCCAGTGCTTGTGTTTGAGGCAGGGCTCCTTCATTTGGCTCAGGACCTCCAGCTGGTGGCGCTGTTGTTGCAGCTCACTCAGGGCTCTGTGTAGAACTGCATCATCCAGAGGTATGTGGCTGCTGATGGAATGGACTCTCCAGTTCCACTCCTCCAGTTCATGTTTGGCTTGGACCACATCCATCTGAAAAAAGTGAAAATTTTGAGTGAATATCACTCAGAATGTACAGGAACTTTATGATGATGATTATGGGGTTTTGGGGAAAAAAATACCATCTGTAATTCCATCTGTCAGGCCAAAGCTGACAGAGAGCACAGGTGAGCCTGAACAAAGGTCAGGGAAAGGTGAGGGGCAACAGGTTTCACATCTGACATCTAGCTTTAAAAGGTAGAAGTTATTTTAATTTGGAATACTAAATAAAATTGAGATAATAAAAAAATATTGTTTTATACCAGTATTGATTCATGTTTCAAATCATACCAATACCACTGTCAAAACCACATTTCTACGCATGAAATACACTGCCTGGCGAAAAAAAAAGACACCAAAATATTTGGTTGTTCCGCCTTTAGCTTTGATTATGACACACATTCGCTGTGACATTGGTTCGATTTCGCTTCTGCAATGTCACAAAATTTATTTCCATCTAGTGTTGCATTATTCTTTTTTTCCATTAATAGAACAGTCTTGAGGAAGAAAAAGACAAAAAACAAGGACCTCATGGTCATTAAACATTGTGTACAGGATTTCAAATAATGACATTTAAAAACAAACAACACATTCATTTGAAGCTCTTGTATCTCAGGTATGGCTTACTTGTGTCAAAACACTGCCGCTGGGATCCATCTGATCCATCTGACAAGTCTATTCCTTGATGCATAGACTTTAAGTTTACATGTTTGCATAACAGGGGTCTTGTCACACATGTTTTGTGCTCTACATTCTGTACTTCACTGCTTATTACACTTTGGAGGAAAAACGCCATTTAGTGAATTCTAGATTACAATATACAATATTGACATCACGTAAACCCACATACTGTAAAAATGTACTAGTTAGCTTCCAAACTGACTTTGGTCTTCTTTTAACTCAACTGACACACTCAACAGAGACTATAGCAAACTGAAACACAAAAAAAAGTAAAATGTTACGAGTTAAGTACATAAAACATTATGCCATGCTGTCTTTTTAAGTATCACAACAAATAAATGTGGCTTTAATGTTCTGCTCCTGTTGTACTTGGAATATGTGTGCTAATGTGTCTATTTACATCCATCAGCATCAAAATCACTCAATCAATATTTTGAAATCTTGTGATGTGTATTGCATTGTGAAAAAATTTATCATATACAGTGATGGCATGAATACTTTGAAAATCAATTTAGCTACAAAATATATTTTGAAGCAGGTATTTAGTATGTTGTAATGTATTCCAATACCTGGTTCAATCAGAGTACTGTATTCTGAATACTTGGAATACTTTTACATCAAGTTGCATTTAAATTATAGTGTAAAGACGCAACATAGGATTAGAAACAACTTCATGTTTATTTCACTGTTATATGATGTAGAATAGAGAAGAAAAAATATCATACGCACTTACTACGAGAGTGCTGCTTTCTATTTCCCTCACAAATTCTGTGCAGTTTGAAGCTTAAATTGTGTGATCAAGTCCTTTAGTCGACTAAGAATGTCCTTGGATTTTAGGAAAGTAACTGTATTCTGAATACCACCAAATGAAAAAGTAACTGTACCGGAATACAGTTACTAATACTCATTACTCATTCTAAATACACGTTTTCAGTGCACGTATTCAGTTACTTCCCAACAATGATGATATTTGTATACTTACCTCAGTAAACAACACAGGTTTCCATATTTCCAGCCACTTTGCAGAAGCAGCCAGGACCTCCCATAGCTCCTTCCTGGCTTTAACCTTCTGTATGACTCTTGTCAGTCTGTCCAGGTCTTGAGGTATCTCTGGTGACATAGACCACACACAAAATAGTGAGGAGTAGGGCTTTAGTCGTTTAGTCAATTAATCACTCAAGACACTATGTCTTAGTCAACAAAAGTTTTTACTAGAAGACTATTTTATATACAAAAATAAATAAATAAATAAATATATATATATATATATATATATATATATATATATATATATATATATAGGTTTGTAAAGTTTTAGCACGTTGTTTTGTATCTTTTGTATATTTATGAAAATTGTTATGTGGGAGCATGGGTGATGTAGGCTTGTGTGCTGAGGATTGCACAAGAGGCGTGGGCTCATATGCTAACTACAAAGAGGGTTCGAATAGTGCCCGGCAGAAATTGCAAGCTTACTCAAACATGCATGGCTGCCAAACCTCTTCAGGCATGTTTTTGGCGAGGGAACTATGTTATAACATGGTAGAAAGCAGAAAGAAGAATGCATGCATTGAGTTAGTAGGAGTTTTGGGAGACTGGACAGTTTAATCTGCATTCACTTAAAGTAAAGATGCAGTTTCTCTCTGTACACATAGTAGCTTTTTGTGCAGGTTCCTAACAATTTTGAGAGCTTTTGCATCCATGCCATGTCCTTCTTTTACACTAATAATTGTCGTACAGAGAAAGTCTTTAGTCGATCAAGAATGTCTTTAGTGGATTCCAGCCCTAGTGAGGAGTGTTACCTTCATAGACTGTATATATAAAGAGGCATGGCTAGCCGCCACGTTCCAGGTAAGAGGTGAGCATAGGCACAAAGTGGTTCCTTCAAGTTCTGGATGCAATTGACTTGCATGACTATTGCAAAATGTGGCCCCTCTCTCTGTAACTGCTGCTGTCAGGCTCATCATTCCTTAAAATGTTTAAAGATATGAATAGTATTAACCAACAAATCTGGTGCCTGCTTTCCCTGCAGTCCCTCTCGCTAGTGTTAGCAACAAGGCTGTCAGTCAAACCTGTTGCTAAGCCCTGTTCGGGATTGGAAAGCCGAGCATGAAACCCATGAGCCAAATATGGTCCTTGGTTGCAGGTTAGCCGCTATAGCTGAGCTTCATTTGGTTATAACCGAACACTATGGGTGACGTCACACTCCCTTAGTCCACTTCTATTATATAGTCTATGCTTACCTTGTAGCAGGTTATAGTCTGAGCTGAGCTGCTCCAGTCTGGCCTGTCGTATGTGCAGATGTGTCCACAACACACGGAGCCTGGAGGACATCTCCACAGCGTCCTGGCCAGGGTCCTGGTAGGCTGCGTGGGAGAGCTGGGAGACAGTTTGAGTGAGGTCACAGAAGGAGAAGGAAAAGAGGAGGTCTAGAGTTTGTCTGTGGACAGGAAGGCCCTGGCACACCGCGTTCTCCGCCCCCTGAAGCAACTCCAGGAAGTGGTCCCACAGGCGGTCTATCTGCAGGGCACACAAGCAAACAGGAATGGTACTTATAGAGGTTATGAACTGATATAATTTTATTCAAAAAATGCTCCTCAGCATTCCAACTGAAATGTGTTTCTTTTCTGTGTTTGATCTAAAGTCTATATCAATGATAAATGTGACTGTACTGCACTGTCCCTGTTGTTTAGCTAACTGTACCACTGTTGTCTTGTTTTAGACATCAGGTACAAACTGAATATTTTGCAGAGTTGTAGACTTTTATATTTGTTATTAGGCTGCAGCAGCTCTTTCACATTTTAGATTTAATGTTTTGAGCCCTGAACCACCACTTTAACGTGGTGGAGGGGTTTGAGTGCCCGAATGATCCTGGGAGCTATGTTGACGGGGGCTGCCATGGGTGCCCCTGGTAGGGTCACCCATGGCAAACAGGTCCAGGGAGATGGGACAGACTAAGAGCGGTTCAGAAGCCCCTTATGAAAAGAGTAAAATCAAGGCAAGCTACGTCGCCCGGACCGGCGTTACCAGGGCCCCACCCTGGAGCAAGGCCTGGGGTGGGTGCTCGGCAGCGAGCGCCTGGTGGCCAGGCTTCTCCCCACGGGGCCCGGCCGGGCTCCGCCCGAAGGAGTGACGTGGCGCCATCGTCATGTGGACCCACCACCTGCAAGAGGATCCGTAAGGGGCTGGTGCATGGAGATCTGGGCGGCGGTCGAAGGCGGGAACCTCGACGACCGGATCTCCGGACATGGAGACTAGCTCTGGGGACATGGAATGTCACCTCGCTGGGGGGGAAGGAGCCTGAGCTTGTGCGGGAGGTTGAACGTTACCGACTAGATATAGTCGGCCTTGCCTTCACGCACAGCTTGGGCTTGGGCTTGGGCTCTGGAACCCAACTCCTTGAGAGGGGCTGGACTCTCCATTTCTCTGGCGTTGCCCACGGGGAGAGGCGGCGAGCTGGTGTGGGCTTGTTCTTTGCCCCACAGCTCAGCCGCTTTGTGTTGGGGTTCACCCCGGTGAACGAGAGGGTCGCGTCCCTGCGCCTTCAGGTCGGGCACAGGTCTCTCACTGTTGTGCCGGCCTACGGGCTAAACAGCAGTGCAGATTACCCGGCCTTCTTGGAGTCCCTGAGAGGGACAGTGCACCAACTGGGGACTCCTTTGTTCTCCTGGGGGACTTCAACGCCCATGTGGGTAACGACAGTGACACCTGGAGGGGCGTGATTGGGAAGAACGGCCTCCCTGATCTGAACCCGAGCGGTGTTTTGTTATTGGACTTCTGTGCTAGTCACAGTTTGTCCATAAAAAACACCATGTTCGAGCACAAGAGTGTCCATCAGTGCACGTGGCACCAGGACACCCTAGGTCGGAGGTCGACTTTGTTGTCGTGTCATCTGATCTCCGGCCACGTGTCTTGGACACTCGGGTGAAGTTGGATCCGTTGGCAGAGGAGGAAGCCAGACAGACCTGGCAGGCCCAAGCGCATCGTGAGGGTCTGCTGGGAATGTCTGGCAGAGCCTTCTGTCAGAGGGGTCTTCAACTCACCTTCAACTGACCTCGACTGGGGATGTTGTCGTGGAAGGAATACTTTGAGGATCTCCTCAATCCCACTGTCACGTCTTTCGAGGAGGAAGCAGACTGGGGACCCGGAGGCGGACTCAACCATCACCCTGGCTCAAGTCACCGAGGTGGTCGTCAAGCTCCTCTGTGGCAAGGCTCCGGGGGTGGACGAGATCCGTCCAGAGTACCTCAAGTCTCTGGATGTTGTGGGACTGTCTTGGCTGACACGTCTCTGCAACATTGCGTGGCGGTCGGGGACAGTACCACTGGATTGGCAGACTGGGGTGTGGTGCCTCTGTATAAGAAGGGGGACCAGAGGGTGTGTTCCAATTACAGGGGAATCACACTCCTCAGTCTTGCTGGTAAGGTCTATTCCAGGGTACAGGACAGGAGAATTCGACCGATAGTCGTACCTTGGATTCAGGAGGAGCAGTGTGTTTTTCGTCCTGGTCGTGGAACAGTGGACCAGCTCTGTACTCTCCATCGGGTCCTCAAGGGGCATTTGACCGTGTCCCTTGTGGTGTCCTTTGGGGGGTGCTCTGGGAATATGGGATCCGAGGCTCTTTGCTAAGGGCTGTCCAGTCCCTGTATGACCGGAGCAGGAGCTGTGTTCGCATTGCCGGCAGTGAGTCAGACCTGTTCCCGGTGCATGTTGGACTCCGCCAGGGCTGCCCTTTGTCTCCGGTTCTGTTCATTATATTTATGGACAGAATTTCTAGGTGCAGCCAGGGGCTGGAGGGGGTCTGGTTCGGGAACCACAGGATCTCATCTCTGCTGTTTGCGTATGATGTGGTCCTGATGGCTTCTTCTAGCTAGGACCTGCAGCAGGCACTGGGACGGTTTGCAGCCGAGTGTGAAGCGGCTGGGATGAGAATCAGCTCCTCCAAATCCGAGGCCATGGTTCTCGACCGGAAAAAGGTGGTTTGCCCTCTCCAGGTGGGTGGTGAGTCTCTGCCTCAAGTGGAGGAGTTCAAGTATCTCGGGGTCTTGTTCAGGAGTGAGTGAAGGACGGAGTGTGAGATTGACAGGCGGATCGGTGCAGCGTCTGCAGTGATGTGGTCGCTGTCCGTTGTGGTGAAGAAGGTCATGAAGAAGGTAATTTACCAGTCAATCTACGTTCCTACCCTCACCTATGGTCATGAGCTCTGGGTAATGACCGAAAGGACAAGATCGCGGATACAAGCGGCCGAAATGGGTTTCCTCCGTAGGGTGGCTCGGCGCACCCTTAGGGATAGGGTGAGGAGCTCAGTCACACGGGAGGAGCTCGGAGTACACGGCTCCTTCTCGTCGAGAGGAGCCACCTGAGGTGGCTCGGGCATCTGCTCAGGATGCCTCCTGGACGCCTCCCTAAGGAGGTTCTGGGCATGTCCCACAGGGAGGAGGCCCTGGGGAAGACCCAGGACACGCTGGAGGGACTATGTCTCTCGGCTGGCCTGGGAACACCTTGGGGTCCCACCGGAGGAGCTGGAGGATGTGTCTGGGGTGAGGGAAGTCTGGGAGTCCCTGCTTAGACTGCTGCCCCCACGACCCGGCTCCGGATAAGCGGAAGAAAATGGATGGATGGATGTTTTGAGCATTTACAGGAGAAAATATAATTACTCACCACTAACACTCATATAACTCACTAATAAAGTTCCAATGGTTGTGCTGCATAACCTCTAGTGATACCTTGTAGTGACATCACGCTGAGGGTGTTCTACATGTATGTCTATGGCAGAATGTTTATCAATTACCATGGTGACACAATGCACAGCAAACATTGACAAAAAAGTTTTAAGATAGTCTGAAAACATTAAAAACAGATTTAAACAGCACATTTTCAGGAGCCTGTGATCAATACAAGCATTCATGGTCGTGTTTAGGTGTTTGATTTTCAACAAAAAGAGAGAGAGTGAGACTGACTGAAACTGAAAAACTATTGGCTAATGGTAGCTAGCTTGTGACTGTAATGTTTGTGTGTGAAGGACAGCATAAAAGAGCTCATTTGTCATGGTTTGATCAGTCAGTTCTTTGTGGTTAGATTGTGCTAAAACAAAGCTCAGATAAAAGTCTAACAGAGCTTCAGACAGAGTAGAGCCTTCAGTTAGCTTCACAGCCCCAGGGAATTTTGATGACATTCGCTGCAAAGTATCAATACATACTACAGCACGCTTCATTCTGACAAGAAATTTTGTCTAAAATCATTTCAGGCTAGGTCAAGATGTAGCCTAATTCTCTGGTAACTTAGGTACAGTATGAGCCTTTCTGGATATCTGTATCTATCTATACACACATATACATATATATGTCTACAGTATATGTCTTTATTTGACAGACGTACAGAGGTGTTGTTGGTGAGCTTGTGTATGGTCTGGTTTGGGGCTCTGGGATTGGGAGGAACTTGGTCGTAGTAATACTAGTCCAGACCTGTGAACTCTGCTGTTTTTCCTCTGCACTCAGCTCTCTGTAGTGGCTCATGATGAGGTACTGGAGGAAGTGAGTGGAGTCCAGTCTCTGCTTCAGACCAGGCCATAGGGAGAACCACTGCTTTACCTGCACACACAGCAGCTAGTGCCATCATATCTGACATGATGGTAAAAGGAGACATGTTATGTGTTGTAGCGACTGACAAGGGGACCAAAGATTCAGATTCGGGTGAAAGGTTTAAACAAAGTTCGTTTACAGACATGGGAATGCAAATGAAGGTTGACGGAGCAGACAGCTGAGAGCGGAGTCGTATGCCATCATCTTCGAGCTGGTCATGGCTAGCGGGGTCAGAGGCTTCCATACCGGTCGAAGTGAACTGGGTCGGAGGCTGAGATGTTCATATAGTCGTGGAGAGCTGGGTCGGAGGCGGAAGCGCTGTGTAGTTCCAAGGAGCAGGATCACAGAGGATACACGGACAAATAAACAGGAGCGTGACATGAAAATACCAGAAGATGACAAGACGATCTGGCCCTGGGTGTCGGATCCTCAGTCCTTTTGTACTCACAGGTGCAGCTTGATTGAAGATGAATTGCAGGTGTGAGTGGGAGTAACCAGAATCTCCGTACAGCTCCAGGCTCAAACACAGAAGGGGGGGGACAGCACAGCACAGAACACACACAACACACAAAAACCCCAAATCCTGACATTATGCAACATCAACCATGATTTAATGGTGTTATCTTCCCATTATATCTGTTTTGTTATTTGTGCATGTTTGAATAATGTATTGGCCTGTATTTGAGACTTGAGAGACAGAAATGTGATATGGGCATTTTCAATGGATTAATGAAACAAGCATGAATGACTATGTAATGTCTCAGTTGTTCAGGTACGATCCATAGTAAAAGAAAAAATTCTATTCCGTTATCCATCCATTTTCTTCCGCTTATCCGGGGCCGGATCATGGGGGCTGCAGTCTGAGCAGGGACTCCCAGACTTCCCTCACCCCTGGCCCTCCTCCCGGTGGGACATGCCCGGAACACCTCCCAAGTGAGGTTTCCCCGAGCCACCTCCGCTGCTCTTCTCGACAAGGAGATGCAGCGGCTCTACTCCGAGCTCCTCCTGTGTGACTGAGCTCCTCACTCTATCTGGGAGCGACCAGCCACCCTGCGGAGGAAACTCATTTCGGCCACTTGTATCCACGATTTATTCCGTTAACTGGACAAAAAAAAGTTGGAGTGAACACTTTTCACTGCTCATCCAAGCTGCTTCTTCAGTTCTGGTCGGATTGCTGTTGGACACTAACTTATTCTTCTATTTCTGTTTGTTAGTGTGGGAGGAGATTATGCAAAATATGATATGGTTCAAAAGGCCTAACTGTCATGAGTCCTGTCTGTCCTTGTGTTTCTGTGCTGCCTTCCCCGTCCCTTCTGTGTCTATGCCTGGAGCTGGGCGGAGACTTCCACCTCCTGACCCTTGCATGTCATCAAGCAATCAAACGTTCACCTGGGGAGTATTAAGAGGCGGTGGATCTCTACACTCGCTGCCAGATTGGCAGTGTATCCTCGTGGTACAGTCAGCTTGGCTCAGTCTCATTTTTTATATTTTGTTTCTCGTGCTCAGTCAGACTTTCTTCTCTTTTTGTCAGATCTTGCCCCCTGGACTCCCCGTGCACCGCCACCTCTGATCCAGCTCATCTTGTCCCGTGCCAGAGTGTCACCCGCCAAACCAGTCTTTTGCCACCTTGTGCCACCTGTTCTTCGAGTCTGCATCTTTCGTCCATCCGGACATTACGACACACACAAACCTCTGTGAGTACATCTACTAGAGCACAAAGAAAATTAAGCAGCCTCTATTTCACGCTCTTGCTCCAAAACCCATGCTGGACCATAGCAAAGTACAAGCAGTAAAGGAGTGTAAAATTTTGGTATCTGTACTTGAGTACATTTTAAAGTGGATACTTTTTACTTTTATTTTACTATATTTGAGAAAGGGTTCTTTCTACTCCATTTTTTTTTAACAGGGTTGAAAAGTTAAAACTTTTTTTTTTTTATTATTGGGACCCGTTGAAAAGGCTGAAGGTTTATTTTTAACACGTTCATAGTTTGAGCAAACAAAAATATACAAATATAGGAAAAAAAACAAAAAAAACTCAGTTGCTTCTGTTGAACAAAATTCAGCAAAAAACTGTATCAAAATCACTACATTTGAAGCTTTATAAGACCTCAAAATATGCACAAAATACTTTTTCTTTTTACCCCAAGTACATTTTTAAACAGGTACTTTAATACTTTGACTCAAGTAGTTTTTCATGTGATACTTTTATTTGAGTATCTGTTTACTCTGGTATCTGTACTTTTACTTAATACTTTACTTTCTAAGCATTTCTTCCACCACTGTCCAAAATATCGTTTCAATAAAGCAATTGTTTCGAAAGTCAGTGCTCAAATGCTGGCTCAGAGAAGCAAAGTTCACTTGCCACTAAAGTTCCACATACCTCTGGGTACCATGTATATATGTATTTACATATGCCTGAGTGCTGGAGATGCATGCATACCTTGACAGCGTACTGTTTAAAGTCCTGGTTTGTGAGGAGCAGGTCTGACGCAGGCCACTCCAGCTCTGAGATCAGCCTCTGGGACGACACACTCACTTCTCCCACCAGGCACGCCAAAAGGTCTCCATCTATGGCCTTCAGCTGTTCTTCTGAAAGAGAGAGAGGGTTTGAGGTTAAAGGGCCCATATTACGCTATTTTCTGATCGAGTTGTGTTTTGTTTCATTCGCAAATCTTTAACTCCATACACTTTCACTAGAATCATTTGTATTTAGACACACTAATAAAGGGTTACTAAAACAAAACACAACTCCAGGTAGGGTTTTGATGTTTTTGATAAGGTAACAAGATTTCAAGGACTACAGATGGAAATTAGCATTTTGCTAAATCAGGTGCAGCCATCTTTTTAATGTATCTGCATGCTGTCCTTCAAATAAATAAATAAATTCCAACTAAAAGCTCACAAGAGTCAATTTTGTGTAATATAAGACCTTTTAAGTGAATATGACAGGCTTTCATGTTTTTAAAATTCTGACATAGAACCTGTGATCAATATTTATCATAGTTTTACATCAGTTCAATGGCAATTTGTGCAAAAAAAGCTAGGTAAAAGGTAATGCTGTTCTAAAACAGAATTCCTCCAGCTATGTCGTCAACACTGAAAACTCCATCAGAATGCAGAGATAATTTATGCACAAGGATTTTTATTTTTATTTTTTCTTCTGCTAGTACAAACCGTCATTTATCAAAATAAAGGTGTTTTAATTTATTTGTATCAGTCAAGACATAACTTTTGTGTAATTTAGACATTTTTTGGACCTTGTAAACTTTATGGTTGCTAGGTAACATTTACAGAATAACCTCTACATACAGTATGTCATATCTGCTGCCTATGTCCAACCAAGTCCAATTATAAACTTTACCAAAATTTGAGAACTTGAAAATACTATGTAAGATTTTTAGTAAAATCTGATAAAAATGAATGTTTTAGAAAATGTGAAATATGTAGTCTAATCCGTCAAGTACACTTTAAACATATGTAGTGAGAAGCAGAGCCATAGGACCCACATTATACATGCACCTGTACTGCATGGAACATAAAACTCTACATATGAGATTAGATTTTTCCCAGTGATGCAATGATTCTAGAATGAGCCATAGAGGTTAATTATTCAACCTTCTACAGCTCAAATCACAGCAAAGTACACAAAAATACCCATGATAAATATTGACTGCAAAAAATTAATTGTTCCATCTGTTATGTACTGAACATAGCAAAAGAAAAATAAAATCTGTTAACTGGACAAAACGTTGAAGGAGTGAAGAAGTGAAGAAGTTTTGAGTTAAAGATGCAATTTTGTTAGGAAGGACAATCCTTCCTTGAACAGGAATGGGGCCTCAGACGTCATTTATCCCCATCTATAACTCCATTCTCAGGCCCAAATTAAAAAAAAACAAAGAAAACAATAGGGCTAAATAATGCACAAAACCTGGTATTTTCAAAGGATACCAAATCATATCTAAAGGAGTGTTGCAAGAAACTCAAATAATTTCATATTGTCAACATAAACCTTTTGTCACTTGCGGGAAGAGGAACCAAAACTTTTACGCAAGTAAGAGTACTGTTACTAAACTATGCTGCTAGAAAAGTACTTTGAAAAGCTTTTTTTTTTTTTTTTTTTTAAGTGTTTCAGGTAAACTGTAACTGAGTAAATTCTATTGCATGAACTAGACAGAAGAATTAGAAAGGAGACGTTTTGCCGCTCAGTTGAAAGAGCTGCTTAGATGAGCTTGGATGAACTTTTGAACAGAACAGATTTTTTCTTTTGCTCTGTATGATATCTGGGTAACTGAAGGATTACACAGACAACGAAGTAAATGTAACTGACTATTATCCAACTCTGGAAGTAGGTGCCCATAAAGTACAATTAAAATCCTGGTAAATAGATTGTATAGGACAGGATCATGAAGATAAAGTTATGTGATGTGAAGTTACCTAGCTTGTGTGTGATTCCAGTGCAGCTGATGACAAACAGCTGCTTGGTGCTTTTCACAGATGGAGGAACAGAGCGGAGCGTGCTGAGCCAGCCATGTACTCTGACTATCTGCTCCTTATAAACCTGCAGAGACTGGACTTTTATATCTCCATCTTCTGCAGACTGGTTGTTTATGTCTCCACCCTTTACAGACGGGCCCCTGGGAGACCCACTCAGCTCTGGGCTCCAGGACTCCGCAAACTCATACACCTCCAGTAGCCAGGAGAATCTGTGGTACAGCCAATCCAAGTCCAGCTCCTCCTGCAAGGCATAAACATGGAAGCAATGAAAGAAAATTGTTGAATTAACCTCTTAAAGCGTGTCTATTCTGCAAAATTGACTTTTAAGAGCTTTGAACCATCTTATAGTTTTGCCTCACCAGTTACTCACTCAAAGTTTTTTCCTGTTTTAGGTCAATCAGGATTACCAAACTTATCTCTACTTGCTAAATGCCAGATTTCATGACTTTCTTCAAAGTCAGATGTTTACATACATTTCATTAGTATTTGATTCCATTGCCTTTAAACTGTATGACTTGGGTCAAACACTATGGATATCTTTTCACAAGCTTCTCACAATAGTTGACAGGAGTTTTGTCCCATTCCTCCTGACAGTAACTGAGCAAAGTTTGTAGAATATCTTGCTCACACATGCCTTTTCAGATCTGCCAATGTATAGCATTGAGATCAGGGCTTTGTGATAGCCACTCCAAAACATTGACTTTGTTATCCTTAAGCCACATTGTAACCAGTTTGGCAGTAATCCCACAGTGTTTATACTTGTGTATAATTGTTTGAACAGATGAACGTTCAGGCATCTGGAAATCTCACCCAAGGAAGAACCAGGCTTGTGCAAGTCCACAATTTTCTTCATAATATCTTGGCTAATTTCTTTTGACTTGAAACAAAGAAGCAGTGTGTTTGAGGTGTACCTTCAAATACACCCACAGGTGTCTCTAATTAACTCAATTGCTGTCAAATGTTGTCAGAAGCTTCAGACAAGACATGACACCCTGGGAAAGATCCAGTAAGACATTTACTGACCACTCAAGTTTCACATGCAGGACAAAACCAGATTACTAAGCCATATTATGCTTGGGTGTGGTATATAGTTATAATATATGACACCTGTAGATCATTATGTTATCATTTACACATTGCAATATTAATCTAAAATTACTTAAAAAGAAACAAATCCGCTGACTTCTGCATTAGAAAACTACAGTGCTCAAAGGCAAGGTGGCTGTAAACGTCATTACAACAGAGAACCGTGAAGCTGTCCGAGTCTATCATGCTAGCAAGATGAAGATTTGCTTTTATTTGTACCAAAATGACTATGTGTATCATCGATTAAGAAAATGAAATTGGAGAAGGGGGAAAAAACATCAAAGTGGACATATGCCGGTGGTGCTGAAAACAAGGCTTGATTGGCAAAATGGCATCTTGAAAATAAGCAATAAAGATCACTCCAAATACAATTTCTGGAGGGGTAGCAAAACAACTATACCATGGTTTAAAGCTCAGGAAAGTTCATTTTGCAGAACAGGTCTGCTTTAACGTCACAATATTGACTTGTTCCTTGAATTAAACCATGATACTGAGTTTGAGAGTATAGTAGTGAAAGTATACGCTGGTCTGTACGATGAGCATGGAGCACAACAGTGACCGCACACATCCTGGTTCCTGAAGTTCATTCATTTTTTCCCATAGACTTTCTTAAAAAAAATAAAATAAAATAAAATAAAAAAATCTAAGTTTGAACGCTTACTCATGGCTAATGAGTCATGTGGTAACTAATGATGGCAAGACAATTGATACTTTGCAGTGACATCATGCTGGGGCTGTTCTGCGTGTAAATCTACAGTATAATGGAATGTTCAGCAGTTATTATGCACAATGAACACATTAGCAAACAAAAAAGTTTTAAGATAGTCTGAAAACTCCAAAAATACAGCTAATAATGTATGTATTTTTTAAGTCTGAAAACTCAATACAGACATTACTAACTGAGTAACAGAGCTTCAGACAGAGCAGAGCTGAGCCTTTGCATCTAATATCATCAAACACCCAGAATGTTGATGACATCAGATGCAAAGTGTCAATTTCTGAAGTATTATAAACTATTATCTATTATTAAAACATTTCACAGAATCTTGTGTATTAAATGTGCTTTTTGCATTTAACACAAATGTGTTATGGATATTAGGTTGCATAAAGCTGGTTAGCACATAGTTGGTTAGCTTCGGTGATGTCTGTGAAATCTTAATATTTGAATTTTTTGAAAGTCTGTGAGAAAAATGAATGGTAAATTTACTTCTGAAACCAAACTGGAAAGTGGGCGGGACTATTGAGCTCCATCACAGTGTTTTACCTGAATGAGGTGCTCTGCTGCTCCCATAGGCTCAGACAAGTCATACATGCTGAAGCTCCACTCAAGCAGCTCTCTATTCAAATCAAGGACATTTGTTTGGGCTCCTAACTGTCCAGGGGTTCCAGGCTGTCCATGGGCCCCAGACTGTCCAGGGGCCCAAGATTGCTGCTCCAAACCAGAGTTCTGCTGCTGAAACAGGCTCTGTTGGTTCTGGGCACACTGACAGCACCAAAACTCTTGATCAGTGCCACGCGTACTTTCTGGGTTATCTATAAAGCATATAAAGAGTAGAAGGAAGGCATGAGGAAGTGTTATTCTCCATGTAGGATGAAAAAAAAAAACATCCAGAAATATTTTATTATATTGTTGGCAACTGGGGCCACAACTTCTCTGTTCATTTAGGAGTCCAAGGGCACAGTGGATGAGAGTTTCGCTGTCACTAATCATAATCTGGTCTAATCATAATCTGATATGCTGGACTATCGTAATCCGATATGCCAGGCGACAGCAAATTGCTTGGCATATCAGGCCTGGCAAGTCCAACTTTATATCAGTCTGGTCCCACTCCCTCTGTCGCACCTAGAGCCAGACTCAAACACGGATGTGCAGTCAGATTTGTTTATTTCAGTGATACATCGGAAACAAAGGAGCTCATTGGTCTCCCATCATTTAAAACTAAATAATTTTTATCTCATTAACAGAGTGCTTAGTTAATTGATGCAGCAGAAATTTGCAAACTTTTTCAGTCTTTTTTTCTTTGTAAGTGCACATATTTGTTTTGAACCGGCTGGACCATGCATGTCCCTGATTGGCAAATCCACCTGGTATTCAAGGCCATTTGAATTTTAATTTACAGAGATCCACCGCTGACCAGACTCACATCTATGTAAAGTATTGGAGAAGTATGTGTTCTGGATCTGAAGCAAGAAATGTTGTAAGCACAGAGGTATCTTACAAGTGGTGGAGTGTTTGATGAAATCCAGGTCTGAGGCACAGCTGGAAACCAGGTTCTGAGATGAAGTTCCATCAAAGACATCACACATGTCGCAGGCCTGTAACACAATACACACACACACATATTAATAAATAAATGAATATATATATATATATATATATCCATTTTCTTCCGCTTATCCGGAGCCGGGTCGTGGGGGCAGCAGTCTAAGCAGGGACTCCCAAAACTTCCCTCACCCCAGACACATCCTCCAGCTCCTCCGGTGGGATCCCAAGGCGTTCCCAGGCCAGCCGAGAGACATAGTCCCTCCAGCGTGTCCTGGGTCTTCCCCGGGGCCTCCTCCCGGTGGGACATGCCCAGAACACCTCCCTAGGGAGGCGTCCAGGAGGCATCCTGAACAGATGCCCGAGCCACCTCAGCTGGCTCCTCTCAACGTGTAGGAGCAGTGGCTCTACTCCGAGCTCCTCCCGTGTGACCGAGCTACTCCCGTGTGACCGAGCTCCTCACCCTATCCATAAGGGTGTGCCCAGCCACTCTGCGGAGGAAACCCGTTTCGGCCGCTTGTATCCGCGATCTTGTCCTTTCGGTCATTACCCAGAGCTCATGACCATAGGTGAGGGTAGGAACGTAGATTGACCGGTAAATCAAGAGCTTCGCCTTCCGGCTTAGCTCCTTCTTCACCACAACCGACCGATACAGCGACCGCATCACTGCAGACGCTGCACTGATCCGCCTGTCAATCTCATGCTCCACCCTTCCCTCACTCGTGAACAAGACCCCGAGATACTTGAACTCCTCCACTTGGGGCAGAGACTCACCACCCACCCGGAGAGGGCAAACCACCTTTTTCCGGTCGAGAACCACGGCCTTGGATTTAGAGGAGCTGATTCTGATCCCAGCCACTTCACACTCGGCTGCAAACGGTCCCAATGCCTGCTGCAGGTCCTGGCTCGATGAAGCCATCAGGACAACATCATCCGCAAACAGCAGAGATGAAATCCTGTGGTTCCCGAACCAGACCCCCCTCCGGCCCTTGGCTGCGCCTAGAAATTCTGTCCATAAATATAATGAACAGAACCGGTGACAAAGGGCAGCCCTGGCAGAGTCCAACATGCACCGGGAACAGGTCTGACTTACTGCCGGCAATGCGAACACAGCTCCTGCTCGGGTCATACAGCAAAGGGCCACGGACCCCATACTCCCGGAGCACCCCCCAAAGGACACCACGAGGGACACGGTCGAATGCCTTCTCCAGATCCACAAAACACATTTGGACTGGTTGGGCATACTCCCATGAACCCTCGAGGACCCGATGGAGAATATAGAGCTGGTCCAGTGTTCCACGACTGGGACGAAAACCACACTGCTCCTCCTGAATCCGAGGTTTGACTATCGGTTGGATTCTCCTCTCCAGTACCCTGGAGTAGACCTTACCGGGAAGACTGAGGAGTGTGATTCACCTGTAATTGGAACACACCCTGGTCTGCCACTCCAGTGGTACTGCCCCCGACCGCCACGCGATGTTGCAGAGACGTGTTAGCCAAGACGGTCTCACAACATCCAGAGACTTGAGGTACTCGGGACGGATCTCGTCCACCGAGGAGCTTGCTAACCACCTCGGTGACTTCAGGCAGGGTGATGGACGAGTCCGCCTTTGGGTCCCCAGTCTCTGCTTCCTCCTTGGAAGACATGACGGGAGGATTGAGGAGATCCTCAAAGTATTCCTTCCACCGCCCGACAACATCCCCAGTTGAGGTCAGCAGCTCTCCATCCGCACTGTAAACGGTGTTGGTGAAGCACTGCTTCCCCCTCCTGAGGCGTCTGACAGTTTGTCAGAATTTCTTTGAGGCCGTCATATAGTCCTCCTCCATGGCCACCCCGAACTCCTCCCAACCCCGAGTTTTTGCCTCTGCCACCGTACGAGCCGCAGCACGCTTGGCCCGCCTGTACTCATCGGCTGCCTCAGGAGTCCCATGAGCCAACAAGGCTCAATAGGACTCCTTTTTCAGCTTGACGGCATCCCTCACTTCCGGTGTCCACCACCGGGTTTGGGGATTGCCGCCGCGACAAGCACCACAGACCTTACGACCACAGCTACGAGCGGCTGCATCGACAATAGAGGAGGAGAACATGGCCAACTCGGAGTCCATGTCTCCAGCCTCCCCCGGGATCAGGGAGAAGTTCTCCCGGAGGTGTGATTTGAAGACCCCTCTGACAGAAGGCTCTGCCAGGCGTTCCCAACAGACCCTTACAATACGATTGGGTCTGCCAGTTCTGTCCGGCTTCCTCCTCCGCCAGCGGATCCAACTCACCACCAGGTGGTGATCGGTTGACATCTCAGCCCCTCTCTTCACCCGAGTGTCCAAGACACGCTATCAAAGATCAGATGACACGACACGACAAAGTCGATCATCGACCTCCGACCTAGAGTGTCCTGGTGCCACGTGCACCGATGGACACCCTTGTGCTCGAACATGGTGTTCGTTATGGACAAACTGTGACTAGCACAGAAGTCCAATAACAAAACACCACTTGGGTTCAGGTCAAGGAGGCCGTTCTTCCAAATCACGCTCCTCCAGGTGTCACTGTCGTTACCCACATGGGCGTTGAAGGCCCCCAGGACAACAACAGAGTCCCCAGTTGGTGCACTGTCTAGTACCCCTCCCAGGGACTCCAAGAAAGCCGGGTACTCTGCACTGCTGTTTGGCCCGTAGGCCGACACAACAGTGAGAGACCTGTCCCTGACCTGAAGGCGCAGGGACGCGACCCTCTCGTTCACCGGGGTGAACCCCAACATGAAGCGGCTGAGCTGTGGGGCAATGAGCAAGCCCACACCAACTCGCCGCCTCTCCCCGCGGGCAACGCCAGAGAAATGGAGATTCCAGCCCCTCTCAACAAGTTGGGTTCCAGAGCCCAAACTGTGCGTGGAGGCGAGGCCGACTATATCTAGTCGGTAACGCTCAACCTCCCGCACAAGCTCCGGCTCCTTCCCCCCCAGCGAGGTGACATTCCATGTCCCCAGAGCTAGTCTCCATGTCCAGAGATCCGGTCGTCGAGGCCCCTGCCTTCGACTGCCGCCCAGCTCTTCAAGCACCGGCCCCTTACGGATCCTTTGGTAGGTCTACATGAGGACGGCCCCACGTCACTCCCCGTGGGGAAAAGGCCCGGCCACCAGGCGCTCGCTGTCGAGCACCCACCCCAGGCCTGGCTCCAGGGTGGGGCCCCGGTAACGCCAGTCCGGGCGACGTAGCTTGCCTTATTTTTACACTCTTCATAAGGGGCTTCTGAACCGCTCTTCGTCTGAATATATATATATATATATATATATATATATATATATATATATATATATATATATATATATATATATATGAACATTAATAAAAGACCAATCGATGCTTCTTTCTCAAAGCTGTCAATAAACCTGTTGCTAAGTGTCTGTCCCCTGACAAACCAGCGGTTAGTTCACCATTAGTTACCTTTGATTGTTTTGAAAATGTTATATTCACTAAAAACAACATATCAAGTTGTTTTATAAGTTTCACTTTTGTCTTTTTAACGCTCCAAGTCTCACTCCTGCTCCCTGTGCTAAGTCACTGCTTGTGCTGTTATGTACAGTTTTGTATCATCATTCATGGAGAATTGTCGTGTAGGAGCATGGGTGACGTAAGCTTTTGAGCTCAGCATTGCACAGAATCGTACAGCTAACCGTAAGGAGGGTTCAAATCCGGCCCAGGAGAGATCGCAACATTACTCTAACACGCGTGGACGATATGTAATATTTCTTCAGTCATGTTTTTGATGAGGTAACAACATTATAACATTTTAGAAAGCTCCAAAAACTATTTTGCATAATATCCATTTTAACATGAACATTAATGAGTTACTTTCCACCCCTGATTTTTGGCACAGCTCATACCTGAATAAGGAAGTCTTTGGCAGTCATCAGATCTCTCAGAAGAGCATGGAACTGGTGCAGTCCTGGGTCCACACTGAGCTGTCTTTGAGAACTCAGGATCAGCTCTGTTTCAAACGTGAGGGACTGAGTCTGAGACACAACAGAGGTTTGAAAACTACATTAGATTTACCTCAACTTCATGAAAACATTTACGTTTGAGAGACTGAGGGTGCCCTGTACTGCTGATGAATCACTATGGAATCAAAACTGCATTTTGAATGGTGTTAATTGGTCTTGTGATGTCATGAAGTGGAAGTTGTCGTTGTGTCGTTGGACAAGACACTTAATCCACCTTGCCCTCAGTGTCTGCGTACACTGGTGTGTGAATGGGTGAGTGGTTCCTTGTTGTTGTGCTTTGAGTGCCTTGAAGGTGGAAAAGTGCTATAGAAAAATGGACGAGGCTCCCTCCACGAGACCGAGGCAGAATATGGGCCGAAGATGCTCTTCTTCACAAAGGCACCATGATGAGAAGCTGGAGGTCATTACAGCTCCTGAAAAGACAGAGGAAGAGCAGAGAACCCCCAGCATCACCGGGCTCAGATCCACACCACTGCCCCTGAAGCCATGGAGCGGAGCACAGAGGAGAAAGCAGAGCCCAGAAGGATGTGCAAGAAGCTCAGAGAGACACTGGGCAGATATATCTCATGTAGAGGCTCTGTGCAGCAGGAACCCTCTGATGGAGCAGAGAGTGAAGAGGAGCAGCCAAGAGCCAGAACACTCCCATTCAGACTGTGTCCCTGCTGTGGCGAGGCCCTGAAAAACTCCAGTGCTGCTTCTAAAAGCCTCACTCCTGGCTCTGCTTCAGGCAGGTCAGTGGCACTGACAAAAAGCTCCAGCTTCAGCGTCCAAGCTGCCACAGCGGAGATGAGGGAAATCCTGCTGGCCAAGGCCATGTAGCTGAGCGGAGAGGAGGAGAGCTACAAGAGCCTCAGAGCAGTCTCCGCCATCGTCACCTCCATCACAGACGAGCTCAGCCGCATTGACTCTGAGACCAGACGGTCTTCCATTTTGGCAGACAGGCAGGCAGGACAGCTTCTGCATGTCTGACATATATATATATATATATATATATATATATATATATATATATATATATATATATATATATATATATATATATATATATATATCATATCTTTTTTTCTTCAACTGAATAGAAAACATAAACAAAGCATTTGATTTTTGTCTTGATGGAAGATGGGAGGGACTTGACAAGTTTCCTTCTTCCCACTCTCTTTTGAACTTGTATAAGAACAGATTGTGAGATGTGCTTTAGGTGTACCTGTGCTCAAAATAATTTTTTTACGTGGGCCAGTCAGAGTACTGTATTCTGAATACTTAGAATAATTTAACTTAAATGAAAAAATACTACATAGAATTACAAACTGCTTATTTTGTTGCCTTGTTTGTGATGCAGTAATCTACGTCCAACTAGCAAAGGAAAATTGCAAAGTTGTCTATTTTTCTTTGTCACTCATAACTTCAAAGCCAAAATGACATGAAGAAGTACTGTTATGTATTCCTTTAAATTTTGGAAAGTAATTGTATTCTGAATACCACCAAATTAAAGAGTAACTGTACTGGAATACAGTTATTCAAAATTAATATTCTGAATACGTATTTTCAGTAGATTAATTATTCAGTTCTTTCCTAACATTGAATATTTATGACATCACACTAAGAACAATTCTGTCCAAAAGTTAGTCACAATTTACACAAGAAACACATTGTCCAATACTTTAACATATTTCCAAACAAAATAAAGGTGCTGTGTTATATTTTTATCTCTCAAAAATGTTTTGAGTTTGAGTTGAGTTTTGGCTCAGGTTCTGGTAACACATGCTTGCTAAGTATCAGTTAAGGAATTCCCTAGTGTGATGTCATGATTTCCAACCAGGAAGTAAAATTTGAAACCTATATATGGCCAAACTGGAAAAAAACATTTTTCTTGACTGCATTTTAGTAAAACCTGTCATAGGCGCTTTAATCTCGGAGCTCTAGTAGTGTAGAGAGTGAGTCACCTGCAGGACATTGTAGCTGAAGCGTGCAACATCTTGTTGGATGGCTGTGATCACTGTCTCCACAGTCATGTAGTCCACTAGCCGCACAAAAGAGTCCCATTTGCTCAGGAGGTGTTCAGCTCTGCGCAGCTCCCTCCTCAGCTCCTGTTGGTGCCTCCGGTGCAGGTGCATGGGCCCACAGAAGTGTTTTGCCTCCTGGGACAGTTTTAAGTGATGCTGCAGCTGACAGAGCAACCTATGGCTCTCAGTCTGCACCTGGAAACCGCATAAGCTCAAGTTAAAACTGGGGAACCTGATAGTACCGTGACAATACTAAGATTTCAAACTTAATTTTGATACTAAGGAACAGACTTAATATAAACACCACGATGATAATAAAAAAAAAATCTTTCTTTAGAGTATAAAATGCGCTTTTCAATATTAAACAGTCGCACTTTCTTTTCTATTCCCATGTGTCCTTATATCTGTGTAATCCCTCAGTGTCCAGGTAGGGGCCACAGTGGTCCATGGGCGTATACTAGTCTGTGTGTCTTATACTTGTTCTGATGCAGCTCAAGATCATTTCATAAATTGTCAGGACAAGTTCATTTCTGTCCTGCAGATGTGACTCTTTTAGTATCGATACCAGCTCAAATGAGTATCTAGTTTCGATACTACTTTTAGCATCCAATTTTTGATACTTTTGACAACCCTAGTACCTGAATTTCAAACTGTGAAAGCAGGAAGTATGTATAAATCTAGTATTTACATTCAGGAGTATTTTGTTGTTGTTGTTGCTTATTTTCCCGCTACAGCTTTAGAACAGTCAGCTTTCATGTAGTGACTCGCATGGCTTTCTTACAAGTTTGCAAATTGTTTAATAGTTAAAGTGGGTAGTTCTGTTGTACTTTGTGTAGTAGTAATTTTTTTTCACAAAGGTCTGTTCGTGCAATATATTTCCTAATCCTGAGAAAAAAATTGTGGAATTCAGCTTTAAAGAGGAGGCATTATTCATATACGACTTTTTGAAGCTTTCTACCATGTTGTAACTTTTATTCCCCCGTCAAAAACCATGCGTCTTGTCTAAGACTCCCCCCACAAGCCTGCTATGATGGAACTTTAAGTATATTCATGTTGTGAAGAAAATATTCTTACCATATGTCTTTGAGTAAATCCAGAGACCCAGACTAGACATTAACATGTGTGAACGCACTGCCCTATCCTCCAGGAAACCCTTAGTTGTCTTATCCTCAGGTGTAAAAGTTCATTATCTTATGGATGTAAAACAAAAGTCACTCTGCTTTGAAATGTATGTAGCTTTGTCATTCTGGTATAAATACTCAGAGCTCAGATGCTCGGGAGAAGACTGAGTGTAAATTCCCAAAACACGAGGATCTTATTCAGAGAAGTTTTTTTTATTCAGCTGCCATGTTCACATACAGGTAAAACAGTAAAAACTACACCTTGTGCGGGATATCGCGATAGAACATCAGCTAGCATGGGAATTTAACACTGAGGACCAGATGCTCTAGGAGAGAGACTCAGAGAGACTTGGGACACCGGAAGGCTACGAGTCTCTGGGCAGAACAGGCCTGGGCCTGCCTGTCTGTATCTGCTCTAACCAACAATACAACTTTCTTTTTTTTGTATTTCAAACCTCACTGAACTTCGCAAATGGATTAATATTTATAGTATTTTTACACACTACAATACATAACCAGGAAGCTCTCTGCAGCACACCCCGTTTCTCTGCAGCACACCCCGTGCTCTCACCACACAGCCGCTCCCTGTCCTGAGTGTCAACAACAAAACTGAAACTAATTAAACTTTTATAAATGCTGTGTTCAACTAATATAGCATTTTCAAACCAACAAAGTGTAACATGGTGATCGAAATATGTTATGTGTTAACAGTTAATACCCCATAGAAATTTAATACCCTTATCACACTTTGACAAAACTTTACAAAGACGTGTGGGTCTGGAACCATATCTTGTCTCTCCAATTTCAGTTGGGGGTGATTGACACATGGTCCATTTGGCTCAAAACAAAGATGGCGGTTTATGAGTAAAAAAGGGAAAAATGACACATTGTACTGAGAATGCAGAAATCTGCAGAATGAACAATCGAAGCACCAAACTGTTATTTATCTCTAGTCAAGGAGGTTATATATTTTGTTGGATGAATTTGAATGATACGAAAAATTGAGAAGAGATGTCTTCCGCATGAAGATACAAATTAGCAGTTGTGGTTGGACCATCCCAAGTTAGGATGGAGGTTTTTAATGCTCGATGGTAAGTAATACCCCATTTTTAAAGGGTATTTTACTTCTATGAGGTATTAACTGTAACATAACTGTAACACATACCATATTTAGATCACCATGTTCCCTTTTATTGTTTTGAAAATGCTATATTCGCCTATAACAAAATATTAACATGTTTTACAAGTTTCATTTCGTTTTGTTTTTGACGCTCTCAGTCTCCCTTCCCTTTGCTCTCTATGCTAAGTCCCTCCCCCCTCAGAGTGCTATCACAACACAATCAGCGTGAATCCCACTAATGAAATTACTGCACATCACATCAGGTTCTTCAAGTTGCATAGTTTTGTATCATGTTTTTATAAATTTTATGGTGAATAGTAGGAGCATGGGTGACATAGCCTTGTGGGCGGGCCATTGCACAGAATCTTACTTTAATCATAAGGAGGATTCATACAAGGCCCGGCACAGATCGCTACAATACTGAAACATGCATGGATGACATCTAAAAACTCTTCAGGCATGTTTTTGATGAGGGAACAAAGTTATAGAAAGCTAATGATTTTTCTTCATACCCTCTTTTTAAGGACACAAAATGTGTTCATGTAGAGCAGGTAGTATTAACAAAAATGAATGTCCAACTATGAGCAGTTTGGAATGTTATGATATAACATGGGTGAAGTGGAGATTTTGTGATGTACCATTTTGAGGACATCTCTGCAGTATTGGAATAAAATCCCTAGTGTACGCTGAAAGTGTTCCCTCTGATTCTGCACAGCGTTGCAGAATTCCATCAGTTTGTATGAGCCGCACTGTGGCAGCCAAGGTGAGGCTTGGACCTCCTGCTGGACCCTGCAATGACAATTTTACACTATTGGTTATTTATGCACAGGGTACAGGAAACAGACACTAAATCAACTTATACGAGCTTTCAAAGAAGACCTGTTGTGTTTGTGTCTGCTAAGATGTCTGTGTAATCCCTTAGTCGTCTAGGTATGATCCAAAGTAAAAGAAAAAGTCTGTCAACGGGACAAAAAGTTGTAGGAGTGAAGACGTTTCGCTGCTCATTCAAGCCCTCACTATTTTCAAATGAGTGGTTAGTGGCTTTGAGATAGAGATGTGAGGCAGACTGGGGTCCTGCGGAACTCTCGTGACTGTCTGAAATTATCTGAATTTGACAGTATGAAATTCCAGTCTATTTCAAACCTATAAACACTAAAACAGGTTCACCCAAAGGACAAAACCTGAGTCCACAAACAAAGCAATGTAGTCTACTCCATTCAGTGTAGTGAAGAGTGCAGTGAGCGTTAAACAGCCACTCCATAAGAGAATGTATCAACACTGTTGCGAGAGTTCCTCTGGACCCCAGTCTGCTGTACATATCCATCTCAAAGACACTAAGCACTCCTTTGAAGATAGTGAGGTGAAGATCTTAGCCAAAGAAAATAAATTGTTTGAGAGGGAGTTAAAGAAGCAATTTTTGCTAGGAAAGACAATCCTTCCTTGAATGGGAATGGGCCTTGGACATCATCTGTCTCCTATTCATAATTCCATCCTCAGACCTAAATCAAGACAAAGAAAACAATAGGGCTAACTACTATGCTCATAGGTGTGACGCCAACCATTAAGGCCTTAATGATTATGCTAAGTATGACTCAGGCACAGTTCACACTTAGTGTAGCTCATTAGACTGAGCCAACAAACAGAAACTGTAAATCAGAGGTGTCCAAACTTTTTGCAAAGAGGGTCAGATTTGGTGAGGTGAAAATGTGTGCGGGCCGACCATTCTGCCTGATCATTCTTTGAACCATAAATATTAAATGCAAATGAACCAATACATTTTTTTTTTTTTTTATTGCAAATGGATTTCACCTTTAAAAAACAAAATGAATGATACACAGATTTTAAATATGAAAAACTGAACTTTTAAAATGTGGTTTTGATAATCACAATAAATTCACTCAGATTTTAGAATCCATTCCCCTCAGAAGGATAATAAATAACTTGCTTGCACTAATGTGAAGGTGAAACTGAGAAACTGAGGCCCAGTCTGCCTCAAAGACAGTGATTTTCATGCGCAAAATGTCACACAGGTGAGTGTCAGTTAGTCTTGTCCTCACACGATTCTTGTTAAAGTTCATAACCAAGAATGTCTTCTCAAACAAATACGTCAACCCAAACAAATTCAGCATTTCTCAAATTTCTTTAAACCTGTCTTTATCCAGTTAGTGATAAAAGTCAACGAGAGCACGATATAGATATAACGCAATGTCCATCAGTGATATTGCCACATCTGAAGAAGCGGCTCGGATAAGCAGTGAAACATCTTGATTCCTACAACTTTTTGTCCAGTTGATGGATTTGAATTTTTCTTTCACTTGTGTCTGCTCTTTAGTTGTAATCTATGACACCAGTGGATCATTATGTTATAATTCGGCTATTTTAATTTGCAATATTCATCTAAATGGCTTGATAAAAAAAACAAGTCCGCTGACTTCTGGGTTAGAAAACAGCTGTGCCCAATGTGAGCAGACATCACCATAACCATCATCACAGCAAAGAGCCGTGCAATTGTCAGCACCTTCGATGATAGATGCACATTACGCTAGTGAGTCGCGGACTGTTTTTCATTAGTACCAAAATGACGATGTGATGCTGCTGAATCCAACATGTATCACTGATTGAGAGAAAAAAATGGAGAACGAAGTAAATAGCAGTGGATGTATGCCGTGGCGGTAAAAACGAGAGTTGAAGAGCACACTGTGTCTTCATTGAACCCAGATAACATGTACATGTCTGTATATTCTAAGCTAATCATTAAGAGAATGTGACGTGTGCTACTAGTATATAGAGCCCACTCTGGAGATGTCAAATGGGGAGATCGTGTCGAATCAGTATGAATCATGCCTGTGCCGAAATAAAAGAACCTAGTTTATGGATCTACTTGAGCCTACTGGATTTTTATTTGCGGTGTGCCTCCGGGAAAAGCTCACAGTTTGGTGACCCCTGATGTGATACTGTGAATCCTAGAGGCACAGGCGAATCATCTCCTCCGCAGAATGCCAGAGAAAGACATCGCAAAAACGAGCTCTCCAGAAAGACGGCACGACAGAGGCCTTTTTCTTAGAATTTCTGTCAATTGGTTTAATGCTAAATTAATGTGATGTGCTCTTGGGACATTCTGTGCAATTAATTGTTATAACTTTAATACTATATAAAATTTGTAATTATTTCCGTGTTTATGGCTTAGCACGAAGAGAGGAAAACAGCACTAGAATTAATAATAAGTAGCAAGTTTACACTTAGATCAGGTAAAGTGTGATTAGAAACAAAGTTAATCATTTCCGTGTTTATGGCTTAGCACGAAGAGAGAAAAAAAGCACTGGAATTAATAATAAGTAGCAAGTTTACACTTTGATCGGGTAAAGTGTGATTAGAAACAAAGTTAATCATTTCCGTGTTTATGACTTAGCACGAAGAGAGAAAAAAAGCAAGTTTTATAAAAAATACACTTAGTGGTTAAACTTTACACTAAAAAGAAAACAAAACTTTTAATCAAGTTTACATAAAAATGTGGTACCCAAAAAACTATATGTAACGCTAGCAGCAATTTTTATCAACATGATAAGATCTCAAGGAAACGAACCTGTCCAAATGAGGTACACCCAGAATGGACATGAATTATCTTACCATTGTAAAATTGATCAAGGGTCAATAATTCAGATTGGCATTATATACAAGCCCTGTAACACAGAAGCATTAATAGATGGAATTGGCTTAACAGATTTAACTAAACCGCAGCCTATTTACCTCGGTATGACATGAATTAATACTAGTGAAAATACTCTGTTTGACGTCCAAATGATAAAAAGTAAAATTGGCACTCTTATGGAAAAGGTTACGCTTACTGTTGGAGCAGTTTCCGAAACAAAATACACACAAGAAACAAAATTAGAGGCTATAATTAAAAAACTAAAGAATGAAATGGTGAGAGAAATTATTGAAAAAGCCAGAAATATAAGCAAAAAAACAGTGTCCGTCAAATTTAGCAAATATCACTAAAATATTAAAAGATCTAAAAGAAGAAGGCAAGTGTTATTTACACTTTGGCTGCATTTATTGCTATCTTTTAAACTTTAGGATCCATATTGGTCATGGCTATATTGTTGTGTTTGCGTTTGGCAGGGAACGCTAAGGTCATGACCTTAAATCCTCCTGTTTCAGCTTCTAGCTCAAGTTGGGATGTTGAAACACAAAATAGAGAAGACAGTTGAAATGATTAAATTAGGATAAAATTGGATGGCATTTATTAGTGACTGTATCTTTTTTGGCCAGATGGGGTATAGTTATTATAGAGTGTTATTCATAGTCGTATAAAGTATATAAATATATATTTAGTATAAATAAATTGACTAAATAAATAAGAATTTAGAAAACAGTTGATATCATTAGATGTTATTAGAAGATATAGATAAATGCTTAATAAATGTGAAATAAAACTGTTATTAAGAAAATACTAAGCTTGTTAAATTTATAAAAATAAATAATAATGAATAAATAAAATTAAGAAAATATTAAGATTGTTAATAAAAAAATTAAACAAATAAAATAAATAATATCAATTAAGAACTATAATAAGGCAATGCTGGCTCCTAGATAGATTTCGCACGCTAAGTAAACTGTTTATTAAATAGTGACTTATTCTATAAAAATCATAGACTCTACGTCTTGAATACAATCAAAGCAATATCCAAATTATTATACAGCAGCTGAGAAGGTAATTTAACAAAATACTAAAATGTCACAATGTCCCAATTAAATCACATTAAATCAATTAATAGAGTTCTGGAAAAATAAGGCACTTCACAAAGAAACAGATTCCAAAGAAGGCCCAAGAAACCCAGTCCATCATTCAAGGCATTATTAAAAAATATGTCAAAAAAGGAATGATACAAGGTGGAAAAGATGCAATTGCCCCCACAGAAGAGCAATGGAAAAACATCAAAAACTACTACAAGGAGAAGATCAAGCAGTGTCAATTAAAGCCTACCCGAAATGTTATAAGAAGAAAGATGGACGGATTAAAAATGTAAAAGTACGAGAATGAGATGAGAATGGCCAAGAGGATGTACCAATGGGCAAAGGAGGTGAAAGAAGTGAGAGAACTGTCTTCCATCCTAGTTCGCAAGCCAAAGGAGAAGAGGGTGATCTTAAAGGAAGAACTTCTGAGAGAACCTGCTGTGGGAATAGATCCAACTCTTGAAGAAATAACTAGCAGTAAAACATCAAAGAAAAGCAAAGGTCACGAAGCTGGAATAAAGACAACACAGATGCTGATGTTGACATCCTGGTACTGCATTCCACTTCCAGACAGTGATGGGATGACTCTTCAGGTGGCCTACAACATGGAGGCCCCAAAGCTATGCTGTTTGAGTTCAAGTACCCCGCTGTCCTGTCCTCTCTGTAAAGCTTCACTGATAATATACTGATAAGCAATGTGCTGGAGTGGAGAGACACTATTGTGGCCAGAATCAATGAGGCCTACAATGCTGACATTAACTACGACGTCCAGCTCAGCCAGCTCTTCATCTTTTTCCGCAACTTCATTGTTGAGTTCCAGAAAAATGTCCAAGCTTTCCTGGATGCTGCCATCAAAGTGCTCAGGGAGACCCAGTTCCGTCTTCCTGGCTCTGAGGAGATGACCACCCTGCCTGTTGTTCTGAAGGATCTGACCACCAGCATTGCTACTGTTCTTTGCACCACCATCCAAGTTGTCTATGACAACATGGAGTACTACTACAATGCTTTTGTGGACACCTTTAGCACTGTGGAGCTGCGCATGCCAATCGGACATGTGATGACCGTTGGTCAAATCATCGACAATGTCGAAATAACTGGCAAAGGCATCTCTGACCAAATGGGGACTTCGTGAACAACATGGAGAGCCTGGATACTACGCTGGTCAAGATCAGCGAGACCCTGAAAGCGGTTGTAGACAAAACTCAAGAGTTTGTCGATTCCATCAAGTCTGACTATCTGGATGGTCTTTTGGCCAATGTGAACGCAGCATACAGATGAGTGGTGACCGCTGTGAAGGACATTGCAGACCGAGTGTCCACCCTGGATATGGAATGGCTGAACCCTGTCTTTGAGTGTCTGAGGAGGCTCAGAGATATGTGAAAGCCAGCAATGGCTGCCTGGAGATTGAGCTGTCCCTCCCTTGCTTCAGTGAGGAGCCCAAACAAACATTACTACCAACTCACACAAAGAAGGAGACTGAAGAACAGGAAAAAGTTGGGACTAACTACTGTGAAGTTGCAATTGCAGAAATACCAAACTGAACTTAAAGAAGAAAGCAGTCAAACACCTAAGTGCTGATGTTTTTCCACAATTTGGGATTCCACAAGTCATAAGTCAAGGAATTGTGAACGAATAAATGCCACTGTCAAGAGAACACTTGTGAAGGATGAAGAAAGTCGACCAAATCCGGAGATCACTGGACACGGTGACCCTGAGGAGCAACCCCAACCACCTGCTACCACTAGGGCTCCGGAGAAGGGGGAGAAGAAGATGAAGGAAAAGGAAAGTAGATGAAGGAAAAGGAACATAGACGAAGGAAAAGGAGAGTATAGGCCATATTTTTTGAAAAATGTTTTGAAAATTTTCCATGTGTATTCTTGATTATGCTAATTATGCTAATTTCTGTTGTTCTAGTGTGTTGGTACATTCCCCTTATTCATTGAAGTATCGAGAATGGCCTCGGACAGCCAATAATCAAAACAACAAGCTACAATACAACCGAGCTGACAACCAATAATACAGGTAAGAGACAATGGGCACTGAAAAGAGTAAAGAGAGGGACACCAAAACTTGTAAAGTATTGTTATAAGGGACAAACTTGCAACATACTATTCAATCTACAGTATGTGAAGTGCTAGACTGTGTGTGTAGACTGAGATGTACCCGCTATAGATCATGCAATAAATGTACAAATTGTCTGTAAGGACACATGTCTGACAAAAATAATGTTTACAATGATAACGTTATAGAGATCGCCAGAGCACCAATGGACAATATAATAAAGAGAAAGATAATTTTGAAATTGACTTACAACAGAGAATTACTTTAACAAAAAATAGGAAAATTATGCTTCTTAGCAAATCAATTACTCAACGATGCAATCCTTTAATATTATTTATTAAACATCCTACATTTATGACTCTGGAATATTCCATAGGATTCCAGTGTTCCAAAATTGATACTGTACCCTGCATTAGAAAACTAAAGTTAAATTTTGAAGGCTACATCTGAACAACAATTTTGAACCTAATAAACCTGTTCCAGAAAATGATTTAATCAAAGCAATAAAAATGGAAACAAATTGAAACAAACAAAACTGAAACATGTAATGAATGAAAATACTTGGCTAAAATGGGTACAATATACTGCTCATACTTTAACTACGGACGATTGCATTGCATGTTCTGCAGCTAGACCACGATTAACAACTACATCAATACTATATTCTAATGAAAAAGACCTGACCTGTATACTTAACCTCTTCACTAAAAATCATTTGAGAAAACTGATGAATGCTCACTGATGAATGCTGATGAATCACTTACATAATAAATTACCAGTAGTAGCTTCAAAAGATGTACCATCTTGGACTATGGGAATGGCTACTTGTTTCTTTAAAGATGCAGTTATACATATAGACACAAGAAGTAATGAAATGGAAAGTTTTACTAACGATTTCTGTTATTAGACTTTATCTTCTGATAATTATAGAGAATTTGCTTTTAACTGAACACACTACTGCTTGTGCAGATATTTGGTGGTTATGTGCAAATTTACGTTTGTATGCCATTCTATCAAAAACATGGTCAGGTGTTTGTACAATAATTATGTTAATTATTCTATTCACTATAAGGTGTAGCAAATTCACTAAATTTAAAACAAATTAAATTGTCATACAGAGTTAACTCAAGAAATAATCATGCATTTAAGAGGTCGTTGTCTCATCAATCTAAACCCAAACCCAAAGGATTGCCCTAGATATGTTACTTGCCAAAGAATCATAAATATGTAGAAAGTTTGAAGCAGAATGCTGTACTTATATATTAAATAATACCTCTCCTGATGGGAGTATTACTAAGGATCTGAACCACCTTAAGTTTGTCCATGGAATTTGCTAAAAATTCTGGTGCATCTGAAAACACTTGGTCAAATTGGCTCTACAAAATGTTTACTATCTCGATCATAATTGGATGCTGTGTCATCCCATGTCTCCGATCTCTTGTAGAACGATTGATTGCAACTGCCCTAACGGAAAAAGACCCCCCGTCACAAATTCTATTACTCTCTGTGAGGTCCCAACTCTCAGGTCCCGAATCAATTGACTAAGTTTGATAAAACTATGTAGATTGCTAAAAAGGTATATGAAAAACAAAAAAACAAATTCTGAATCCTAGTAAGTGCTCCTTGTTTTTTATTTGCTGTCTGAGAGTCATGTGTTGATTTATGTTTTATGTTAGCCTAAGGGCTGGGTTGTGTTATAATTGGGGTGACTAAAGCTAAAGCTAATATTTTACTCATTAGGGGAACCTTAAGTTGAATGCATTATTATGTAAAAGTAGCGTCTTGCTCTTTAATTTTGGTTTTGTGATCAAAAGGGGGGATTGTGAGATTAATATAAATGATATATTATACTTTGACCTGTATGTTTTGTGGGTGCCAGTGTGGCACGATGATGTCATGATGTACTTGGAACATACATGGACGTGGAAGTGTTATGCTATGCATTTTGTTCCAACACATGCAAGTTTCCCAAGAAAGATCAGATAAGAATATATGTTTTGCACACTGTGTCTTCATTGAACCCAGATAACATGTACATGTCTGTATATTCTAAGCTAATCATTAAGAGAATGTGACGTGTGCTACTAGTATATAGAGCCCACTCTGGAGATGTCAAATGGGGAGATCGTGTCGAATCAGTATGAATCATGCCTGTGCCGAAATAAAAGAACCTAGTTTATGGATCTACTTGAGCCTACTGGATTTTTATTTGCGGTGTGCCTCCGGGAAAAGCTGATAGCCGTCTTGATAATAACTGATTAAACATTACATACACAACAACATCACTCCAAATACAACTGTAAGAGGGTAAATGAGAACGGAAACAAGTATAACATGATTAAAAACTCTGAAGTCTAAACTCTGAAGTCAAATTTGCATAATAGGCCTGCTTGAACCATTTTAGCTTAATCAGAGTTGTATTTAGATGCAGTAGTGCAAGTTTGAGTAATTCTGTATTGTCCTGCATTGAATTTTCACCTATCACATATTCCCGCCCACAGCTCTGTAGTGACATGTATATTTCTTAAAAATTCTAACTCGAGGTCATTCACATAGGGTTGGAGACAAAAAAAATCTACAGGGAGATGCCACTATGTACAGGCAGGACCAGCAGCAAAGAATCACTTCTGTACTTTTAAACAGGATGTCACTTCACCGTCACTATTAAAAGAGCAATATACATTTTGCTGCATGTTTTGATAGAGAGATGGGTATTATTATTTAGCTTGGAATACTTTGAATGTATAGGATTCAACTCACTTTAAGAAAGCATTTTTCATTGTATTTGTGTGAGAAATCAAAGCACCTGTAATTAAATAAATGTAAGACACATGTGCTTAATAATGCAAATGTATGTAAGACTGACCTGGCCAACCCAAGCAGAGCCGATCTGTAGAGGGCGCTGTCTGTGAGCAGGAGACTCTGCAGGTGCTCACAGCTCTGGAGGAAGAGGCAGTGGCGGACATGATGTCTCCACCTGTCACACGCCACACAACATGAACCAGGACTAAAGCCCATACATTTATATTAAAAAATAATGATTGGAATGTTTAAAACCAGCTCTAAACCAGGTCTAAACAAAGACTAAGCTAGGACAAAAGCCAAACGTCTGTTGAAAATCCTAACCAGCAGAAAAATTTTCTCAGAAACAGGTTTAAACTTGGACTTAACTAGATCAAAACCTAAATCAAGACTAAACAAAAGACTAAACCTGGGGTAAACTTGAGGTGCGTTCATACTTGCACAAGCTCTGTGGAAATGCTCCAAAATGAGACAGAGTAGAGCAGAGCCAAGTGGGCCAGTTGGAACGGGGCTCACCTCAGATCTACACAAGATCTAAACCAGGTCTAAACTGGGTCTAAATGAGGTCTAAACTAGGACTAAACTGAAACTAAACTAGGTTTAAGCCAGGATTGCACCAGAACTAAAGCTCCATTTCCACCAGCTCTAGTTCGCCTGGTTGTTTTCCATTACTCTTTAGAATCTGGTACAACAGATTTAGTATCAGCTTGGCCTGGTTAGAACCCAGGCTAGTGGAAATACTCCAAACCAAGGTAGAGTAAAGAATGGCCAAGCAGAGCAGGTGGAAATGAGGCTTAACTCACCAAATCTAAAACAGGTCTAAACTAGGTCTGGACCAGGACAAAACCAAGACTAAACCAGAACTAAACCAGGTCTAAAGAGGGATTTCACCAAAACTAAAGCCTGGTTTCTGTCAGCCCTACTTGGCCTGGTTGTGTTTCCATTGCTATGTTGAATCTGGTACAACAGATTCAGTACCGGGTTGGCCTGGTTATGACATCGAGCTAGTGGAAATGCTCCAAGCTGAGGTAGAGTTCGACCAAGAAGAGCTGGGGGAAATGGGACTTAACTCAGGATTAAACCACAACTACATCAGGGCTAACCCTTCTGACACTCCTCACCAGCAAAAGGCCTTCCTGAGTTTGAAGAGCCTGAAAAATGGCATCTTGTGCAGGGCATTCCAGTAGACAGCCTCCCTGTACCACTGCGCCAGGCTGGTCATCCCTCCGTATCCACTCACAGTCACATGGAGCACACCGCCGTGGCAGAAGATATAGTGCTCCAACCCGGCCTTAGAGGGCGCCACCAAACGGAGGTCATATGGTCTGAAAAGATTAAAAAGCTGTCAGGGGCAGCTAGTTCATAATTAATTACACTAGTGTTAAAAGTCTGGTGGGCATGGCACTACATTACCCATGATCCACCTGTTATTATTATAGTTCCAGAAGGCCCCTGGCCCACGAGTTCAGTGCGTTATTACGGTGTTAGAAGCAGAGCCTCATGTTGTTCGCAGGTTATCCTGCCTAATCTTGTGTGGATGAGTACTTTGTGCATTCATACAAAGTAAGTATTGTTTGAAATTGGGTATGAATGTTGTATTTTGCCAGTTTAGTTACAAATGTGTAATTTTCATCATTTGATGGTATTGCTATTATACAGTGCAGTGCTCCATGTGCATTTACCTCATAACAACACTTCAATTGTGTTCCTCCACTGTCCATCATTTTGCAACAGCCAATATTCTACCTTGCATCTATCTGTAAATAGTGTACTCACTTATTTTGTACAGTTTAGCCCATTCGGCCATTTTTGACTCATGTTTTACGTATAAGTTAATTTATTGTGTTGGAGAGCCTGTAATAGCATGCCATTTTCTCTATTAATTTCACTGTATAGTTTATTGGTGTTTCTGGTGTTCCTAATGCAAATATACTTGTCTTTTCTTTTCAGATAACCACACACACACGCACACATACACACACAAACCCGCACATGCAACTACCTATATAATAATCATTTCCTTAATATCACCTGCTCTCTCCTCCTAAATAAACATCCCTGGACTGTGCAAGTGGAGTTTGCCTGTTCCGTCAAAGTTGAAGACAGATTGAAGACAGATCAGTAATCAGTGCATGCCAGACAGTACATACTGTGGATGTAGACTTATTTTGACCTCAAGAACTATATACATATATATATACTATATATAAATATATATATACACCAAAATTCCATCCAAAATGCAGAGACAATTTATGTGCAAGGAACATTCAGTTTAAATACAAATTTACCAAACAGTTGTCATTTATTTTTAACAGTCATCCATCTTTGAATCAGAACAATTTAAACAAATGGTTGCTAGGTAACGGTTATATAATTATTCCATGTAGGTCATATTTACTGTCCATGTCCAACCTGAAAATAAAATTATAAACTTGACCGAAAGAAAAAAATATAGAAAAAGTCAGGAGTCAAACTCTTTAATCACTAACTATAATGTGGTGATACCTGCGGACAGGCCCTGGCTCCTCTCGCAGGTAGAAGACTTGGGGGCCCCTGTGGTGTGCTCCTGCAGTGCTGAGCAGGTGCAGGACCTCCACCGCATTCACTGGACCACCAGAGATGTTGGGATTTCTGCAGCCCACCGGGCCTCTACAAGTCTGGCTCTCGCGAGGCTGCTCCGTCTGCTCTGGCTCTAGACCACTGGAACAATCAGACTAGTCATCGGCATGGTAGCCTATAGTGTCATCTGCATGGTAGCCTATACTAACCAACATTGAGCTCTGGCTGTAATATTCCACTGAAAAAATCTAATTTCTCGTAAACACTTAAAGTACAAATGAAAAAATAAATTCTGTCAACTGGACAAAAGTCATGAGAGCAGCTTGAGACCTTAATCTCCCAAACATCTCCATCTCAAAGTCACTAACCACTTCTTTGAAAATAGTATGCTTTTATTTGGACATTATTTATGCTTTGATTTGTTGTACTGTGATTTTAATGTCTTTTTTATTCTGTAAAGAACTTTTAATTACCTTGTCTATGAATTGTCCTTTCACGCACATTCACTAATGGGTACAGACTTGCTTTGATATTAGCCATTTCTATGTCACATATGCAAACTTTTGAAAACATGTTATAACCAAGTTAACTCCACGTGTGGGCATTTAGTCGCCCTGCAAGCAGCGTGTTCAGCAGTTTTGGATTTCTTTTTGATATTAAGTGCTATCCTTTGCTTTTGACAAGGCCAAATCGAATTTAACAAACAACACATTCAATTTACAAGACTTATCGCTTACCTGCGCTGTGTGACGGGGAGCTCTGTGCCCAATGCGGACGCTACCAGCTGAGGTCTTTGGGTCCATTTGGAGTCGTGGAGCGCTCTCCGGGGCCCCACCTGAGCGATGAGGCGGGGCAGCTGTATCACTGACACGGGAGAAAGGCCGCTGTGGTCCAGAGAGGACAGGTTGAAGACTGGCTGGGTTCCCAGGCCAGAGGGGCGTGGGCACAGCGGCGGCAGCGGTTGGGAGCGCGCTCGTGGTGACTTCTTTGGCTGCACTAAAGGCATTCTCACATAGACGTACTCAGTATGAACTCACACACGCGTCAGATTAGGCATTCTTTAGGAGAACGGAACATTCTGAGCCTCAAACGCACTTTTACAATTTGTGATAAAAAAAAAACCCAACAACTAACAACACAGCGACCGCTACCATGGTAACCAACACGCCCCCTCCTCCCCGTCTAATGTACGCATGCGCAGGTCACCAGAGGTCACAAGCTTTTTTTTATGTAACCGAGTAGGAAGGGACCCTAATTCAAATTTGCACATGTGGAGTTAAAAATGCACTTATTACTTTGATGGTGGTTAATGGTTATTTCCTGTTTGTGTATTATGTTTCGTCTGATTTTTATTTATTTTTTTATTTTTTTTTTTAAAACGGAAGTGCCCATTGCTCCCGTGCATTTTATTTTGGTAGCTTCACTTCCTCTCAGTAGAACGTTGGGGACTGCAGAGGGTAATTTCTGTTCGGTTGAAAATAATATATTTTCATAAAAAATGATTTAATGTTAGCAAAAATACAAGAATACATGTTGATCAGACAATGCTTTCACATTTAATGAATGTATTTTGAAGCACTAATTCTACATTTTTTGTCTATCGCAGGTATGTTTAATCTTATTTTTCTTTATGTAAAACGTTGTAAATTGTGCATTTGTCTCTCCAAAAAATTACTCCACTGCCACCACTGTAAATGTAAAATAATTTTATTGTTCAGACATAATTTAAATAATTGTGAGTCATCATGATTTGTATATCCTGTGTAATAACGTGGTAATAACACAGCCAGTATGTAACTGTAAGCCATGTAGGGGACTGCAGAAGGGAGCGAGTGTGCCTCGTGTGAAGACATACTAATATGAGTGTTATATGGCTGTCACAGGAATAAATCTGTGTGTGTCCTGTCTTTCGTATACGGCCAGACGATAGGTTTGCAACCGTTACACATGGTTTTATATGGCTTTAAAATATGAAAAGAATACCTGACAAAAGTAGATCTATCATTTACCAACAAGGGAATTTACAGCATAGGCGCCAATCCAGTAGGTGCGGAGGGACTAAAGAACTCACACAAATCTCAGACCACCCACGTGAATTTCCTCCTCAGTGCGCACAGTGAGCCAGAGAGTCTCTCCCCTCTCTCTGACAATTTCGGAAACCAGCTCTCACTCCCTCTCCCTAGCCCTTCACACTGTGATTGTTTTGAAGTCCCCTTCTGAGGTCCCTTCATCCCCGCGTACAGCACTCTGCTTTCAGACGCTCTCTACTCACTCCAACAACTTCTTCCTAAGGCCGACACTCTTGATGGTGCATCATTCCGTCACTTTCTGGGTTTTAGTATTAGTATTTGTGCTGTGCCCCTCCCCGAACCGCCACCTTAACGTGGTGGAGGGGTTTGAGCACCCGAATGATCCTGGGAGCTATGTTGTCGGGGGCTTCATTCCCCTGATAGGGTCACCCATGGCAAACAGGTCCTGGGAGACGGGTCTGACTAAGAGCGGTTCAGAAGCCCTACATGAAGAAGAAAAGAACAAGGCCAGTTACGTCGCCCGGACTGGTGTTACCGGGGCCCCACCCTGGAGCCAGGCCTGGGGTGGGTGCTCGGCAGCGAGCGCCTGGTGGCCGGGCCTTTCCCCACGGGGCCCGGTCAGGCCCAGCCCGAAGGAACGACGTGGGGCCGCCCTCCTGTGGACTCACCACCTGCGGGAGGAGCCATGTGGAGCGGGTGCAGAGAGATCCGGGCGGCAGTCGAAGGCGGGGACCTCGACGACCGGATCTCCGGACATGGAGACTAGCTCTGGGGACATGGAATGTCACCTCGCTAGGGGGGAAGGAGCCTGAGCTTGTGCGGGAGGTTGAGCGTTAGCGGCTAGATATAGCCGGCCTCACCTCCACGCACAGCTTGGGCTCTGGAACCCAACTTCTTGAGAGGGGTTGGACTCTCCATTTCTCTGGCGTTGCCCGCAGGGAGCGGCGGCGAGCTGGTGTGGGCTTGCTCATTGCCCCACAGCTCAGCCGCTGCGTGTTGGGGTTCACTCTGGTGAACGAGAGGGTCGCGTCCCTGCGCCTTCAGGTCGGGGACAGGTCTC